>NC_000070.6:107926234-108226234 GCF_000001635.26 Mus musculus
TGGCTGTCAGATGTCAATATCTGGGTAGATCAATGGCCAATCATTGAACCAAAATTTTTCTCTCTCAAAGAACTGATTGAGGGAAAACTTAAACTTGGTCTCATAGAACCCTTGACCAGTAGACCCTCATCTTTGTCATAAAAAAAAAAGAAGTCAAGAAAATATAGACTCTTACAAGATCTGAGAGCTATCAATGAACAAATGGAAGAAATGAGGATGGTTCAGGTGGGAATGCCTCATCCTGGTGCCCTCCCACCCTTCTGTCACAGGCTAGTGATGGAGATCAAGGGCTGTCTTTTCCAAATCCCCTGGCACCTAGGACAGATGTGGCTTTGCCTTTACAGTGTGGGAACCTAATATGCAAAACCCAGCTAGGAGACACCAATGGACAGTTCTCCCACAGGGAATGAAAAATAGTCCCACCATCTGCCAGCCTTATGTGACTGAGGCACTACAGGCCTTGCAAACATCTTGCAAGATCTTGTGCCACCTGCACCCCAAAAGTTATTTTGATCGTCCACTATATGGACAATATTATGCTGGCACATCCTGATTCATCTCTTTCACAAGGAACTACCTCACAGCTCCTGAAAGACTGAGAAGAGCTTAATCTGTGGGTTGTGCCCCCTCCCCCCAAAAACTCAGTGCCCCCATATGCCTTTCTGGGATTCTCCATTTCTAAGCAGATTAGACCCCTGACTTCTCTATTTCTCAGACCTACTCCCTCGTGGGGCTTCAACAGCTGTATGGGACTATGAATTGGGTAAAGCCATTTCTCCTGACCCCCAATCAAGAGATGAGAAGTCTCTTCTCACTATTGGAAGGTCCTGAAAGCCCCTCAGCTAAGATCATCCCTACCCAGGATGCTAAGAGACTCCTGCAGAAGGTAATAACCTGCTTGTCTTGCCTTAAGAGACATAACCCTTTGAGGCCTTTGCTGGCAATAACTATGTGGACCATGGAGGGTCTCCTAGGGGCCCTGTGGCAAAATAGCCTCCTCATGTAGTTGCACCAAGATCACTCAGAAATACATAAGATCACCTCCAAATATGAAATCGCCTTTACTTGCTCTTAAGGTGAGGGGCTTGGTGAGAATTTATAATAAGGAACCTGATAAGACAATACAGTCCCTTTTCTCTTAAGCACTCAGTCTTTTTTTTTTAAGATTTATTTTATTTATTATATGTGAGTACACTGTAGCTGTCTTCAGACACCAGAAGAGAGTATCAGGTCTTGTTCTAGACGGTTGTGAGCTACCATGTGGTTGCTGGGAATTGAACTCAGGACCTCCGGAAGAGCCGTC
The DNA here is from genome assembly GCF_000001635.26 of Mus musculus. NCBI lineage: Eukaryota > Metazoa > Chordata > Mammalia > Rodentia > Muridae > Mus > Mus musculus. The sequence continues at coordinate 107,927,538 of NC_000070.6, forward strand.
AGTGCTCATAACCGCTGAGCCATCGCTCCAGCCACACTCTCAGTCTTTATGAGCAGATTCCCTTAGTTGTCACGAAATGATGGCAGGCTTCCAGGACACTCTCGATAACCACCCACCCCAGATAACCATCTGATGGCCCTTCCCCATTTACCTATTGAAATTAAGCCCTACAGCCTATCCAGTTCTAGCCTGATCCCTAAGGCACTGTGGCCTTCTCAAATGCCAACAAACAAAGACACGGATTTTACTACAGAGACCAGGCTTTAAGGCTATACTCACATCCTTCCAAACCCTGGATCAGTCCAATGAGGGGAGTTGTTAGGGCTCCTGAGGATCTCTGAACTCTGTCAGGCTGATCCTGTTAATATATTTTCTGACAGCCAATATGCAGTACAGGTTGTTCGAACGCTATCATTCTTCTACATAAAAGATCAGAATCACCCCATACATGTCCCTATGAATCCCTTAAGGAGCCCTTGAGCATAGGGCACCATGGTTCATTTCTCACATCAGATCCCACTCCAGGCTGCCAGGAATCTTGGCTAAGGGCAGGGATATGACTGACTTAATGATAATGACTGTTGACCAGGGGCTCTTGGAACAGGTGAGAGCACTGCATCAACAATTTCACCTTTCCCCACAAAACTTACACAAGCTCTTGCCAGATTATCCATGAAACAACAAAAACATCTTGCAAGATCTTGTGCCACCTGCACCCCATTTGCACCATTGGAGTCCCTCAATTGGGGAGATGTCAAGCCAAGAGAATTACTCTCCAATGCTATGTGGCAGATGGGTGACTTACTATACCTATTGGTAATCTTAGATATGTACATGTTATTGTAGATACTTGCTCTTTCTTTGTATATGCTGTGGCCTTGGTGGGAGAAACAGCCTCCCATGCCATCAAAGCTATGAAATCTGCTATGTTAGATTATGGGTATGCCTTGGACTTTGAAGACAGATAATGACCCCGCCTATGTCTCTCAACAATTCAATGAGTTTGCTGCCTCATAGGAGACTAACCATACTTTTGGGATTCCCTGTAACCCTCAAGGCCAGGGGATAGTAGAAAGGTCCACTCGGACTCTAAAGGACTTGCTGACTCAATTTACCTTCCCAGAGTCCAAATGTGACCTCACCTAGCCCAGGCAGAGCCCTGTTTCACCTAAACTTCCTCACCTTTGATGATCAGGGATAAAGCCTTGCCTATAAATACTGGACTTTCCTGCCCTGGAATGCCCCTCTGTCATTGGTACAATGGAGAGAGCTCCTAACATCACAATGGCAGTCACCTGCTCTCTTGCTGACATGGGGGCGAAGATATGCAAGTGTTTTTCCTCAGGACTCCACAATACCATGATGGGTGCCAGTAAGAAACATGCTGATAAGCCCTGGAAAAGAGGAAGTGGCACTTGTTAGACCTATGTCTCTGCTTGCTTGTGATCCCCATTTTAGTGCCATTTGCCTTATTCCCTATCAAGTACAATTATTCCCCAGGACTGTGAACAACTGGCCCATTACATTAAGGGAACTTGATCCAACAAATTCTTAAACTGTTCGGTCCTACTCTGAGAAAGTATAGCTAAGCTCAATGAGACCAGGGTACCCGTTCTTGCTTTTTGATATGGGATTCATAGAAAAGGTCTGGAACAACATAAAAAGGTTTTTGTTTTTTTGTTTTTTGTTTTTTTTTACCCCTCCTAGATAGTGTCTGACGCTACAGTGAGAGACATTAATAAAATAATGAATACATTGCTTAAGTGTCTTGTACAACACATCTCTTGGCAACACTCCTAAGGGCCTTGGTCAGGTTGCAAGAACACCTGACTTGGTGGGATTTGCTGCATGCACTCCAATCCTTTTAAAAGGTGTTGAGCTGTCTGGAGAGATGGCTCAGCAGTTGAGAGCACTTGCTACTCTTGCAGAGGACCCAGGTTTGGGTCCCAGCAGCCACACGCCTCAGAGCTACTAGAAAACCAAGAGCAAAAGCATGAGGAGCTTAGCTCATGGGCTCTAGGGGCAGTGGATTTAAAATGGAGTGTGTTTTTGAGGGGTCCAAGGGACCAAAATTTTACATCTTATATGCCTTTGACCTGGCCAACTTCTGAGTTCCAGAAGAATAGACAGAGAATAGGAGGAGGGAGGAGGAAGGGAGCGGATACTTCACTCATAACTGAGGAAAAAACCGTCTGGAACAGGGCTTTGTGTGTACTTCTCAGGACTCTCTGGCTGTGGATTTCTGAATTTTCATATGCACTGAGCACTTCCAGAGTGAAACTGAGTGCATCAACCCTTCCCACATCACCATTTCCACTATGGTACATATGGTATATGGTACATGGTATATGGAAGGCAGTTGACTGGCAGGTGGGGAGGGAGAAGAGACATAGCAGGTAATTGGCGGGAATGTTGAGCGATAAATGTAGAGCAAACAAGGGATAATTTTGGGTTCACGTACATACTGAAAGGGATGGAGACATCTGTCCTCCAGCTACTCTTGCAGCCTGAGTGAGCTTTTTTGATCTTTCTCCCACCCAGGAAGGACTCCTTGGGATGGGAGGGTTCCTTCCAGCCACGAGCCCGACTGTTTTCTGTTTCATCCTCACCCTCTTTCATGTCGCTGGCCAATTTGACCAGGACCTAGTTAATGATAGGCTTGCTGACTATTGTTGGGGTGTTGGACTAGACTGTAAGTCATCAACAAATTCCCTTACTATATAGAGACTATTCATAAGTTCTGTGACTCTAGAGAACCCTGACTAATACAGGGTCTTGATATAGTCCCTAATGTCCTGGTACTTGCTATGTAGACCAGGCTGGCCTCCAAGTGCTGGGATTAAAGTCATACACCTCCCTACCCCACCAACATTTAGATTTTGTAAAATCTTAGCATGGAGAATGAGGCTCAGTCTCTGAGCTTAGCACCCGTCATGGTCCATTGTTATTCCCACCTACTTTTCTCCTCCCTGAGTGAACTCATGATTATCCCAATGGACAGAGCATTGCCTCACCTTTAGTCTGTGCTCTAAGCTGTAATTCCACTCCATCATCACTTCCTGCACTTTCTTTTCTGTTTGTGCACATATATGTGCATGCATGTGGATGCCAGAGCTCCACCTCAGATATCCTTCTCAGAAGCCATCCACCTTGGGGGTTTTTTGAGGCAGGATCTCTCGCTGGCCTGGGGCCTGCCAACTAGACTAGCCTGGTTGAACCCGGGGATCCACCTGTCTCTGCCTCCTCAGCTCAAAGGTCACTGATGAACCACCATGCTCAGTTTTCCTTCCTGTTCTTGACCAATCAAACTATGAGAACCTTCTACCCACGTCCTGGGCTCCCACACCACCCATCACATGCCTGGGATTTTTGCTTCCACCTGCCTTTGCTGTGCCTCTTGTTTGTCCTCACCATGGTCAGTGGCTGGCAGGGAGTAAAAGCTCAACAAATATCAGCTAAGAATGAATTAGAATTATCCAGAGATCTGAATTAGAAAGCATCCCAGGCCCCAGGCCAGTGGTTCTCAGCTTCAGAGTACTAGAATGATCTGGGCTGCCTACTAACATAGATTTATCTGCACTGCACCATGGAAACTCTGATTCTGTAAGTAGATCTAGTATTAGGGCATCGTTGCCCAACTCCCTTCCCAGGGGGAGACATAAACAATGTCTACCCCCTTTTCCTATGGTCCCAAAGACAAACTGAAGTATGATTCCATCAGTGTTCACTTGGGGAACCAATAAGCCTGTTGATCAGGCTTATTGACAGAGCAAGGGGTGAGGGGTTACAGGAAAGAGCATGAGTGATCTTAAAGCAGCCACATTAGACAGGTTGCAACCAGAGTGAATAATGGCTTCCCTGTTGGCTGTGTAGATAGAGCCCCTTCCACTGGTCCTTTTCCACCTAAATACTCCAGCTCTCTCTGACCCCTCAATTTGCCATTTGCAATTAGGGCAGACTTGTTCACAACTGTTTGGGAGGTGTGTCTACATACTCAGATGAGGCTCCTGTGGCCCTTCCTGCCCCTTCCTTCTGTGAAGGAACGTCAACCATCAGTTAGACCAGCTATGATGGTATTTTGTGAGCAGACCCAGCTAGAGCCCTGAAGATGGCAGCAACGTAGCTTGGAGGATAATCTTATACCTCAGGAGCAAAGCCCAAGTTTTATAACTCTCACTGAATAGTTCCAATGCATATCCTGGTGGCCAGCTCATACCACCTTTGAAAGTCAGTGTAACTGGTGGGCTGGAATCACCCAGGATCTTGCTTGAACCACAGACCTCCATGGTGGAGTCGGGGGCTGCACACATGCAGTCTTAGCACTAGGGAGGCAGAGGCTGGAACCTCAGAGCAAAGTCAAGGCCAGTCTGGTTTAAATAGTGCATCCCAGGCTAGCCTAGGCTACAGAGTAAGTAAGACCCAGTCACAAATGACAGACACAAAACCCCAGGCATCACTCTGGATCGGCTGATGTGGGATCCACAGATTAACAAGATCCCCATATGATTCATGGGTACTTAAAGCTCGAGAATCACTTTGAAATAGTGATCAATTTAATTGGGCTATTTCACACTAACAACTAATATTGGCCATTTGTGGTTTAAAAAACACATCTCGGGGGCTGGTGAGATGGCTCAGTGGGTAAGGGCACCCGACTGCTCTTCCGAAGGTCCGAAGTTCAAATCCCAGCAACCACATGGTGGCTCACAACCACCCGTAATGAGATCTGGTGCCCTCTTCCGGTGTATCTGAAGACAACTACAGTGTACTTACATATAATAAATAAATAAATCTTTAAAAAAAAAAAAACACATCTCAAATACTAAGAGGTAAGAGGTAAATGACTAAAAACTGTCAACTGCCTATATTTGCTAACTGCTGTATTTATTTAATTGGGTGCTCATGGCAGTAACTGTCCCATGGTGCTTCCCTAATCAGAGACAGGGGGGCCTCAGGTGGAGTACATTGCTGAAGATATACTTCACGTGGACCTGGATTTCTGAGACTCCTAACAGTCCCATCTGTTCATAAAACTTTCCAAATGGAAAAATATTCTTTCTTCAGTGCCAAGGAGTATTAAGTCCTCCCATCCATGTAAAATTTGTTTTTCTGACTCTTCAGCGACTGGCCTTGTATTAAAAAGCAGGAAGTGGAGTGGTCCTGGCACAGACTGACCGTGGAGGCAGAGGGACTGCTCCTTAGACACCTACCGAATCAATTCCTTAAAGATCCCAGGGCCAGGCATATGAAGATATGGCCGCATGACCCACGCTGGACACCCTCCACCAAAAGACCCAGGCATCACAAGCCTGAAATGATCTGTGGCCCTTGAGAACTGTTATACTGATATCTAGATCCAATGGACTGTCAACTCTGCTTCTGTGTTAAACATGGTGGAGTTCTGGTGTCTTCGTTAAGAATCCATCCACATGTCTAGGAAGAAAGAAGCTGGAGAGGAGAAGAGAGAGGATGGGGGAGGGGGAGGAGCCTGCTCTGTGACGTGTGTAATGTGGCCCAGGAAAAGAAGATCACTGTCCTGTCAAGCTGACTGGAACTGCTGCCTTCCTGTAGCTTCATTCAGTTCCTCAGGCGTTCCCAAGCCCTCACTCTGTGCCAATTTCACAAAAGTAAACATGGAAGGTGGCACGGCCTGCAGATGCCAGGGGGACTTCAGAGCAGCTGCACAGCAGTAGCAGGTGCCTCGGGTGCCACGGAGAAGGGGTGCTGCTCCCCAACGTCCTTCAGTGATCCTAGGAATTTAGAGACAGCTGGCCCTCAGACCTTAACAATCACAGACCTTTTCATCAGCAGCACATCTGGACTCTCCTGATCTCCTCTCTGGATCCAAGGCCTTAGCCAGACCCTTGGCAACCATTCACTTCATTATCACGCGCAGCTCTGGCTGGATCTCAGACCTTGTCCCCATTCTGGCTTCATTTTTAATCTTTTCCTTTTGGCTATTCATCCCCAAACAACTGTCTGTACTCTACGTGTACCACACATGTCCCCACCGCCTCCTTTCCACCCCTGTGGAGATAGTGCCAGGGAGTGGCACTATTAGGAGGTGTGGCCTTGTTGGAGGGGTGTGGCCGTCACTGTCAGGGTGGGCTTTGAGACCATCCTCCTAGTTGCCTGGAAGGCAGTCTTCTAGGCAGTCTTCTGCTTGCCTTTGGAATATGATGTAGAACTCTCAGCTCCTCCAGAGCCATGCGTGCCTGGACACAGCCATGCTTTCTGCCATGAACCTCAGAATCGGTAAGCCAGCCCAATTAAATGTTGTCCTTAATAAGAGTGGCCTTGGTCATGGTGTCTCTTTACAGCAATGGAGACCCTAGATAAGACACCCGTCAGCCCACACCCCCAGCCCTTCCATTCTCTATACCTGACCCAGTAAGCTTCCACACCCAACCCCCTTCCCTGTCCTGCTTTTGCTTTTCAGTACTAGGGATTGAACCTACAGCCTATTCATGGTAGGCAAATGCCCTCTTAATTTTTAATTTTGAGACAGGTTCTTACTAAGTTTCCTAGCCTAGCCTGGAACTCAGTCTGTAATACAGGCAGGCCTTGAATTTGTGATCTTCCTGTCTTAGCCTCCTAAGTAGCTGAGATTACAAGTCTGTGATGTCCAGCGACCAAAGATGAATACTTACGTCTCCTATCAGAATCCAGTGCTACTGACTCTACCTCCCTTCCTGCCTTGCAGTGATTTTTTTTTAAAGATTTATTTATTGATTATATGTAAGTACACTGTAGCTGCCTTCAGAACACTCCAGAAGAGGGAATCAGATCTCGTTATGGATGGTTGTGAGCCACCATGTGGTTGCTGGGATTTGAACTCTGGACCTTTGGAAGAGCAGTCGGGTGCTCTTACCCACTGAGCCATCTCACAGCCCAATTTTTTTTTTAAATATGATATACCGTCTGGTTTTCAGCCTCTTTCACACCATCCCCTTCCCCACCATCCCTCTCCCCAACATCTCTCTCTCCCTGACATCCCTCTCTCCCTGGCACCTCTCTCTCCCTGGCATCTCTCCCCACCTTCCCTTTCCCCACCTTCCCTCTCCCCACCATCTCTCTCTCCCTGACATCCCTCTCTCCCTGTCATCTCTCCCCACCTTCCCTCTCCCCACCTTCCCTCTCCCCACCATCTCTCTCTCCCTGACATCTCTCTCTAGCCCCTCAGGTCACCTCTTATTCTCTCTCCCTGGCCAGGCCACTCCAATCATCTCTAATGGTTCCGTTTCACTTCCTTGAGCCCCCAGTGTGTGAGCCAGATGGACATACCTACAGCCTTGATTTCCCCACAGCTTAAAACCAAACCAAACCAAAAAGTGACTCCATATTCCCAGTGACTCAGGAAGAAAAGTGATAAAGTTCGAATCTTGAATTCTGTCTCACTCAAAGATTTTAGGAAGTTCTGTTTGCATTTCCATGGGAACATCTCTAGAAACAAGTCTCTTAAAAAAAAAAAAAACTTCTCAACTTTATTTTTACACATGTTCGAGGTTTGCCTACATATGTCTATGTTCATGCAGTGCTCACAGAGGCTAGAAGAGGGCACTGGATCGCCTGGGACTGGAGTTACAGGCACGTGTGAGCTGCCACATGGGTGCTGAGAATCAAGCTCAGGTCCTCTGCAGGAGCAGCCAGTGCTGGGCCATCTCTCCAGCCCCTCCAGTCACCGTCTGTCTCTTTGACTAGTTCCAACCATCATGGCCTCTGTGGGATCATACTGTGTGCCTGGCACTTTCCATGTGCTTTACATACATTAATTCATTGCCTCTTCACCTCAGCCCTGTGACATGGTATTATTATTTCTCCACTTTACAAGGGAGGAGCCTGAAGAAGCCCCGAGAGGCTGAATGACTTTCCCACGTCCTTCAGATGGGAGGAAGTGAAGTGAGACTCCAACTTCTCCTTTTGGCTCTCTGACCATCTGGTCACACATAGCACCCAAAGTCATGAATGAAATGTCAGAGCAGGCCCATTCTTTACTTAAAGCCCCTCAGTGGCTCGCCCAGCTCACTCACAGTGAAACTAAAGCCTTATAATGGCCACAGTGTCAACACTGGGGATTAACCATGACTGTCAGGCCATTCTGTTGCCATGTTTGTCTAGGGAGTTTTATTGGGATGCAGTCCTACCCACTCTTTAAAAAGAAGAAAAGAAGTATTTCTTTCTTTTTTTTTTTTTTTTTTTTTTTTTTGGTTTTTCTGAGACAGGGTTTCTCTGTGTAGCTCTGGCTGCCCTGGAACTTACTCTGTAGACCAGGCTGGCCTCGAACTCAGAAATCCGCCTGCCTCTGCCTCCCAAGTGCTGGGATTAAAGGCGTGCACCACCATGCCCAGCCCAGTATTTAATTTTCATGATGCGTGTATATACATAAGTGTGAGTGTGGGTATGAGTGTGTATGTGTGTGTGTGTGTACTCATGTGTGCTCATGGAGGCCAGAATAAGGCATGAGATCCTCTGGAACTGGAGTTACTGATGGTTATAATCGATCCGACATGGGTACTGGAAATGGGATCCAGATCCTCTAGAAGAGCAGCAAGCTCTCAGAACCACTGAGCCATCTCTGCAGCACCTCCCCTCCCCCCCACCCCCACCCCCCATCTCTAAGGCACCTCCCTCCCCCTGCCCCGCTCCATCCTTTCACATAATCTGCAGCTGCTTCATACTACTGTGGCCAAGTTGCATAGCCAGTTCTAAGAGACCACAAAGTCTGAATGTTAAATGTTAAGTATCTGTTCTCTCTACTTTTCCTTCTCCCTCTCCCTCCCCACTTTCTGTATGTGTGTGTCTTTCTCTCTTACACACACACACACACACACACACACACACACTCACCTCACGGGACTTGATTCTGCTCCAGTCACTCTAGTCTCCTGGCCTCCGTGCTGCTGGGCTCTGCCCTTGCTGGTCTTTCTGCCGGGACTTGGGATCCTGGACCCCCTTGCTCCCATTGGTCCTTTACTCAGCCTCTTGCCAGGGCCTTCCCCAACACCTTATAGGAAGTCCAGAACTATTCACGTCCACATTCTCTGTCTTCTGCTCCTGCTTTGTTGTTTCCCGTGGCCCTCAGCATCATCTCAAACAGAACCTCCCAGAGTCTTTTCCTATATTGTCTGTGGCTGGAATGCCCAGAGAGCCGTGTCTGGAATGAAGTCAGCGGCTCAGTCAATCTCTGAAGAACAAATGAGCCGCTTGGCAATTGTCTGCTGACCAGTGTCCCTGTTCCTTGTGTTTTCTCTCCTTGGGTCTGGCTCTGTGATTCCTAATCATCCTAAAGTCAGGGATTTGCCTTCTAGCACAATCCACTCCCTGAGAGGAATAGCCGGCCCTCCATGACCTGGCCCTGTGCCTCCTCCCAAGCTGTAGTTCTCTCTCTCTCTCTCTCTCTCTCTCTCTCTCTCTCTCTCTCTCTCTCTCTCTCTCTCTCTCTCTCTCTCTCGTAGCCCATGCTGGCCTCAAGTGTGCTATGTAATGGAGGATGGCCTTGAACCTCCAGCTCCTGAGTGCTGGAATTGCAAGCATGTGTCACCACAACAGCCTCTGCTGTCCACTTCTGTCAGTTCTTTTAGAAAACCCCTCCCAAACCCGGATTGCATGGCCCTTATTCTCAGGAGCCTCCTAGCTCCTCCTTCCTAAAGTCCCATCAAGTTCAAATGCATGGTACCCACCCAAACCACAGCCCTCACAGGCATGGGCAACTGACTCAAGTTTAAGTTGTTGGAATATAAAATCCTGCTGTATAAAATACTAATACATTTTGATCATGTGTCTGTAACTTTAAAATATATAACTCTTCTCAATTTAAATAAACGTTAATTACAATGCAATTTCAAAGGGGCTATCCAAGTCCATTGCAAATAGTATTTGCAGTCTGGCCACGCGGGGGCACCACTTTAGCTGGTAAACAGAAATCCCTGGGCCTGGGCTGCCAGCTGCATCTCCTCAAGCTGTTGTTTATACACGCCAGCATCTCGGTGAGTAATGGTGGGAGTTTATTTAGTTCTTGTGCATTTAAATTCTCTTTAAGTATCTTATACTGATGTCATCCAGACACTCCAGAAGCCTTGGGACTACTGTGTGTGCTCACAAATGCAGCTGTGCCATCATTAGTCACAACTGTGGGGAGGTTGGACGCCTCAAGCTTCCCAATGCAGAAAGCAGAGAACATGCTAAGAGCTTACAGAAGGATGCTCTCCGGAAAGCACATCCACTGGAAATACCCTGTCCTGTTTGCAAGAGATTGTTCTTGGCTGCTTGCTCAGAACTCCTTATAGAGACCCTGGGTTAGCTGCTTGTCCAGCAGGGAAGCTCAAAGGCCATGGAGTGAGACTTTGTGGCTTTAAATCCTGACCCCATCACTACTAAGCAGTGGTTCATTGTCAAGTCATGAGTTCCCTGCTTCTCATTTCCTTTTCTGTAAAATGGGGTTGCAGCTACACAATTCCAAGGGCTAACTGGGTATTCCCTACAGAGGCTTGGGACAGAGGGCATGCTTTTTAACTGTGAGCCATCTTTTCTTTAGTATCCTTACTCTGAGCTTGCCAACCCCAAGATGGAGTTCCCCGGTGTCTTCTTGTGTTGGCCCATGTGTTGATTGCTTGACCCAAAGAATCAGTGATCTTGGTCTTTTGCCAATTCCTGGTTGAAATTCAGGAAGAACATTTGGGCTTTCCTGGAGGTGTAGGGGAGGGAGCATTCCTCTCCCAAGCCAGTGTGGTCTTGGGGCACTGCCAATCATAAACACATTCATCTCTTTCCAACCTGGGTTTTTCTAGGCTCTGGGTATCCTGAAGCCTGGGACCGTGTGGTTGGTCCTAACACAGGGCACAATGCCCGGAGAGCATGCAGTTTGAACAGTGTGAATGGTAAGAAGTGTTCTGCATGCCCAGAAGTGGAACAAAATCTGAGTGGGAAGATGGAAACTAAAAGTCAGCCTAAGTTGCCCATTGTAGGCTTTATATGTTTCAGACAGAGGTGGGGGCAAATGAAGAAAAAATCAGGGAAAAGGGTCAGTCAATAGGCAAATAGGTAGGGTGGGACTAGTGGAGGCAGTAGTGGGTGACAGTAGAAGTGACAGTAGAGGGTGACAGTCTACTGAATACTGAGCAGGTTCTCTGCTTTCCAATGACTTGCATGGCTCTCAAGAGGTGACAATCACCCAGGCAAATGAAGCCTCAGGTAGGCTGCCATCGATTGATCCCATATTGACTCATTGATGGGGAAGGCATCTGTATAAGTCACGATTTCCCAGAGAAACAGAACCTGCAGAGTGTGTGTGGAGAGAGGCTGATGTTCACATGGAATTGGCTTGCACATATGTGGTAGTAAAGTTCCCCAAATCTCCCAGGGAGGCAGACAAGCTGATTGATGGAGGGCAAATTCCTTTTCCCAAAGATCATATATTTAAATGTCAATCTGACTGCAAACACCTTGGCAGAAGCATCCAGAATAATATTTAATCAATTATCTAAGCACTGTGGTCCAGCCAAATTGATATAAAAAATTAACCATCAAAGAATGTAAAGATTTATTCAGCTGTGTCCTGATTTAAACAGTCCATCTGTGGGAGACATGCTGTGTCTGTCTGTCTCTCCACATACATGTATGAACACACACACACAGTTACTTCAGGGAAATTCAGGGGACCATTGGCCCCATTCTGCCCGAGCAAGTCTTCCACCTAATGTGTTCTTCTATCAGCCCTGTAGTCAGTCACACTTGTAGAGAGGAAGTGGGATCAGTTCTCTGGGTTCCCCTTCCTGTACCTCCCCTCCCTACATCTCACCCACCAGGTTTAAGGAGGACAGTAATGTGCATCTTCTTGGTGGAGGGTGGAGTGGGCAGGGAACAGGTGGTGTGTTCAAATTGGCTATTTGAGGACATTTGAGTAAAGGTCAGGCTTACAAAGATGTGAAGGACTCATAACTAGGGAGTCCCTAAGTTGCCTAGTAACATGGGCATCATCATCACCAAGGCCTGCCACCTCTGCAGTGGTTACTTGCATGGAGAGGCCATGTGACCTTGCTCAGAATATACCCAGCCTTAGGTGGCCCCAGAAGAAGACAGCAGTGGGATATATGGCAACCCCACTTTCCTGTCTTCTTCGTTCTAATCCTACCCTCATGATCTGCGTGCACCCCACCTGAAGCTGAAGACCAGCCCTAGTGTGTCTTCATAGGTCAGCTTCTGGGATGGAGGGACAGGATGGAGAAGGCAAGAGGGGATGTGAAAGAGGACCTTGGAGCCACTTGGAATAGTGGCAGAGAGCTCTCCCTCTCCAAGCCTGCCCTTCTCTTCTCTCCCTCAGAGCTGGGCAGAGGAGGAGTGGGGCACTGTTAACCTCAAATCCCTCTCTGAGGTATCTGCTGTGTGTCCTTAGGCCTTGATGCTTTCACACAAGAGGAGAGCCCCCGCCTCCTCTTCTGTCTCCCCTTCCTCCTCATTTCCTGGTCCTCTCTACTTCCTCTTCCTCTCACTCTCTTCCTCCCCTTTCTCTTTTGATTTTTATACAAGGTCTGACCATGTAACTCTGACTGGCCTTGAATTTGTAATCCTCCTGTCTCAGTCTCCTGAGTGCTAGGTGTCTGGTCCCAAGATATCCCTTTTCCCAAAGTCTAGCCTTTAGAAAAAAGCCTGCACCCTATCAGGGACTTCGGAAAATAGCTTCTACCTGTTTAAAGGAAGGGTTCTCCTTTTCTTCCATTAACATATGCCTGAGGTGCCCATTCTCATATCCTAGACCTGTGGTTGCTTCTAGGCTCCTTCAATCTCTACTCAACAGATACTTGTTACACACCTGTTCTCCACCCCAGTTTACATGTTCCCCTCCACCCAGGTAGCCGTTCTCCTTTAAACCCTGGAAATATGACACCCTGTATCCCCAGTCCCCTACTCTCCACCCCCACCGCCACCCTCAGTTGGTCTCTCTGTTTTCCCTAGAGACACCCTTGGCAATTTGGACTAAACTTTTCCCTTTTTACCCACAGAGTGTGTCTGTTTTTACTTTTTACTTTTCTTTTTAAGCAGTCTGTAGAATTTTATTAAGCAGTATTACCGAAAGCATGAGTTTTCTTTTTTCCCCATTAATATATTTGTTTATTTGCTTTACATCCCTATGACCACTGCCTCCCCTCTTCTTAATCCCTCTCACACAGTCCCTCCCCCACTCCCTCCTCTTCTCCTTTGAGAGGGTGGAGGCCCACCTGGGTATCTCCCAACCTTGGCACATCAGTCTCTGCAGGGCTAGGTGCATCCTCTCCTCCTGAGGCCAGACAAGGCAGCCCTATTTTGGCTTCTTTACTGCACCCATTTCAATCACTAGGAATACAGACTGCACTGGTATGCTCTATTTCTGGAGCAGTTAAAATCCTCTGTACTAGTTCACGCCAACTGAAAGTTTGCTGGCACCCAGCGCTGCACCGCTCCCCGAGCCCCTCCATAGCTCTACTGCAGTATTTCCTACATATTTAATTTACTCTTGTGTGCTTGTGTGTGTGTGTGTGTGTGTGAGTGTTCATGTGTGGGAGTGCAACTGTGTAGACCAGAGAACAACCTTGGGTGTTGAGCCTTGCCGTCCACTTTGAGAAATGGTCACTTGCTTACAGCCACATATGCCACAGTAGTTGATCTTCCAGGTTTTGAGATTCTCCTGTGTCCACCTCCCACCTCTTCTCCAACCTCCCCGTAGGGCATGCCTGGTGAGTGATGTGTGCTACTATGTTGGGATTTTATGTGGGTTCTAGGGATCTGAACTCAGATCCTCCAATTTGTTCAACAAGCTCTTTACCCACCTAGGCACCAACCCTTACAGCAAGCCACAAGGAGCAAGCCAGAGGAAATTAAGTCTCTGCTTCCAATCATGTAACCATCCCAGGACAGTGGCCTACAGGAGAGTGAAGGCAAGACATGGCCCCCTCCCTGAGGGGGATGCAGTCCTGCTGTGGAGAGCAGATATCCAGTGTGATCCACGTGTGCTGGGGAGTGAAAGGCATTGTGGGTGCACCATGATGATAAATGGTTCTTTCTCTAAGATGTGCATGAAGGTTGCATGAATGTGGTTATGTTGGTGTTGTTTTACGAGGGGGTGGGAGTTGAGACAGGATCTCCAGCATTCCAGACTGGCCTTGAACTTGCTATGCTGCCGAGGATGGCCTTGAACAACTGGTCCCCTTGCCATAGGCTGGCTGCTTTCTTACATTAACATGATACAGCCTATAGTCATTTCAGAAGAGAGAATCTCTATTAAGAAAATGTCCTCACCATATTGACCTATAGGCAGGCCTGTGGGACGTTTTCTTGATTCCTCATTGATATGGTTAATGATTGATACAGGGTGGGGGCAGCCCATTCACCATGGGCAAGCGATCCTGGGCTACATAGAAAAGCAGGCTGAGCAAGCCATAAGGAGCAAGCCAGTAAACAGCACCCCTCTGTGGTCTCTGCTTCAGTCTTTACCCCACGTTCCTGCCCTGCTTGAGGGCCTGCCCTGACTTCCCTCAGTGATGGAGTGTGACCTGAGAATTTAAAGCTGAAAGAAACCCTTTCCTCCCCATGGCTTTTGCTCATGGCGTTTCACCACAGCAACAGAAACCCTGACTAAGTCATTCTGCTTCCTGGATACTGGGCTTACACGTGTGATGAGTCTTAGGGGACCACTGGTTTCATCAGATGGATTGAGAGGAGAGGCCACACCAAACAACGGACATGGAGATGGCTCTGGAAAGGGCACAGGGGGCTGGGAAACAAGAATCCTACTATAGATGGAACAAGAAGAGGCAGAGGGGTGAGAAGGCAGGGGTGGAGGCAGGGCCGTCTGGGGCTTTTAGAGTCCTCCATGACGCACACTTTTAGACTTCCCTCAGACAGAACACGGGGTGATCAACCAAAGCCCCCAAGTTGGATGTTACGTTTCATTTGCTCAGCTTGTCCAAACACAGCCATAAAAAGAGCTGAACGGAGCTTGAAAAGGATGTTTGGAATTTCAAATTTCTTTCTTTCTTTCTTTTTTTCTTAAAGGCAGACACAGAACTGTCTACCACGCTCAGGAAACAGGATTCTCCCTGCTTTGGGAGGCATTACGTGTGCTTCACAGAGCTGGGAAGATGGAAAGTGGGGGTCTCAGCACTGTGGGCCAGAACAGGATTTGAAGGACCCTCCTAGGGAGCCTCTTCCTTTGTCTCCGCTGCCTTCTGCATCTCTCTGTATCTACCCACAGCCCGTCTACCCTTAATCTAAACAACTCGGAGATCCAGGGACATGGGGGAAGGATGAAGGTGGTTGGCAACCAATTTTATGAGCAATAAATTTGAGAGAAGGAGCTTCTGTGATGCTTAGTTCTATCGTAGCCTGAGGCCAGGGTTAGCCACTCCACCCTAGTCGCAGCCAGCCAGCTTCAGCATAGCGCGGTGACTCACGCTGTTCCCAAGGACTTACAACTCCATTTGAGATGAGGTCTTGTTCCCTATGTAGCCCATGCTGGCCTCCAACTCCTGATACTCTCTGTGCTATGATTACAGGGTGGACCATTATTACATCTGGCTATTGCTTCTGACTTCTTACTACAATCTTTGTGAAATTAGACACACCCCTGTCAGAAAATCTACTTCACAAGAAAACCCCATTCTGTGCGCGCATGCGTGCAACATGTATCACACAGAGTGTAGAGGCTTGATGCTGGGGGTCTTTCATAATCCGTTTCCATCCTTTTTTTCATGAACAAGTTTTTTTCAATGTATGGTTGTTTGGATGACATGTATGTGTAGCGGGTGTCTGCAATGCTCAAGGAGGCCAGAGGAGGGCGTTGGATTCTCTGGGGTTGGAACTACAGATCTGGTGCTAGGAATCAAATCCGGGTCCTTGGGAAGGACCAGTGTTCTTAACAGTGAAGCCGTCCATCTAGCTCCTCCACCTTGCTTTTTGAAACAGGGTCTCTCACTAGAGCATACAGATCAGTTAGACTAGTGGCCAGCAAGCCCCTGGAACCCTCCTGTCTCCATGTCCTCAGCACTGTGACTATAGGTACAAACAGCCTGACTTTTTTTTTTTTTTTTTAGCATGGATGCTGGATAAGGAACTCACATGCTCAAGCCTTCACAGCAAGCATGTCCCCAACTGAGCCATCTCCTTGGTTCAGAAGATTCCATTTTCTCAAGAATTCAGAATAACTAGGAGTTAACTGGGCATCTCACAAAGAGTGACAAGGTAATCCTGGGTTTGTTTATCTCTGTGAGCATACTCTGAGAGCAAGCATACTTTGAGAGCATGGGTCTGTAGCAGGACACCCCCTGCAAACTAGAAGGGGATTTATGTGTAGCGTGCACTGCATGGAGGGAGCTGCCCTGGCTATTACTGTTCAACTTCAGAGACAATAGCTACCGGTGAGAGGTAGGAGTCTCAGAGCACTCGGGCCACTGAGGAGAGGCTCTTGGAGGAGGTAAAGACCACGGGCTAGCAATTCAGAACTTGCTAGAGCAAGGGAGTCACCTACCATCACTTGTATTTGGCATAAATTCAAAGGTAAGCCAGAATCAGGAAAAGTTTATAGTATAAAAAAGACTCCATGATATAGTCTTGGCCTTCATCAGGAAGGTGTGTGTGTGTGTGTGTGTGTGTGTGTGTGTGTGTGTGAGAGAGAGAGAGAGAGAGAGAGAGAGAGAGAGAGAGAGAGAGAGAGAGACTAGAAACATTTCTTTATGTGATTGCTTGGGAACATATTTGGCAGTCTCTAGTTGGCCTTTAGTTGGTGGTGGGGGCGGGTGGAACGCTGCCAGCCACTGCCCAAGTCCTGACTGTTCTTGGCAGATTACTACAGCAGAGCTGTGGCTCCCAGGCTGAGGGCAGCAGAGACTGGCAACCAGAGTTCAACTGTCCTATGTCAGCAATGGCAGGGCACCAGCCAGAGACACAGCTCCAACTGTATCTCTGACATCTCAAACACCCTGAAGAGTTCTTTTTGGATACCTGTAATGCCAAATCCTTGACTTTGCCTCAGAAAAGACTTTCAGCCTAAGCCAATATGCAGCAGAGTTGGAGTTTATTATTTAAGCACAGGAACAGAGAAAAGAAAGTGGCTCAGGGCAAGAAGACCTGCCCTGGCGTGGGGGTGGCCTTCTCCAGAGAGTCACAGTTCATTTTCACCACATACATAGGATTTTCAACTCATACATAGGAGTTTGGTGAGTTCTGGAGTCATTACCTTCAAAGAGCCGCTAAGAAATTCGAGATCCCAGGGTAGTTTCTTCGATGTACAAACAGAACTTCAATTTGTAAGACTCTAGGGCCCAATGATGCTCTCAGCTTCATGCCGCAGAAGCACCTGAATGTCCCTGAACCCTCTGGCCTGGAAAGATTGGTGTCTATGCAGCAGCCACCTAAAGCTTGGGGAGAACTTCCTGAAGCTGCTGATGCTCTCACAAGGAAGCCTGCTGTAGGGTCGACCAGTTGTCTTAAATGTAGAGGGTGCTCCCTCTGAAATAACAGCAGAAAGTATAGTACTGTGGCAAAAGTCAACTAGCAATAGTGCCACCTGTTACCAGTATCAGGTATCAGTCTCCATACAGAGCTGTGTGCAGTTTTCCACAATCACCAGAGCGTAGCACCACCACAAACACGAGAGTCATGAGTTGTACAGTGACTTAATGGCTATATATACCTTCATAAGGCGAGAGCAATTTCAGATCTCTGTCAAATATGTGGTCCCCTGTGACCCTGGGCTGTTTGTTGAACCATATGCTCTCTATATATGTATGCATATAACCACTTTAACTCAGAAATATGAAAAATCTGTGTCTTTTTTTTTTTAAGATTTATTTATTTATTTAAAGTACACTGTAGCTGTCCTAGACACTCCAGAAGAGGGAGTCAGATCTCGTTACGGATGGTTGTGAGCCACCATGTGGTTGCTGGGATTTGAACTCCTGACCTTCGGAAGAGCAGTCGGGTGCTCTTACCCACTGAGCCATCTCACCAGCCCAAATCTGTGTCTTAATTAGGGTTTCTGTTGATGTGACGCAATACCATGACCAAAAGCAAGTTGAGAAGAAAAGGACTTCTTTGGCTTACGTGTCTGAATCACAGTCCATTGAGGGAAGCCAAGACAGGGACCCAAATCAGGCAGGACATGAAGGCAGAAGCTGATGCGGAGGCCATGGAAGGGTGCTGCTTACTGGCTTGCTTCCCATGGCTTGCTCAGCCTGCTTTCTTATAGAACCCAGGACCAGCGGTCCGGGGGTGGCCCACTCACAATGGGATGGGTCCTCCCCCCATCAGTCACTAATTTTAAATGCCCTACAGACTTGCCTGCATATAGCTGGATCTTGTGGAGGTGTTTGCTCCTTGAAGGTCCCTCCTCTCAGATGACTATAGCTTGTGTCAAGTTGACATAAGACTAGTCAACACAAGGTCCTCACTGAAATGGAATATTACATCTCTGTTATGGAAAACAGCTACAGGGATCATTGACAATGGCAGTGAGTAGTAATTAAGAACAAGACCGAGCGTCCCTGAATAAATATATATCATTTGATTTGCCAATTTAAAACAATGGGCTGGGGTTGGGAAGACAGGTCGGGAGTAGAGCAGTTGCTTCACATGAAGAAGGCACTAGGTTCAATTCCCAGTACCAAACCAAACCAAAACCCCAAAACCTAAAATGAAATTAATGAACTATATTAAGAAGAAAAATAGAACAATATTGTGTAACATTCTTGTCTTCTGATAAGCCCAGATGTTTAACTTTTTACAATTCTTTACTGCTGGGACTAGAGAGATTTTTCATTGTTTAAGAGCCCTGGCTGTTCTTGCAGGGTTCAATTCCCAGCACCCACATGATAGTTTGCAAACATCTCTAACTCCAGTTCTGGATAATTTGGCACCCTCTTCTGGGCCTCACAGGCACCAAGCACACACGTGGTACAGAGACATACATGCAGGCTAAACACTCATACACATAAAATTTTAAAAAAAATTTTTTTTTGTAGGTTAATTATTCTCAGCTGTCTCTGGAAGATAGGCAGCAATTTTTTTTACCTAATCTCCAGGAGCATGGGGAAGAAAACGGTGAGTGAGTGAACATTTTTATTGCTTAAATTTATTTCCTTTTATTTTTTGAGATCCAACTTTGTAAATCAGGCTAGTCTCAAACACCTTGGCCACAGTGAGCCTCTCTGCTCAGTCTCCCAGTACTAGGACCACAGACACACACCGCTGCCCTGTGCCAGCTGGGGGAAATCACAATGCAAGCACCTTAAACTTCAGTATCTTTGCTGGATCCCGGTGAGCCTGTCCCGGAAAAGTGGGACTATTTATGAAGGGGATCCTTGCAATTTGAAATTTGTCTTGGGTTCTTACTATAAAATCTTCGGGAGTCTCCAGTGTGTACCATGGCCCTGTTTCCAGACTGAAATATGACCTGATAATGAGATAATAAGTATTCCAAGCTGGCCTCATCTGGTTTTCAGTATTCTCTTCTATGAGTATCACATAGATGACAGAAGATGGCTGGTTATTTCCAAGGAAAAAAGTTCTTCCTTGTAAGTGAGTCAGACTTACAAGTTCTGTATGTGAAGATTTTGTTCTTGTTGTTGGTTGGTTGGTTTTCTTTTGTTTTTGTTTTTGTTTTGTTTTGAGACAGGGTGTCAAGTAGCCCAGGATGGCCTCAAAGTTGAGCTACAGCAAGGATGCCCTTGAACCCTGACTTCCTGCTTGTACCTCTCAAGTGCTGGGGGGCACAAGTATGTATTCCTAAACTTGGTTTATGTGGTGCCAGAAATCAAATGCAGGGCTTTCTGCATCAACAGGTGAGCACTCCACTAACTGAGCTACATCCCCAGCCCTTGATTTTTTTTAAAAAATTATTTATTTAATTTTATTTTATGTGTATTGGTGCGAGGGTGTCAGACCCGCTGGAACTGGAGATACAGACTGTTGTGAGCTGCCATGTGGGTGCTGGGAATTGAACCCAGGACCTCTAGAAGTGAAGCCAGTGTTCTTAAGCGCCGAGCCATCTCTTTAGCCCCCTAGCCCTTGGATTCTTAAAAAGATTTATTTACTTATTTTTATGTGTATGGGTAATTTTGTCTATTTGTGTTTCTGTGCACCATGAGCAGGGAGTGTCCACAGAGGCCAGAGGAGGTCACTGGAGCCTTTGGAACTGGAGTGATAGGCAGTTTTGAGTCACCACATGGGTGTTGGAAAACCAGCCTGGGTCATCCACAATAGCAAGTGCTAGTAACTATGAAGGTATCCCTCCAGCCTCCAGCCTCCAGCCTTTCTTACCTGCTTGAATTGAACTAGGACCATCCTAGACCCCATAATAAATATGTCACCACTTTCTGACTTATTAATAGATGCTGCAGCTCCCGACAGATTGCAACAGCCTCTGCTGTAGATTATCTCAACATTCCTTACACTGATGCTACCTGCCAGGCACTGCCTGCAAAGTAGGGAGTGCAGCAGGGACCAATCAGAAGCTGGAGCCTTCTCATGCTCTCTCTCTCTCTCTCTCTCTCTCTCTCTCTCTCTCACACACACACACACACACACACACACAGCCCTCAGCTTTATCCTTGCTCTATAATCACTAGTTTTGAAATCTCTCTGGTGAGAGTGATCCCTTCATTTGCAGCCCTGGAAGCTCACTAGGGACATGATACATACAGGCTAGGTTCCCTTTAATCATTAAGCAGATTTCAAATGGGTTCTTGTCAGGGCTGGCATCACCTTCTTCATCCTAGAGAGGCTTGCACTTGTCCCTGATGGGTAACGGCAATAGCAGGCATTGTGTGCAAGCTTAACAGGTATCAGAGTGGCCACTGTCTCTTCACGAGTGTCACAATTAATGGGTTTTGCAACACTCCCAAGGCCACACAGTCATCAAGGAGTAGAATAGGGGCTGTATCCCACACAGGTGACCCTCAACTATAAAATCATTTTGTTACTACTTCATAGCTGTAATTTTGCCATTATTTGTAATGTGAACATTTGATATTCAGGATATCTGATATATGACCCCTGGGGGTAGTGATCCAAAACTTGAGAAACACTGCTCCACAGTGGTTCTTTTCTACAGCTATTACTAAGAAGCTGCAGTGGCCTGAGCTGCCCATTCTCAATTGTTTTAACTTGTTTTGTTAAAAAATGAGACAGTTTGCCAGGTGGTGGGCACTCACACCTTTAATCCCACCACTCCTTGGAAGCAGAGGCAGGGGCAGGGGCAGGGGCAGGGGCAGGGGCAGGGGCAGGGGCAGGGGCAGGGGCAGGGGCAGGGGCAGGGGCAGGGGTAGGGGCATAGGCAGAGGTAAGCAGATTTCTAAGTTCAAGGCCAGCCTGGTCTACAAATCAAGTTCTAAGACAGCTAGGGTTACACAGAGAAACCCTAACTCAAAAACAAACAAAAAACCCAACCAAAACCAAAACAAACAAACACAAGATTTGACATAAAAGAAATAAGAGAGCTAACACTCTACTGAAAATGACAGAAACAGTGTGGATGAGGGTCATGAGGCTTGCACCTATTGTGATTTCCCACGTCCCTCTATTTCTGCTAAGGACTGAACCCCATGGTCTTGTGTGTGCTAACCACACATTATCCCACCAAGCTACACTCCAGCTCCTTATCTTGAATTTTCTGGCTGAACAAACTGTCTTTCTCTGTTCCTCAATTTTCTCAACCGTGAAAAAGGAATAGTGAAATTTTCTAGTAAAATTATTGTTGAGATTAAATTAATTAAAGCCTGCAAAGTCCCTGGAATATGACCGGTGCATGTGACTGCTGTTGTTATTATCTGCACCCAGCCTAAGTCACATGATCATCCCAAAGGATGTTAGCGACTGCCTCAGGGCAAAGGGTGAGGTGAGATGAACTGGGTAAAGGCACCTTTCCAACTGAAGACCCGAACTAGAAGGGGTCCGGGAGCCTGGGCAAAAGGCAGCAGGTGGAGCTGACTGCAACAATACAGATGTTTCCAATGAAGCCACAACCCCAGGTGTTTATGTAAGACCCCCACTTTTAAATCTTAGCAACTAAGTTAGGTTTGTACAAATTTCTCAGAATGCCAATGAAAACAAGGGTTGTCGGCCACCAATCCATGACTTCTAAATGTTTACATCGATTGCTTAATAAACCAAAGGAGAAGCATGAAAACATCTGATACAATAACCACCCCGAAAATCCACGCAATAACTACCATGTGCTGTGTGGTGTGTATCACGTCACCACAGAGCTGTGACCTACGGGCAGCCTGAAGACAGGTGTACATCTCCACTGCACAGGCGTAGAGTCTGAGGTCTGCTGTGAGAGATCACAGAACTAGGCTGCGGCCAATTGGGTGGGGTGCTACGTCTCTTGTGCTCTCCTCTGATGGCAACCAGACCCTGGAGCTCCCAACATTACTACAGAGTACCATGCAGTGGGCTCAACTTTTAGGGTCCTAGCCGTCCCTGTGCCACAGAATACCCCTGGGGACATAATCAAATGTGCACTCGAAGGATCCCACTCCCACCCGCTGGGTCACAGGCAGTAAAGGGACAGCTGGAAATTTGTTTCCACAAGCATTCCCCATGGCTCTGATCCATGCTTTCCTAGTCTAGTAAACATTGCTTTCTTCTGGAACTTTCCAGGCCTCTTGTAAACATTGGTAACACAAACATTTATCCCTATGTTCCCCTTTCTTAGCGTTTCTTAGTGTTTCTTTCTGGAGACTCTCTTTTCCTGTATATGGAAGTATAAAGATCACTGTTCTAGGTTTTTCTACCATTTCTTTGCTTGACTATTTAACCAATCCCACTTTGTGAGCATGGGTGCTTTCTCCCTCTAAAAGGCTAGAGGGAACTGGCCTTCTGCTTGTGACATTTCCTGCCTCTCCAAGTTAGTATCAAGAGCCAAGCACAGCCGGGCATGGTGGCGCACACCTTTAATCCCAGCACTTGGGAGGCAGAGGCAGGCGGCTCTCTGAGTTCCAGGCCAGCCTGGTCTACAAAGTGAGTTCCAGGACAGCCAAGGCTACACAGAGAAACCCTGTCTCAAAAAAAACAAAACAAAACGAAACAAAACAAGAGTCAGGCACAGAAGGCAGCGGCCAATACAAGGCTGTGGGTTCAAGGCTAGCCTAGTCTACTCACCCAGAACCATAGAGTGAAACGCTATCCAAGAAAGAAAGAGTTAAGGTAACTCTAGAAATAGGATGTTCTACTAAGGATGAGATGATTTGAAACTTTTATAGAAATTGTCAAATTGCAGCTCAGAGAGGGTTTACTATCTCTCCAGCAATGACACACACATTTCATCACAAAGTCACAGGTAGAATGTGCTAGGGTGTAGCCAACTCTAATTTCAAACCATTTCTCTTATTTTGAATGAAGCCAGGCATCTTCGCATATGTTGAAAGGCCATGTGTCTTAGTTAGGTTTTATTTCTGTGAAAAGACACCATGACCACAGCAACTCTTATAAAGGAAAACACTTAATTGGGAGCTGGCTTACAGTTTCAGAGGGTTAGTCCATTATCATCATGGCAGTGTGCAGTCAGACATGGTGTTGGAGAAAGAGCTGAGAGTTCTACATCTTGATCCATGGGCAGCAGGAGACTTTGTGCCACACTGGGTGTAGCTTGAGCATAGGAGACCTCAAAGCCTACCCGCTCCATGATGCATTTCTTCCAACAAGATCACACCTATGCCAACAAGGCCACCCCTCCTAATAGTGGTACTTCCTAGGGGCCAAGCATCTGGACACGTGAGTCTATGGGGGCCATGTCTATTCAAACCACCACACCATTCCCTCTTTCCTCCTCCTCCTCCTCCTCCTCCTCCTCTTCCTCCTCCTCCTCCTCCTCCTCCTCCTCCTCCTCCTCCTCCTCCTCCTCTTCTTCTTCTTCTTCTTCTTCTTCTTCTTCTTCTTCTTCTTCTTCTTCTTCTTCTTCTTCCTCAAAGATTTATTTATTATATGTAAGTACACTGTAGCTGTCTTCAGACACTCCAGAAGAGGGTGTCAGATCTTGTTAGGGGTGGTTGTGAGCCACCATGTGGTTGCTGGGATTC
This sequence comes from Mus musculus, assembly GCF_000001635.26. Taxonomy (NCBI): domain Eukaryota; kingdom Metazoa; phylum Chordata; class Mammalia; order Rodentia; family Muridae; genus Mus; species Mus musculus. The sequence goes on from NC_000070.6 coordinate 107,951,585, forward strand.
AAACTCAGGACCTTCGGAAGAGCAGTCAGTGCTCTTAACCGCTGAGCCATTTTTCCAGCTCCCCATTCCCACTTCTTGAGCTATGACTGCCTTCAGTGCCATCTGCCTTTTTCTGTAAGGAAGCTTTCTTCTGCCCCACCAGCACAGATTGTCCCTTTAGCCAATAACTTGCACACAATGTTTCCTAGTTAATTTAAAATTTTTTAACTTATTTATTTTATGTATATGGGTGTTTTGTCTGCAAATGTATGAGTACCCTGTGTGATATACGTCCTGTGTGATAAACCACCTAGTACCCCCAGAGGTCAGAAGAGGATGTTGGCTGAGACTGGAGTGACAGATAGTTGTGAGCTGCCATGTGGGTGCTGGGACTTGAGCCTGGATCTTCTGGAAGAGCAGACAGTGCTCTTAAGAAGGGAGTCATTTCTCCAGTTACCCAATAGCAGATTTTTATCATGTCTCAATCATCATTGAGAGCTTAAGTGAATCTAAAGTGGGAAGAGGCAAAGGTGGAAGGGGAGAACTGACTCCACAAAGTTGTCCTCTAGCCCCACACACAAAGAGTAATAATGAAAACATAATTTTTAAACTGATTAAAGGAAATAAACCTTCATTTAAAAAGACAATTGTTAATTATGCAAACTGATAAATAAATTACATGCAATTACAATTAAAATCATGGTATGGACAATTTTCTCCCTAAGATGGAGACTCATGTGTTTGAATGCTTGGTCCTATTAGTAGGTGCGGCCTTGTTGGTGTAGGTGTGATCTTGTTGGAAGAAATGCATCATGGAGGGGGTGGGCTTTGAGGTTTCCTATGCTCTGGCTACACCCAGTGTGGCATGAAGTCTCCTTTTTTCCCCTAAAACACGCCCCCCCAAATGTTTATTGAAGGTCAGTACAAAGGAGGAGGAAGCAGAGACAACAACAAACATAGGAGGAAACGAGCCTTAAAAACTGTCAAAAATGGGCTGCCTCCATATCTAGGTGTGTGAACTGCTCTTGCAGATCATCTGAGTTCTATTCCCAGCACCCACACACCGGGCAGCACCACAAACTGGGGGCCAAACATTCACACTATGAGCCTACAGGAGCCGTTCTCATTCAAACCACCACACCCATACACATAATTAAAAATAAAATCAATCTTTAAAAAATAAAATAATTATTAAGCTGAGCGTGGCGGTGTGTGGCTTTAATCCCAGCTTGCAGAAGGCAGAAGCAGGCAGATCTCTGATTTTGAAGCCAGACTGGTCTATAGAGTGAGTTCCAGGACAGCCAGGACTACACAGAAAAATCCTGTCTTGGAATATTAAAAAATTAATAATGATAGTAGTAATAATAATAATAAATGTGTTTAAATTTTAAAAATCTATTTATTTGTATGTGTACAGGTATTTTGCCTACATGAATATCTGTGTACCACATGAATGCTTTGTGCCTATGGAGACCAAAAGAGGGCACCAGATCCTCTGGAACTGGAGCTACAGAGAATTGTGAACCTTTAGGAATTAAACCTGGGTCTTCTGGAAAGGCACTGAGTTCTCATAACCACTGAACCATCTCTCCAGTCCCTGTATGGGTGTTTCTCCTGCAGGAATTTCTGTGCAACACAAACATGCCTTGTGCCCATGGAAGCCCCCAAAGAGTTTCAGAGCCCCTGGAACTGGAGTTACAGTTGTGAGCCACCATGTAGGTGCCAGGAATTAATACAGTCCCTCGGGATGAGTAGCCAGGGCTCCTAACCCCTGAGTTGTCTTTCTATCCTCTAGAGAGACTGTCTTGGGTATTGTATGAATGCATCACCTGTCATAAAAGGCCTGTGGTTTAGGCAGGAAATAGAAGTGGGACATCTGGGAGAAGGATTCTGAGATAACCAGGTGTTGTGATTATAAAAAGATAAAATAATATTAAGATATGTTCTATGGGGGGTGGTGAGGTGTGAGGTAAGGGGGTGTCTCAGGGGGCCCATGCTGAGGCACCCCCCCCCAGCCACACCACGACAAAGACAGTGTAGTATAGAATACAGTTTATTCAGGGCATGGGGAGGGGAGTTAAGAGGGTAGAAGAGGCAGAGAAAGGCAGAGAGAGGAAGAGAGTAGAGAAGTAGAGGCCGGCCATGAGCACGTGGAGAGAGGAGGAAGGGAGGGGGAAGGGAAAAGCCCAAGATGGCAAGAGAGAAGCAAGAGGGAAGCAAGAGTAAGGGAGAGAGGAGGGGGCAAGCAGCCCCTTTTATAGTGGGCCAGGCCTACCTGGCTGTTGCCTGGTAACTGTGGGGAGGAGCATACCTGGCTGTTGCCAGGTAACTGTTGGGGTGGAGTTTAGACAGAATGCTAACACCAGGCAGGAGATTCTCTGGGAAGATGTGACAAGATGGGTACACAGGTAATCAGCCATGTGGCAGAATACAAGCTAGAATAAATGGGATATTTTAAGTTATATCTAATCAGAGAAGAGCCTAGCTAAATGGCCATGGTATTTGTAAATATATTTTGAGTCTGAGTCTTATTTCTGGGGACATGGGAATGAGAGGTAGAACCGGACCGACCATCAACAAAATGTTGCCCAACACGGGGTAGTTAGAACCTAAGCTTACAGCCTAAAAAGACCCAGGTAAAAAGCAGGAAATAGTCAGGCTAGCCGGACAAGAGATCTGGCCTCTAAAAACCAAAAAAAATAAAGAACAAGAACAGACCGAAGCCAAAGCTTCCCCGAACAACACAAGACGAATAGCTGGGAAAGAAAGTTCTTAGCCAAGAAGCAGGAACCCGCAGAGAGAGTACAGAAGGAGGCTTTTTAAAGAGGCCCCTACTAAATTTAAAAACAGAAAGTAGACGTTGGAGCTTCTCCCAAGGGCAAAACACTGCAGTGCCAGGTAGAGTGCGAGAAACCAGCTCTAGGTTGCATGCAGCGGATGCAGCCACAAACGGCAATACCTGGGGAGAATTCCTGGAAACCACAGCTATAGGATAAGCCACTTCAGGTTCTCCCAAGCTTGGCACAGCAGGTTGACCCTGTCCTGTCCTAAGGGAATTAACGCTCAATACTCATGGCGTGCAGAAATGCAACATTAAGTTTGCTGCTGCAGCCAGAATTGGACAGAAGGCCAAGACACCATTCCCTGTAAACAAAGGGTCAGGGGTGTGGCCAGGCACCGCACAACATCTGCGCTAAATAACAGCAGACACGGGAGACAGAGATGGGCAGATCTCTGTGAATTCTAGACCAGGCTGTTCTACACAATAAAAAAGTTCTTTGTATATAGAGACTGCTGAACTTAATCAGAATGATTCTGAATGGTTGGCATTGTTTATTCAGCTACAGTGATCAGAAATTAAGAAGCATCCATTGTATATAACACACATCAGAGCCCATACAGTTCTGCCAGGCCCTCTGGCACAAGGTAATAGTGAGATTGAGCAGCTATGGATAGGAAGTGTACTAGAGACTTCAGAATTTTATAAAGCACACACACACACACACACACACACACACACACCATGTTAACAGCAAAGGTTTAAAGAAAGAATTATCTATCACTTGACAACAAGCCATGGAAATTGTGAGGGAATGTCCTACTTGTTCTTTATATAACCAAACCCCATTACCTACAAGAAGTAACCCTAATTGTACCCAAAGAAATGAAATCTGGCAAGTGGATATGTTTCATTTTACGGAGTTTGGCGAACTAAAATATAAACCCCATACTATAGACATTCAGGATTTCAGTGGGCAACTGCCTTAGCTTCTGAAAAGGCAGACTCTGTAACTATGCATTCGTTAGAAGTTATGGCCATTATGAGACTACCCATACAAATTAAGACTGACAATGCTCCAGCATATGTCTCTAATAAGATGAAGCAATGTTTTACATATTATGATATAAAACATGTTACGGGTATACCACACAATCTTACAGGACAAGCAATTGTGGAGAGATCTAATTATACCTTAAAAGAGGTGCTTAACAAGCTAAAAGGGGTAACAAAGACCCCCACAGGTAGATTGCATAGTGCTTTATCAACCTTAAATTTCTTTTGAATGTTAGTAAGCAAAAAAACCTATGGCTGCAGAAAGGCATTGGATTGCAGAAAAAACTGCTGAACCTGTGCCAGGAAATGTTCATGAACCCCCAAAAGACCACCAAGGAGCCGATTCCGATGTAATCTCATTATGGTCTCTTTATTTAAGCTCGAGCTTGGGCCACACCACCATCTTTGATGCAGGAGAATGGGAGGGGGCCGAGCCCAGTTTCAGACAAGCATTTACAGAGGCAAGAAGGGGGTATCTAACCTGGTACACATCTGATTGGGGGCCATTATGTCCTTTAACATGATTGGCTGGTTCTGGGAACCAAGCCATAAACTTCTGCTTTTTTCCTGATTGGTGGTTGTTAGGAAGTGAAGTGCCAGGGGGAGGCTTGTAACCTGGAGGTGCAGATTTGTTGGGGAATAACCGGGAAAGTGGTGCTAGACACAGGTTTTGTTGGGGGATAACCTGGTAACTGGTGCTAGATACAGGTTTGTTAGGGGTTAACCTGGAAACTGGTGCAAAGTACTGGCCTGTTAGTTAACTTAGGTCAGGTTCTCTAAGATAGAGTCTAAATACAAAAGATCTGGCCTCTCAAACTAAAGCAGGCTGTTTATTTTAAAGATGTCCTAACCTCAGAATGGAAAACATGGAATATGTTACACTGAGGGAGAGGTTATGCCTGTATTTCCACAGGAAAAGAAAAGCTGTGAGTTCCTTCCAAATTGATAAAAATCAGACATGACAAAGAGAGGCCCTCCTGAAGAGGTTATCTATGGACAAGAAGAGGGAGATTGACAAGATAAACAAAATAGGTGATGTTCACACTGATCTCTGTCGATGGAGACAGCTATGGGACTGGCTGAGACTTAAATGTCTACATTTGGCCAATAAATCTTGTTGGCTACAAAGTTCTTGCAACTTATTACTAAACACCATTCTTTCATCGGGCATGAATGGAGAATTATAGTGCAGTTTGATTATGTGATCAAACTGACTTCTAAAGAAATACAGTTGTCTTTTACCTGCTCAAACAAAGATCAGGAAATCATCCTTGATTGATCTGTGTTTCCTGCGCATCCCATACCAATGTCTTTATAAAACTCAGCTTTGTATATTGCAAAATAAAGGACCAGGAGAGCAGCCCTGACAGGAGTCACCCTTGGGGATGCTGAGATTTCAGATCCCTGCTTGGTCCTGCCTCAGGCTGATGCTGTTCCTAGAGACTTTCTTCTAGATCAGCTTCAAGAAGGACTGCGAATCCCGGATGACCTCAGCTCACCCAGCCTTTCAGACCGTTCCAATCCAGACTTCAGTTAAGCCCCAAACTTTCCCAACACAGAAACTAGACAACAAGTGCTACAGCTTGCTTTCTTAAATTTTTTTCTAATTTTCTTGAGCCCCCAAACAGGAATTCTTCACCCAGTTCAGCAGGAAGCAATTATCAGAAGACCGTCGTCCCAAGCCCTTAAGTTGAGGTGAACAATTTTAGTCATTTTATGAGTTATATGTTATCATTTTAGGGGGTAATTAGAAATAATTATAGTCCTGAACAGAGAGAAGACAAAATAGGGAGGTTAGAATCAGGGATTTCTTTTTCTTTTCTCTTTCTTTCTACGTAAGGTAGGAAGTTGAAAAGAAATGGGGTGAGGATAGAGAAATATTATAACAAATTGGACAAATAGGGGTAGATTTTTGAATCTACTCTTAAACAAAACATCAAACAAACAAAAACATGTTACAGTCAGGCAGGAGATTGACCCAGGAAGATGTGAGAAGATGGACACATGGTACCTGAGCACATGTAGCCAGCCACATGGCAGAATGTTGGTTAAAATAAATGGGTTATTATAGTTATGATCTAGTCAGAGAAGGGCCTAGCTATATGACCAGGGTCTTTGTAAGTATATTTTAAGTCTGAGTCTTATTTCTGGTAGCATGGGACTGGGAGGTAGAACTGGACCCAACATCCACACCATTCTCTGAAAATAAATATTTTTATTAAGTACTAAAGGGCTTGTTAAAAGTATATGCAGCTCTTGCAAAGGACCTGCATTCAGTTCTAAGCACTCACATGGGGTGGCTGACAACCACCTATAATTCCAGCTCCAGAGACTCCAACATCCTTTTCTGGCCTCCCTAGACACCTGCACTCATGGGTACATTCATACCTCTCTGCCAAGACACACATAATTAAAAAGTAAAAATAAATCTTTTGGCTTGTTTGTTTGCTTTTTCAAGACAGGGTTTCTCTGTGTAGTCCTGGCTGTCCTGGAATTCTTGTAGAGCATGCTGGCCGTGAACTCATAGAAGTCCACCTGCCTCTGCCTCCTGACTGCTGGGATTAAAGGCATGTGCCAAAAGGAAATCTTTAAAAAATGAAAAGTATTTTAAAATGACCATAATGTACTAATCATGACAAACTGTTAACAACAGTGTAGGCAATCACCCAGTGGGACAGGCCCAAATGATACACACTTAATTTTATTTCAATACAGCCATTTTAGCTTAAGGTGAAAAGGTAGATTTTCAATATGTGGGACAATTAAGTAACCTAAAGAAAAACAATATTAGATTTCACACCTGCCTAACAAAGTTGGGTAAAGAGTCACATAAGAACAGTAATGTTATGACAATTCTTAGAAATGTGCCCAGGGGAGTAACACCATTGTTCTGGGGAAGGTTGGGTGTTGTTTCTTGTGTTTTCAGTGTTAAATTGAAGCCCAGATCCCATGTCTGCCATGCAGAGCTCTTCCACAGTTTTTAAAACAAGACACGAGGAGACATAGCATAAAGGAAAGGATGGATGCATTCACTTACATTAGAAGTTGTAACTTCTGCTATCTAAAGGCTTCTAAAGCTAGAGAAATGCATAGTTAATATATATATAATATAAATGATAGTTAATGTGCGGATTATATATCAGTAAGAAAAGGCAACACTATTAAAAATATTCAAAAGAAATCAGTAGCGTTTTCACCCACCATGAGGCACAGATGGCTTGGTAATATATTAAAATATATGCCAATGTAATAATCAGGGAAATGCAAATATACAGGATGGAATGCTCTTCACAATGAGCTGATTAGCAAAAGTTAATGAATGATTAATCAATGCCAAATGTTGGTGAGCGTGTGGCTTCATGGGATCGTCCATACATAGTGAATTAACACGTCAAATGGCAAAACTGATTTATAAGTGGTTGACGTGGTTAGGTAATGGCAAACATCTGTATCACCTGTGACCTGGTAACTCATCACTGCGTGGGTAGCCTAGAGGGACCAATATGAGTAAGTTAGTATTTAGGTGTTTACAGCAGTGTTCAAAATGGGATACTGGCTAATGGGGAGGGAAGAAATATTTTAGATAAATACTTGAAATAATTTTATGAGATGACTAAGACTTGCTCCTTTGTTTTGTTTTGCTTTTTTTGTTGTTGTTGTTTGTTTGTTTGTTTGTTTGTTTTTTTTTTTTTGAGACAGGATTTCACAGTGTAGTCCAAGCTCGCTGGAACCTGTTGTGTAAACAAGATTGGCCTTGAACTTATAGTGATCTTCCTGCCTCAGTCTCTGAAGTACTAAATGGGCCACTATTCCCTGAAAAGCCTACATCTTGACAGTGGCATCCCTAGATTTTATTTAGAAATTAAACTCAGGGCTTCTTGTACACTAGACAAATGTTCACACACACACACACACACACACACACAAAGTAATCCTAATAAACAAAAATAAGTGTACGCAATACTCTGATAAGCTCATTGTAAGGCTCTCTGGTGAGTCTGGAAGCTCCTTAATTTACATCCTGATACACTCACTATAATAGAGTCTGTAAGCTGAACCATCATACATTGGGGCCATCTGTGTTACAGTGTCCCCTGTATCTAGACTATGACTGATTGAACAGTAAGATGACTACAGTTACATACATACAGGCAGTGCTTACTGTGAGCACAACCGTTCTGAGTGTCCCATGTGTGAGTTCACCTCTATATGCTAGAATGTCATTATTTCTATGCTACATATAAGAAAACTCAGCTCAAGGCCCAGGGTAACTGAGTCAAACCCAAGTCATTTGCTTGAGGTCTGTGCTCTTCATAGCTGCCCATGGTACATGTGTTTCGTAAAGAATGCATGAGTGGACCAGTTATAGTGGCTGAGCCAGCTGTGATCTCACTGAAAGTTCTAGGCCAGCCTGGACTACAGAGTGAGACCCTGTGTCAAAGATACAAAACTACAGAATAAAGGAGTATTCTGGTCTGCAGAAGAAAAGGCTGGAGAGGGAGAGCATTCCAGCCAGCCCACACTTGGTGCAGATGGTCTCTGGGCTGGGCTCTGCCTTGACAGTGGGTTTTGACATCCTCGACCTGCTCCGCCTTAGAAACAGGGATGGCTTCAGTGCCCTGTGATTTGCGCAGCCGCAGAAGCCCTGTACTCAGAAGGGTTTCGTGTTTGGCTTTAATGTTCTGCTGTCATCGCCTATAAAACCATCTTAAGTTTACCTTTGAACTTGTGTTCTATACACAGTGTGTGACGGGCCAGTGAGTCTGCTTGTGAGTAGAGGAGATATTTACCACGCAAGCCCAGCGCTGCGTCAGCCTTTCCATTCTCGCGTTGTATGCGGAACGCCTCATGGGTGCGCGCCAGGGAAGCATGGGAGTACAGCAAGGTGTAAGCAAGCTCAAGAGAAGCTTGGTCAGGTCTGCGAGTGAGCAAGCAGGAGGCCTGACAGCCTCCAGGAACCCCCACTTTCTTCTAACGGGGCTTGCTTTGCTCTCACCAAGGACAGAATGTATTCTGGGAAATTCAGCCAAGGAACCTCGTGTTCGTTTTATTCACGTGCCTTCCCCGTAAAGGTGGGCCACTCACAGTGAGAGTAACACAGACAGCGAAGACACTGGCTCCTCTCAGTCTTTCCCTACTCCTCATTAGGCATAGTCAGAAAGCACCCGTGGAGTATGTCTCATTGAAACGTGAAACACATGCAGTACTGTGCGGTGTTTTCCGAGGTCTGTTTAAAAGCAAAATGCATGCACATGTGTGGGACACAAACCACAAACCATGATTTGATTCGGGTAATTCTGAAATCTGAATAGAATTTGAACCGATTTGTTTGTTTGTTTGTTTGACAGGGTCTCACTAGGTAGCCCTAGCTGTCCTAGAACTCACCAGGTAGATTGGGCTGCCTTCAAGCTTGAAAAGATACCTCTGCCTCCTGGGGGCTAGGATTAAAGACTTGCCACACCAAGCAAGCAGCTCTCCATTTGCACTTGATGCTGGCATTTCGAGTCTGGCAGAGTCTCACTCCAGAGACCTGGAATCTTGACATTTTGGAAGGCCAAGGCAAGATGATTGCAAGTTTGAGGCTAGCCTGGGCTACAGGAGATCCTATAGCAAAGCGAGCCAAACAACAAGAACTAAGCCAGAGAAATACATTAGGTAGCAAATAGAACCAGATGACTAGTTAGGACTGTGGAAGCAGGCAAGCTGTTCTAATGCCTTCTGAGTTTGTCTTCCTGCTTTGTGAGCAAAGATGCACTACACTGATTCTGCTAATGTCCTCCTGGCTCTGAGGCCCACGAATTCTGCCATCAGCCCCCATATAAATTTCCTTTTTATCTATGCTAGTTGGATTTAATTTTCTGTGACTTGATACCAAGAGTCCTGACAGGCTTTGAAGCTTTCCCCGAGCATGTGTTAACTTTATACTTTACTCCACCCAGTGAGAGGCTGCATGGTACAATGCAGAAACCATGGGCTTTCATAACTGGGAAAGAAGAAGAAGAAGAAGAAGAAGAAGAAGAAGAAGAAGAAGAAGAAGAAGAAGAAGAAGAAGAAGAAGAAGAAGAAGAAGAAGAAGAAGAAGAAGAAGAAGAAAGAAAGAAAGGCTCACTTCAGAAACACCACACAGCACCCACAAGGAGCTGAGATTTGAATTTAGCTCATTGCCACCATAGAATGTTTGCTAGAACCCTCTACAAGCATGGGCTGTGACTACACCCTGCAGAATTGGGGCCACAAGCCCATTGAACCCCTGAGATAGTGACTGAGCAATTGCATTCTATGTTTTATTTATTTCTTTTACTTAAATAGTGAGATTTGATGACACGGGCCTTGTGACCAGATACTTTTCTGGTCTATCGAGCCCTTTCAGGAGGTCAGCTGTCCCGCTGGATCCCCTGGGGCACAGCATTCCTGGCAAGTTCAGGTGTTAGAATGCTTCCTGGGCTGGGACAGAGTGCTCCCCATGGAAAAGTGGCTGATCTCACTGGGGTTCCAGTATCACTTCCCTAAGACAAGGCAGGAAGGAGATGGCAGGTGCAGGCATGAGTCTTCCACCAAATCACTTTCCTCCATCTGGTGAGGCCAGGGAGGCAAGGTAGGGCCCTTCTACAGAGGTTAGCTGGGTCTCTAGTGATGAAGGATACCAGGAATTCATATCGGAAGGATTGGCTGCCTACATCAACCTTCCCAGAAGGGCTCAGCCCCTGGCCAGCTGGGGAGGTGAGCTGGGGAGAGGCAGGCGCCTCTGGTATGTCTCTGGACAGCTGCCAACAAACCCAGAGCTGTCATCACCCCAACCCAACCAGGGGCCAGACAGCTCAGCTAATGTGTCTTGACACCCGCTGGAAGGAACCTGGCCCCAGTCCCCGAAGCCACTGGCTCTCCAGCTCTGCTCAGTCCTCCCCCCTTACCGCCCCCATATCTCTTTCAGAACAGGCTCTTCCTTTGCACCCCTCTCTGGCTTACTGAGGTCAGACCAAACAGGCTCTACTTTTGGCAAGCCTGTTGTGTCTCTCCCCACTCTTCAGCAAGCAAGGTCACCCCGCTGTTACTGGGCAAACCCTGGCAGAATTGTGCTGCCTTAGGGTTCCAGACTGACACGTGCTGAAAGCACCAGTAACTTTCTCTGTTTCGACAGCTTAACACCTGCAGCCCCCTAGATGCCAACTACCAACACACCACCCAGCTACGGGGCTCCTCCACTATCCACTGCCCAATTAAGAGCTATCATGGGTTATTTTGCACTTAGGAAAGCTACTTGGCAAGGAACTGGGGCTCATCACTGACCTGAGCTGGCGACGGGAAGAGAGCAATGCATACTGAGGGTGGTCAGGGAGGGTGTCAAGGAAGAGTGGCATGTGACCTGGGAGTGCAGTGACACTGAAGGACATTCTAGGCAGAGGAAGCAGCAAAGGCAAAGATTTGAGAGGCAGAGGAAGGATGTCTTCCATATAACAGGCAGAGAGAGGGTGTGCGCTGTGATGGGGAAAGAGGGACCCTGTGCTGCTTAGCTCTGGCTTTGCTTTGTTTCTGTCCACTTGACACAAGCTGGAGTCACTGAGGAAGCTGGAACCTCAATTGAGAAAATGCCTCCATTCATTGGCCTGCAGCCAAGTCTGTGGGGCATTGTTTGGATGAATGATTGATTGATGGGGATTGGGAGGCAGCCCACTGTGGGTGGTGCCACCTCTGAACAGGTGGCCCTGGGAGGTGTAAGAAAGGAAGTGAACAGAAGCCAGAAGAGCAAGCCAGTAAGTATCCATCCATCCGATCCATCCTGTCTATCTGAGCCATGAGATGCATCCTATCCATCTTTTCCATCCAATCCATATTATCCATCAGTTCCATCCATCAGATCTACCCATTTCATTTGGTCCATGAGATCCATCCTATTTATCAGATCCATCAGATACACCCTATCCATCAGATCCTTCAGATCCGTGAGATCCATCCGACCCATCCTTGGAGGTCTCTGCTGGAGCTCCTGCCTCCAGCTTCCCGCTCTGCTTGTGTTCCCACCTTGACTTCCCTTAATAATGAATTGTGATGGAGGTGTGGGCCAAATAAACCTGTTCTTTCCCAAAGTCACTTTTGGACATTTTTTTTCAGCCATAGAAAGCCAATAAGGACAGCTCCCCTCTGGAGTCTGCAGCTTTCTGTGTGCGTACCCCAGGTACCAGAGCCTCAGAACTCTCTGAGGTACCCACAACAAGGCTGGGAGTCAACCATCAGCTTTGGAGATCTAATGCACACCAAATGGAAACACGATTACCTAGGAGTACCTGGGTGCCACACAATAGCCTAAGCCATTTATATACACTATTGTAGGGGACCCACATCACAAGCCTACTGGGGACTACTGCCTTCTCCCTACTTTACAGGGAGGTTTCAAAATTTGCCCAAGTTCACACAGCAACTCTAGCAATAAAGCTAGGATTTGATTTTGTTTTGTTTTTAATATCATCTTATATAATTTAGGTTGGTCTCTGACTCCCTAAGTAGCTGGGAGTGATCTTGAATTTCTAATTCTCCTGCCTCAACATCTCACATATTGTGACTGCAGGTGTGCACCACCATGCCTGGTTTATGCTGGAGGGGGAGAGGGACAGGAGCCAGGGCCTCATGCACGCTAGGCACACACTCCATCAGCCAAGTAACACTTCCAGGCAGGACCTCAGCAAGGTGACTTTCAGTGGAACCAGGACGAAGCACCTGACTAACTTTATCTTATTTGTCTCACCAGCATTTCCTAAACTTGTTTGTTTTATATAGTTATTGTGTTAGTCTAGGTCTCATTGCTGTGAAGAGACACCATGACCAAGGCAACTCTCAGAAAGGACAACATTTAATTGGGGCTGGCTTACGGTTCAGAGGTTCAGTCCATTAGCATCATGGCGAGGAGCATGGCGGTGTGCAGGCAAGCATGGTGCTGGAGAAGGAGCTAAGAGCTCTATATCTTGATCTGAAAATATAGAGTTGCATTCCACACTGTATGTAGCTTGAGCATAGGAAACCTCAAAGCCCTACCTCCACAGTGACACACTTCCTCCAACAATGCCACAGCCACTCCAACCTCCTAAACCACTCTGTCTTAGTTAGGGTTTTACTGCTGTGACCAGACACCATGACCAAGGCAAGTCTTATAAAAACATTTAATTGGGGCTGGCTTACAGGTTCAGAGGTTCAGTCCATTATCATCATAGTGGGAGCATGGCGGTATCCAGGCAGGCATGGCGCAGGCAGAGCTGAGAGTTCTATATCTTCATCCAAAGCTGCTAGTGGAAAACTGACTTCCAGGGAACTAGGGTGAAGATCTTATGCCCACACCCAAAGTGACACACCAGGTCACACCTATTCCAACAAGGCCACACCTCCAAATGGTGCCACTCCCTGGTCCAAGAATATACAAACCACCACACACTCCCTATGGGCCAAGCATTCAAACAAACACATCTATAGGGGCCATTCCTATTCAAACCACCATAATTATGTATGTTTAGTCATATCATAAAGGTGATCTATCAAAGGATCAAAGGGTTCCAACAAGCTTTTAGATTTAATTCAAAGCTGTCTGTAGCAAGCTCATTGCCTGTGTGAAGTAGTTCCTTTTCTTGAAGGTTCTTTGAGCCAGATTGTGTCTGACACACTGGTCTGTCCCTAGTACCCAGAATATGTGCTTACTTAAAGACAGTGGAATCCCTGAAGAAATCTGGCATGTGGGGGGTGGGCAAGTGGCCCTGAGGGTTAGAGTGTGGAAGGATGGGGTCAGTGGCAATTCTTGGGGTGGGGCGGCATTCCAGGAACCAAAGTCTTAGAGCCAGAGTGGAAAGCTTGCCACGCCCACTCTGTAGCATAGCTCAGGGTGGGCCTAGATGATGCTTAAAACCTATGCTAAGTCTACCCAGGATTTGCAAGATACTGTTAAACTGGAAAATGAGGCATCTGTTGGAGTTGAAGATATATCAAGGAGCTTCGAGCTTTAAGAGTGAGAGTGAGGGAAAAAAGTCCTTAGACTGGTGGGCACCCAACTCCTTCTCCTGCCATGTGGAAGCTGCTGGGAGGACAGGCTTTGGGCTGCTCTGTGTGTGTTCACTCCTTTCTCTTTAGAAAGGACTAAGGACAAGGTCACAAGCTGATTCAATCGGGACCAGAATCTATCTCTTCCCTGCCATGGCATCAGCATCAGGGCCTGTGCTGGGCTTCCCTTCCTCCCCCTGCAGTTCCTCATACTATCCTCTCCGGCCACTTGCCTACAGGAGGCAGCCACCGTGTATGTGTGTATGTTCATACCTGTCACATCCCCACCTCCACCACACCTGTTCCCTGCTGCTGCAGCCTGACAGGTCTGACTGACCCTAATGAGATTACAGATGTCCAGTGACACAGGCAGGTTAGCTCCCTCTGGTTTACAGGGCAGGGCAGGTCACAAGCAAGAGCAGGAAGGAGTCTCCCTCTGAGATGCTGTGTGATGATACTTCCAGCCAGGCTCTCTGTTCAGTGCTTAGAGTTCTCCGTTACCCTCACTCATAGACCCTCTGGCTAGATCCTATTATCATCTCTGCTTTGTGCCTGGGGAGCCTAAAGCAGAGAAAAATAAAATGGTTTGTCCAGGGTCGCACAGCTAGTGAGTAGCAGACCTGGGTCTCAGATACAGATCTCCCGGGCTTTGCCATCTTTAAAAATAAGCAGGCCAGCCAGGCAGTGGTGGTGCGCGCCTTTAATCCCAGCACTTGGGAGGCAGAGGTAGGTGGATTTCTGAGTTCGAGGCCAGCCTGGTCTACCGAGTGAGTTCCAGGACAGCCAGGGCTACACAGAGAAACCCTGTCTCGAAAAACAAAACAAAACAAAACAAAACAAAAACCAAAACAAAACAAAAAGCAGGCGTTGGTGCCTTAAACCTGGTCAAAGGCCTGTGGCTGGAGAGTCATAGACCCTGTTAGGAGCTAGTATTCTTTTGCTAGACAGGCCTGGTGTTAAACTGCCTTCCAAAAAGTGATGCTTAGTCCCATTGTCAACCTTAGACAGAGAAACTTCTTTTTGCAGTGGGCACCTGTTGGTGTATAACGGCTCACCACACTGAGAACGAGGGACTGTTCAACACTCCACCCTCTCAAGGCTCAGGGAACATCCTAGGAGAGGAGACAGGAAGGCTGAGAGCTGAAGGGTGGGGCAGAGTACTGTGACACATCCTCTTCAGGACATGGCATGACCACAGCAGCTCTAGTTGTCCCCACAAGACCTGCACAAGATCAAGCTGGGTAACGATTCCAGCATGGGTGGGGGAGGGGTTTAGGAGCTTCGCCCTTAGCTCAGGAGCTATTGACAACTGATGGCTGCTGGGAAGGGGAATGGTTTTTTCATCGGGGTGTGTGTGTGTGTGTGTGTGTGTGTGTGTGTGTGTGTGTGTGTGTGAGTTAGTAGGTTGTCCACACTCCTGCAGGCTATCTGGATTATTTAAAGAAGAAGAAAGAGGAAGAGGAGAGGAGGAGGAGACAAGAAGGTGGGAGGGGCATTGCAGGGGAGGATCCTGGATTGCTCTTGTGGGGGGATGTTGTTAAGTCTCAAACCAGGACAAATGGCTGAGATGCCTATTATCATATCAAAGGTGACACTGGCCCCCAGGTCCTCCCAGCATCCCTCAGTCCCTACTTGTTACAGAATCTTCCTGACAGGCATACCCAACACCCCCCACCCCAGGACTCTCCAATTCAGGGGCTCCCCTCTCACCACCCCCCAGCTCCTCTGGTCCCTAGATAACTCAGCCATTTTGGCTAGTTATCACCAGTCTTTGGCCCAGACCCCTCTTGATCCCAGCTCCTGCCTTGCCCTCCCTCCACCTCTCTCCTCACACAGCCAGGCTCAGTCTGGCTACATCCATCTAGACTCATCCAGATGCCTCTGGCTGTTTTCTCCCTCTTATCTACAGTGAACCTTTCCCTCTACCACACCTGGGAGCAATCATTTTGTCCTCCTTTTTGTTTCTTTTTTTCATTCAGATGTGATCAAGACACATTGTTCATATGTATAAAAAAGAATAAATAAGAATACTTTTAAGGGCTGGTGAGATGGCTCAGTGGGTTAGAGCACCCGACTGCTCTTCCAAAGGTCCGGAGTTCAAATCCCAGCAACCACATGGTGGCTCACAACCATCTGTAACGAGATCTGACTCCCTCTTCTGGAGTGTCTGAAGACAGCTACAGTGTACTTACATATAATGAATAAATAAATCTTAAAGACTCCCTCTTCTGGAGTGTCTGAAGACAGCTACAGTGTACTTACATATAATGAATAAATAAATCTTAAAAAAAAAGAATACTTTTAAAATAAAAAACAGTTCCTGAGGGACATGGGATGGGTCATCTTGGACTTAAAGCCCCTTGGAAGAAAGTTTATTCATTTCCTGTTGTCATTAGGCTGAGGTCAGGACAACTAAACTCAAGTCTAAATTCCTCACAGTGTCACCTGACCCCACACTGCTGAGTGCCAGCTTAGTGACTGTGCCGAGGGACCCAGGCTCTTGGGGTCTCAGTGGTCTCAGATCTCAATGAGGTCATCAAATGGCAATGATGTGGAGACTGGAACCCAGACCCAAAGTGTTGAGGTTGAGCTCCCCCCCCCCCCCTGACTCTCAGTAGCTCACAGGGTAAGCCTGGGCGCATTGTTACTCTTTCCACAGAGGACACCCGTGAATCTGCACTGACAAATTCACACACTCACTCCTGGAGACTGACGTCAGTATGAATCATGCTGACACAATACCATGCATCTAGGACAGCCATCAGATGTCCACTAGCACTACTGAGGTGGGCGGTCACTGGAACCTCGCTGCCTTGCTTCTACATCTTTCCGGAATAGGTGGAGGTGAAGCACCTCTGCTTCCTCTCATGGTGTCTGGTCCCTCCCCTCTTCAAGAGAAGCATTTGGCTTTGAGGACTGGACGCCCCGACCACGTGGCCTGCTCTAATTTCCCAGGCCCTAATCTGCTCCTAGCTCCTAATGATGCAGCTGGTAATAGGATTGTGGCTTCCCTCTGGACGGCTGCACAGACCATGGCTGCAAGGCTGCTGATAGGTGCCTAGGACTCTGTTCACCTGTAAGCAGAGAGGCTTGTGCCTCCAGCCCAGCCCTGGGCCTCATCTGACAGTGCATGGAATGGTGCCAACAGGCTGGGCTCAGCATGGTGCTCGACGCTGTCCTGGCTCGAGGGCGCACAGTGTGTAAGCACAACGGGCTGCTCATCCTGTCTGTGCTCTCTGTCATCGTGGGCTGCCTCCTTGGCTTCTTCCTCAGGACCCAGCGCCTCTCACCACAGGTCAGGCCCCCCCGGGGAGGTGTGGGTCTGCGGGGCTGGGGTTCTTAGAATTGTTACAGTAGGTGAGCCAGGTTGCTTCTTTGGGTCCCAGTGTTCCCATCTATATCGTGGGTGTAAAAACACCCACTGGTGTGAGATGTCAGTAAAATGGCTGGCGAAATGGCAGCAAAGCCACAAAGCCAGCACAGTAAGGTGGCTGGGGACAAAGACGCGCCACTGAAAAAGCATAAGGTTGAGAGCAATGGAGAGGAGACCGGGGGTCTTCAGAGAACACCCCTACAGGTCCCTAACCAGGATCCAGAATGGGTTTCCTATGCGGCAGGACCAGCAGGATGAGGCTCAAGGGTGCATGAAAGTTGGGAGCAATGGGTCAAGCCTTTTATTTGGAGGAGGGCTATTGGAATATACAGGGAAAGTAAGGGGCTGGAGTGTAGAGAGCAAAGGCTGAAAGGTTCCCATCACCAGACACAGGCTTGGGATAACCCTGCAAACCATGGAAAGGAAGAGAGACCTGAAGGATGAACACTTTAGAGTGATCCCTGGGTGCAGAGTGGAAGATGAGGTGGTCGTGGATCAGATGGGGTTGGGGGAAGCTGCAGGGAAGCAAGTGACCCTGGGCTGAAGAGGAGGTGTGAGAACAGCGCTCATGGAGAGGAAACTTCAGGAGGTGTGGCTGGCGGGAAATGGGAGACAGAGTGGTGAGGCTGCCTCATCAATGCATCATCTGGGAAAGATCTTTCTGTGGACCGGGGAAGACCCCGGTGATGTTACATAAGACACTATAGATGCCTGTTCCAACAAGGGAGACACAGTTCAGGACCATGGAGACAGTGTCAAGACCTCCAGCTGGGGAGACAAGCCTGAACTCCCCATGCAGCAGAGACAGGTGGGGTTTACAGCCCAGGCACAGAGGGACAGACAGCTCAGTGGGCAGGAAATGACTATGAAAGGGGACATCAAGAGTGAGGCCCTTGCCTGGTGCAGCAAGGCGGGGATCAAGTATTGAAAAGAGAAGGAAAAAAAATTGGATCAGATCTTGAATTGGATCAGATCTCGAGGGTAAGGGGGTTCTCATCAGATCTACTTAGCAGGGTTTTGGTTATGGTCCCACCATGGAGGCTCACTGAAAAGAGGGCTCTGAGGAATCTGTTTTCAGTGGAGTCTGTCTGTCCAGACCCCATAGATTCTTCATCCTTTAACTCACTGATACATCTCATTGTCTCTGAAGCTGGAGCCAGGCTTCACCCTCTGATGCAATCACTGTTCCACTAAAGGGATGATGGCCCCTCCCCTGGTAACCAAGCAACCTTGATTACCCCCAGAAGTTACTTAGGAAGAGACACAGACTCCTGAAGCACAGGCCTCAGCCTTCAACCCCACAATGGCTGAGCTAAGTCCTCTCTCTACTTTGGCTTTACATTCATTTTCTGTGAGTAAAGGGAGCATGCACATCTTCTAGCATTGTTGAAAGGAGTAAAGATCGGCAATGTCTGGTATACAGTAAGTGCTTACTGAATGCCACTTCACCCCATCTCTCATCTCCCTGCCAAAGCCTGTCTGTGATGGTTGACCTCTCTGATTTAGAGTCAGGATGGAAATACTCCCCTGGGGAAGTATAAGAGGCTGTCCCCAGAAAGGTGTAACTTTCTGTTCCAGAAAGGAAAAACCCACCTGCAGTGAGAACAGCCCCATCCCATAGGGGGTGGGGGGCTGGAGTAGATAAAAGGAGAAAGCAAGCTGGCACCAGCTTGCTTCCTGACTCTGCTTCCACCAGCTTCCTGGTGTTCTTGCATTTGTGCCTTCCCGGTGAGCGCCTGGATCTTTTACTGTGAACAGAAATGAACCCTCCTCCCTTTACGTAGCTCTGCTAGCTGGTTGGTCACTGCAACTAGAGAAGCAACAAATGCACTTAGCCTACACTGGAAAGTACCTGTTCTAAGACAAGTGGCCATCTGAGATGTGAGTCCTGCCTCAAGTTTCCTTCTGTGCACTTTCCTCCCCGGTGGCACTGTAACTGCCTGCCGCCCTGTTCCACGCTCTTTAAATGGGTGTCTGTTTCTCCCACAAAACTGGGTCTGCCAAGCTACTCCAGGTTTCTCTGTCTTTCTGTCTCTGTCTCTCTGTCTCTCTGTGTGTATACATGTCTCTCACACACCAGCACACATGTAGAGGTCCCAGGACAATTGCAGAAGTAGGTTCCGTCCTTTCACAATGTGGGATCCAAGAACTGGACTCAGGTTGTTAGGATCTTGCTGGCTGCATGGATTTTCTCCACCCCAAGATATGATCCGCGAGGAGCATAAGGCACAAAGACCACAGATGTGGCCCAAAAGAAAGCAGTTGGGCCCTGGTGCTCCTCCACCTTCACTCAGGCTCTGGAGCGGCAGCTATCTATCCTGGGAGATCATCATGTATTTCACGAATTGGACTTCCTATTAGTAAAAGCCAAATCATTTGGGACCTCCTGTGTCCAAGCCACCCTCCCCACCTTCTTAGATGTGTGGGTGCGCTCAGGTCTGGACTAACCTGCCAGATACATTGAAGGAGGCTGTGGATAGAATCTGAATATTCATTTGGCAGGAAGTGGCTTTCTGAGCCACTGAAATCCAGGATTTTTTTTGTTTGGTCCCTTTGCCTGTGACTCAGACAGCAAATCCTTCCAATAGTTTGAGCTTATGCAACAGGCAGAAATTTGGAAAATAGTAGAACATCTATTAGTGAAGAGAAACTCACAAAATTAATGTGATTTTTTTTTACCTTTGGTTGTAAATAATTCATTAAAATAGAGACATTTTGAAACTTCCACTTAAGCTATGAGGATTTATAAATAAATCCATTTTCTTTCCTTCCTATGAGTTTAATGAAAAATTTAAAAATTATTACATTTATTTTGTATGTTTGTGTGCATAGGTATGCATCTGTAAACACACACACACACACACACACGAACATAGACATTCACACCACAGTGCCTATGTGAAAGTTTGAGGACAGCTTGCAGGAATCAGTTCTCTCCTCTAGGTATTGTACATAAAAGATCGTCAGTTTGAGAGCAAGCCCATTTGCCTGCTGAGGCATCTCATCAGACCTGATAGAATATTTTCAAAACTAGCAACTACCCAAACCAAAGAGAAAGGATGCTGGTTGGACAGCATGGGAAGTGGATGGAGCTGGTTAACCCCATTCAGAAGGGCCCAGAAGGCTGGCATTATAGCCCACAAGAGCAGACACTGAGTAGCTTTCTCAAAGAACTCCAAAGGGCTCTGGTACCCATGGAAGAGCAAAGCAGAAATGAAATATGGAGTTGGCAGCAATCACTTAGGCCTCAGAGCTCTTCCAGGCTACATGGTCAGAGGGGTTCTATTTCTTCTGTGTCTGCACAGGGTCCAGAGAAGCTTGCCTGGGGGACATGAGATCCAGCTGTGTGAGGTGAGGGAAGGGCAGTGGTGAAGTGAGTATTTCTGTCTTAGTTAAGGTTTTACTGCTGTGAACAGACACCATGACCAAGCAACTCTTATAAGGGCAACATTCAATTGGGGCTGGCTTACAGGTTCAGAGATTCAGTCCATTATCATCAAGACGGCAACATGGCAGCATCCAGGCAGGCATGGTACAGGAGGAGCTGAGAGTTCTACATCTTCATCTGAAGGCTGCTAGCAAAATACTGGCTTCCAGGCAGCTAGGACTAGCCCATGCCCACAGTGATAGGCCACTCCTACTCCAACAAGGCCAAGAGTGCCCCTCCCTGGGCCAAGCATATACAAAGTATCACAGCTTATAGCAATCTGTAGGCACTGGGTTCTAGGTGCAACCTCCCCAGCAGAACACTGGGACAGCTGGCAGCTGGGCCTCGGCACAAGGCCTCTTACTGGAGCCTCACAGAAAGACCTATGAGCTCTTTGAGAAAAGAGGTTCTTGTCCCCTCCCTGAAGTGACAAGCCCAGAAGCTTCGTACTCCGTGTCTACCTATGAGCAGAAGTCACTAGAAATGTGAGAAAAGCTGCATATGTCAAACTGGAGACTAAAGGAAAAGAGGGTCTCTGGAGAGCCTTAAAATCATTTCTTAAGGGCTTGAAGTGGTCACGAACACCCACCATCCAAGAACTTGGGAAGCATAGGCAGTTGAACCTCTGTGAGTTCAAAACCAGCCTGGTCTGTATATCAAGTTCCAGGTCAGCCAGAGCAACATAGTGAGGCCTTTTTGCAAATATTTATTTTTTTGAAGATCTTTGGAGAGATGAGAGATAGTATAGTTATCATAGAACAGAAGGAGTGCTGTCAAGATGGCTCAGCAGGTAAAGTGTTCTCTCTCAAGCCTGATGACCTCCTGAGTTCAATCCTCAGGGGCCACGTGGGAGAAGAAAAGAACTGGCTCCTGGAAGTTGTCTTTTGACCTCCACATGCATGCTGAATGTAGCACATAAGTGTCCACATTACACACAAGTAAATAAATAAATGTGATTTCCAAAAATGGGATGTAGCTCAATGTTACTGTGTGCTTAGTATACACGAAGCCATAGTTTCCACTCCCGGCACCACAAACACCAAACACTTTGTTTGTTTGATTGTTTGTTTGTTTGATTGGTTGATTGATTTGTTGATTTGGTTTTTAGAGGCAGGGTTTCTCTGTGTCGCCCTGGCTGTCCTGGAACTCACTCTGTAGACCAGGCTGGCCTTGAACTCAGAAATCCACCTGCCTCTGCCACCCAAGTGCTGGGATTAAAGGCATTGTGCTACCATCACCTCGCTTGGTTTCTATTGCTGTGATAAACACCACAACCAAAAGCAACTCGGGCAGGAAAAGGTTTATTTAACCGTGAGACATAGTTCATCGCAAAGGGAAGCTGGGGCAGAAACTCAAGGACAGAACCTGGAAGCGGGAACTGAAGCAAAGCCATGGAGAACTGTTGCTTCCTGGCTTGCTCCCCCCACCCACCCAGCCTGTTCAGTTTGCCTTCTTACCCAGCTGCAGACCCCTTGCCCAGGGGTGGCCCCACCCACAGTGGGCTGGGTCCTCCCATGCCAATCATTCATCAAAAAAAAAAAAAAAAAAAAAAAAAACCGCCCCATACCCATAACTTGGCTCAGACCAATCCCATGTAGGCCCGCATGCCTTTAATTCCAGCACTTGGGAGGCAGAGGCAGGTGGATTTTTGAGTTCGAGGCCAGCCTGGTCTACAAAGTGAGTTCCAGGACAGCCAGGGCTACACAGAGAAACCCTGTCTCGAAAAAAACCAAAAAAAACAAAAACAAAACAAAACAAAAACCTAACCAACATAGATGCTAAAGAGAGAAAACAACCAAGAATAAAACAAGAGCATCTGGGGGGCTGGTGAGATGGCTCAACAGGTAAGAGCACTGACTGCTCTTCTGAAGGTCCTGAGTTCAAATCCCAGCAACCACATGGTGGCTCACAACTACCTGCGAGTCTGAAGACAGTTACAGTGTTCTTATGTATAATAATAAATAAACCTTTGGGCCGGAGCAAGCAGGGCCAACAGACCTGAGCAAACGGGGTTGACCGGAGCAAGCATAGGTCCTAAAAATTCAATTCCCAACAACCACATGAAGGCTCACAACCATCTGTACAGCTCCAGTGTACTCATATACATAAAATAAATAAATCTTTTTAAAAAACCAAAAGAGCATTTGGAATTTTAAAAAATGAAGAACCACTGTCAAAATGTCAACAGCTGGGAAGAAGGTGTAGAAGTCTAACAAATTAAACCAAATGATGAAGTATGAAAAAGAAGAGTGTCCAGTTTTAAAATAATGTAGGAGAGAAAATGTGCAGAAAATACAAGAAAACTTCTCAGAGTAAAAGTACAGAACGAGAAAGAAAAGGAAGGAAAGAAGATATTCCCCTCCAGTGACACATTGCTGTGAAGTTACAGAAAGACGGAGATAAACAGATGAGCTTTAAATGGTACTACGGGAATAAGGCAAGGCTCCTGTACGAAATACTGGCAGGAAGACTGGCAGTTTAAGAGAAAGCATCCCTTCAAGCTGGAGGAAGGGCCGCCAGATGGCTCCGTGCGTGCGGATCCCAGCTGCATACACCCGGCAACCAGTTTGATATCTGGAGCCCACATAAAGGTAGAGGAGAAAACTGGCTCTTCAAAGCTCTCCTCTGATCTATGTGCCCTGGGCTGTATGCCTGCACACGCACAACACATGCACATACACACACATACACCACATGCATACGCACTACTAATAAAATAAATTAAAAACCAGAAAAGTAAATTGTTTTCCAGTAAGAATGTCAAATATAGCCAGACTATGTCAGAGGAAAGAATAGGACCAAGGCGATTTAATCGAAGGACTCGGAATCTCAGGAAGCTACCAACGGAGATATTCCAGCAAAATAAGGACAGAAACCAGGAAAACAAATGAGTCAAGAAACACTGGACCCTATGCAGGATAAACCCGGTAATGAAAGCCAAGAGACCCAGACAGCAGCTGGGCCTTGAGAACAGCCCCACCCCTCCCTCAGCCCAGTACAGAACAGCTGCTGGCCCGAGGTCCAGGTGAGATCAAAGGGAAGGACTGGCTTCTGTTGTAGGAAATGCTTGCCTAGATGTTTTAATAGATAAAAAGCATTTGGGAGAGATTAATAAGAGGCTCAAAGGAAACAAAGCAAATAAAAAACAGTCAATTATTAATTTCAGGGACAAAACGTAAGTTGTAGAAATAAGAGGGCGTGGCTGGGAAGATGTTGCTTGACCCATCAGTGAACAGTGTTTGATGGGTAAGATAGTGCTAACCCTGGGCCTTTGAGATGGCTCAGCAGGTAAAAGTGCTTGTTGAGGTGGCCTGACCATGTTGCTTTCATATCCAGAGGCCATAAATGACTTTCACCAGTTATCCTCTGACTACCACTTACGAGCCATCGTATACATGCGTATATACACACATGCACACAGACACATATAATGCAAAAATAAAAGAGAAAACAGACATGCAAGAGCCTAGGTTTAATCTCCAGTACTACATACACATAAAGATGATGAGTGTATTTTTGTGAGATTCTTCCGGAGCATTGGAAATGGTAGTAGCATAATGGAGGTAGGAGACCCAGCTCTCTCTCCTACGTCACTAGGTGGCAAGTCATCTCCTCTCCCCAGATCAGCTTCTTCTAGAACATGAGAGGTCTGGATGGGGTCTATACAGCAACACAAGTCTGTGACTTGGAGCTTTCCAAAGATCAGACCATTAATAAACCATGACATCTGGCACTGTTTTTGTTTTTGCTTTTTTTTTTTTTCCCTTGGAGACAAGGTCTCATGATGAAGCCCTGGCTGGTCTGCAACTCACTACAGAGACCAAGTTGGTCTTGAACCCATAGAGATCTGCCTGTCTGTGCTCTCAAGATCTGGGCATGTGCCACCACACCCAGCTTGGCACTAGTTTTTAAGATAATTTGAGGCACTAAAATGTAACTTGATGGTGTCTGCAGATCCTTCGGCCTTCATCACCCACATCCTCTCTGTCTGGAATAAGGATCCCAGTCAAGGCTTGCCATAAACAGAAAACCTGAAGTCAATCTTTAGGAACAGCCTGTGTTAATGTGGCTGTGTTAAAATTTCAGACAAACCATGAGTTGTTTTGTAGAACACACAAAGGCTAGAATTTTATTATCTGGAAGGCACGTGTAACTGTCCTTCAGTTACGTTGCTCCTCTTGGGTTCTGCTCGTGTGGACTGCCAGTGGGAAGCAGCTAGTGGCCAGGGCTGGTAGGGCATAAGCCCAGACCCTGGCAGCCCTGATGAGCTAGGCTTAGGTCTCACCCTCAATAGATCACTTAAAGAAGCAGGTGATTGTGTAAGCAGAAAACAAAGGTTTGCTCCACATGGCTACATCAGGAAGAGCATCAGAGAGGCCACTGACCGCTGGAGCCATCTTCATGGTCCTGGCATGAAGGTTTAAGAACAGAGGACAAGAGGTACCCACCGGTGGCTAGTGGTCCTGGCTATGTTCCCGCCACCGCTGGCCCATCATTGTCTTGGCTGTCCCTTTCTTCCGAAAGGGGCCTGACAACTCGTCAGAACTACATGAAATCCATCCCTGGGAGACAAGTCCTCTTTCTGGTTGGCACCAGACTTCAGCCCTTCACTCCCAACACGAGACGCCTGAGGAGATTGCTATCCCTTGGGGTATACGTCTCAAAGGTATGAGAGCCAAAGGGAGGGGACTTGTGCTTTTTAGAATATCTTCATTTCTACCTAGACGGCCATAAGCTACCTGGCCAAGGATACAGCGCCTATGAAAGGCTGAAGGAGCATCCTTCAGCGGTATGCCTGCCTCCAAACCTGGTATTTCTCAGGGGTAAAGCTAGCAGAGGAAATCTTACTGGGTTGTAAAAAATCTTACTGGGTTGTAAAAAGGCTGTGGCTTATTGGCTAATCTCCTCATTGACTGGATTGGAACCTTGCTTAGTCCATTTTGGAGACCCCAGTGTGATGCCTGCTAGTGTGGGTTGCAGAGACAACATGCATCTGGCCCTCTTGTCACTTATTGATTATGGAACAGATGCTATGTCCTGGATGGGTGGATGATTGGTACTGATGGTGAAAGCTGCACCGGGTGTGATGCTGCAGTGCTCCCTCATTCAAGGTGTAAGCGCTCATGCACAGTCTCTCAATGAGCCTCCCAATGACTCTATAAAGTATTATCCTCCTTTTGGAGATAAAGAAACTCAAGGGCAAAGGCCACAGGTTGGTTATGAAGGAGGGGGCTCAGCGGGATCCAGGTTGTTTGGCTCTAAACCAGTCTCTTCTCCCTGGCTCCAGACAGGATGGAGCAGACTGGACAGTGTGTTAAAAGATGGCAAGGAAGTAAGCAATTGGAAGTCTGTACCACCTGCTCTGACCCAGCTCCTGCTTTGTTTCAGGAGATTAGTTACTTCCAGTTCCCTGGAGAACTCTTGATGCGGATGCTGAAGATGCTGATCCTACCACTGGTGGTCTCCAGGTGAGAGGAGGGGTGGGAGGGCACAGAGCTCTGACTGGTGGTCTCCAGGTGAGAGGAGGGGTGGAGGAGGGGCACAGGGCTCTGATTGGTGGTCTCCAGGTGAGAGGAGGGGTGGAGGAGGGGCACGGGGCTCTGATTGGTGGTCTCCAGGTGAGAGGAGGGGTGGGAGGGCACAGAGCTCTGACTGGTGCTCTCCAGGTGAGAGGAAGGATGGGGAAAGGCATGGGGCTCTGCCCCAAGGCCAGCCTCTCTGGCTGTCGGCTGGTCCCTTCTTGTGAGGTGGAGACGGTGCTTCCAGCCAGGGCACCAGTCATCTGCTTCTGTGGCCTCCCTCCAGAACCCTTCCCTGACTCCTCAACCCACACCAACGATCGCCTCCTTTTATGCAAGCTTTCAGTCGTTCATGAACTTGAGGACTGTTAAAATCAACAGTGACCTCCACATTGCTAAATCCAAAGGAGATTCTGTTCCCGATGTGTGCGATGTTTTCATGTGAGTCAAAGCTGTCAGTTACTCATCCTTCTCTCTCCTGATGCCCTTCCATCCACTGCCTTCAGCCTGCCCTCAGTTCCTTCCCCCCTCCCAGCTTCTCGCCTTCTGCTAGGCCTCTGACTGCTGCTAAGCACTGGGCCTTTCTCCCAGGTGGTTGTGTAAGGCCACCTGGTCCTATGTAGCTCGCCATCACTGTGACGACACCCAGGAAGATCACTGGAAATGTCTCCCTTTCAGAGGTTTTGGTTCATGGTCACTGCGCCTGTGGTGAGGCAGAGCATCATGGTAGGGAGAGTGTGTGGGAAGAGAGTGTGTGGGGAGTGAGTGTAGAACAGAACTGCTTAGCCTGCGGCACCTGAAAAACAAAAGGAAAGGAAGGGGAGAAGCTGTTGTTCTAACACGTCCTCCAGACACACAGCAGTGACTTGTCCCTAGTCCCAATAAGTTAAAAACCTATCAGTGAATGAGTTCAGAGCCCCATGATCTATCTACTCACTCCCCCAAGACCCCACATCTGAACACTGCTGCCCTGGGACCAGACCTTCAACACGCAAGATGGGGGTGGGGGCATATTTCAAATAAAACCTGTAACCAGCTATAATCCCAGCCGCCCCCAAGAACAGAGCACCCATTTCTCCTCTGAGTTCCGCGGCTGTTAAGGAACTAAGCCATGTCTCTGGATGGTTCACAGACTCTGAATGTTGGTGCCATCACCTAGAGATTTTGCCCTGCACCGAGCTTTCCTCCACTTTCTGCCATCAGTAAGTGGCCGCTACAGCTGCCCAGTCCTCTGGCTCTTTTCTTGTCCTTCCCTGGCTTGGGACCTTCACACATACTGTTTCCTGTGCCTGGAGCCCACTTAGCCTCTACTCTTCCTCCGTTGTATCTCAGCGACTTGAAGTTGCCTCCTTAGAAAGGCCCCCTCCACAGGAGCCCTCCCCACCATGCTGCTCTGTCCTGCCCCCCCCCCCCCAGACACTCACGGTTCTTTAACTGTCTCTCTGTACTCACTAGTTACCTTGTCCACTTATCTCCCAAGGACTGTAATCTCAGAGCGATCGACTATCACAATGCTGTATCACTATCAGCGCTCCTGAGCATGGCTGCCGGCTACTCAGCCCTGCGCTGGGGATTGCAGATTCAGAACTTAAGTCTTTGAACTCAAGTTGCTCCCAGGCTGCAGACAACACTGGCCAGGGAAATGCAGTTCCCTGGAGCTAAGGAAGTGAGATAGGTTTCCTTCTGGGTGGCTTTATGTCCCTTTGCTTTACTTCTACTGTCCTTGCTGCTTGGGCAGGTAGTCAGGGCACAACACGGACCCTGTAGTCAGATTGGAGCTTCACCCTGGCCTTGTCACTTGGCTCAAGAAAATCCTGTTTGGAAATCTGAGGCCTTACACCTTGTCTTGCCTCCATTGTCTTTGGTGTGGGCTAAGCCACTTGTCCCCAGCCTGTGCTTCTAGTGACAAGTATCTATCTGTCCAGCCTCTCAGCTTCTAACTCTCTCCACTAGACCAGAACACTCCTCCTGCTGGGCCTGGAATGCTGCCTTAAGTGAGTAAAGCCCATCTGTTCGTGTTTCCTGTGTTTGTTGTAGTCAGGGCTGGTGCAGGGAAACCTTGCTGTGGAGAAATGGATGCGCTTTAATGGTTCCTGTCACTGGAGAATGAAACCATTGTGGGAGAAAATGACATATTGCTTTTTTTGTTATTGTTTTTCCTGGTCTGGAGCTCAAATCCAGGGTCTCACAAAGGCTAAACAAGTTGTTACCACTAAGCCACATCCAACCCTTCTCCCCCCAATGATGCGGTCCTGACCCCCCAAACATCTCATTCCTGAGCCCTCCCTCTTTAATTCTTAAACAAGTCCAGGGTCTGTCCTCCATTCACTCTGTCCCTGAGCAGCCAGCCCTGGGCTGATGTTCCTACCCTGGAGCACCGCTCTGGAAAGGGTACCACACAGGTTGTTTCCAGGCACAGCCAGCCAGAAGCACTGTTCTGACCGAATCAGATGCCAGGCCTCAGCGGACTTACTCCACCAGAACTAACAAGGGACTCAAAGTAGGGTGAGGTTTCAAAGTCTATTAAAAAACTGATCGTTTTGGGTTCCAGCCTCCTTCCAGCTGGACAGCTGAAGAACCTGGCTTGAGGGGTGCTACACCTCCACCCCAGGGGCTCCTGGCTGTGCCCCAGGAGTTGGTGGCTTTCTGTAGCATCTGCTCCAGGGAAGCAGAGGACACAGCCAGCTCCAGTGAGATACCAAGTCTTACTGTTGGCTCCTGTTTCATCTCCAGGACAACTTGCCACCTGGAATCATGCTGATCACATAGTCATTGCTAAGCACACCACACACACACACACACACACACACACACACACACACACACACACGTCCTTGTGTCTTCTCACCTCACGCCAGCTCACTCTCCTGTCTGTGAAATCCTCCTGCCTCCTTGTTTGTCGGTTGCTATGGGCAACAACCTGTGTCTTCCTCCTGTCACATTTGTAACCCTGGCCATGTCAGAACCACCAGGTAGGTGAATTTCCAGTCATATCTGACTTGACTTACACCAGGACCAGAGTGCCTTTGTAAAGCCCAGTGGTGACAGCCAGGCAAGGGAGCATTTCTCTCTGGAGTGGCCACTTATCCCAGCAAGGAGTGACTTGTTGGTGGCGCTCTTCCATTAAAAGGGTTGAACACCGGGTCCTGGTGGCACTGGATATGTCTTCCCTGTCTTTCACACTGACCTCTATCTGGTATTCTCTGATGCAAGAGACTGCAGAGGGAGGGGCACGGCACTGAGAGTGAGGATGCTGTGGAGGGCCCCACCATCTGGGAGGGGACAGAGTCAGGAGGAAAGTGAGGTGAGGCCCTCAAGGCTTGGTTGCCATCCACCCCTCTCAGTTGTTCTTCCACAGTCTTTTAACCCTTGAGCCTCCTTTGTCCAGGATCTGCTCCAATCTAGCCCTCAGCCCAGGAGACTGCAGCCTGCCCTTAGCCATCTACGGCTATGGGAATCACAGGGAGGGAGGGGTGCATGAAACTGGGATTCTCCAGGGTTCCAGGAAAAAGCATGACTTTTGGGGTCACTCTCTAGATGTGTGTGCGCCACTTCTCAAGAGTTATTTATTTCAGGTGAGGGGTGAAGTGCATGCCAATGAGAATGTGGAGAGGTCAGAGGACATTGTAGGATTTAGTTCCCTCCTTTCAACACGTAGCTTCCAGGGAAAGGACTAAGGTTACGGGTTTGGGCGGTTCCCACCATTAGACCCTGAACTATCTCACTGGCCCTTAGATGGGCATGGGAGCCTCAGCAGCACCTGCAAAATGGGAAGGTCACCCTGCTCACAGGGCTGCTGGGAGAAGGCACATGACCCAGCACAGCCCGGTGCATGATGGGTGAAGCAGACTTGTTCCTAATTTATTAATGCATCTCGAAGATGTTTCATGAACCCTCTACCTCTGTTTCTGCTGTCAGGGGTCATAGCATCAACAACACACATGCCACCTCCCCTGGGAAGTCCTTCTTGACAGAGACACTGATAAGGCCATTCATGCGGCTCTGGACCTCCCAAGTGGCACAGCCGCTCTGTGGTCTCACTGATTCGGTCATGGCACCCTGAGCTACGCCTCCACGAATTCTCAGAGCCACTGCCCTCTTGTTTTCCTCTGCTCTCTCGGTCCTACAATTCAGCAACACCCACCCAGTTCTCCGCTCCCACAGACACCCCTTGCTCTAAGTCAGTGGGTCACAAAAAGAACAACTTCCCAAGCAGCTGGGAGAGCATGTTGGGGTATTCAGTTTCCTTTGTCTGTTAGATCCAAAGTCCAAGCCTGGTTAAGTTCCTCATTTTGTTATCTTGGTGTCCCGTGGGGTTCCAGTGTAGGGTCAACTGGGCCTCTTCTGATCTGGGGGCTCCCCTGTGGAAGAATCTGCCTTTAAGCTCCCCTCAGATCTTGGGCAGAAGTTCCTGAGGGCCCAAGGGCCCAGGTTCTGATATTTTTTGTTTGCTTGGTGTGTGTGTGTACACACACGTGCACGCGCTTATTGTTATTACTTTGAGACATGATATCCTGTAGCTCAGGCTACCCTCAAAAATTAATATGTAACCAAGGGTGACTTTGAACTTCTGATCCAATTGCTTCCACCTCCTACGTACTGAGATTATAGACCATCACCACCACATCAAATGGTAGAGATTAAACCCAGGGCTTCCTGAGCCTCTTTGGCAACTTACGCAAGGTCAGTTGGGCTTGCCTTATTTACTGACTGGAAACCACAGTTCAAGTGAAGCCTGCTATCTTGCTCTTGAGCCCTCCACCCCAGAGGCTAAGGTCAGCTTCTTTCACTCAGTAGAAGCTTCAAGTAGCTCAGAGGGTGTCTTAGTTAGGGTTTTATTTCTGTGAAGAGACACCATGACCAAGACAACTCTTATAAAGGCAAACATTTAATTGAGGCTGGCTTACAGGTTCGAAAGTTAGCCAAATATTATCATGGCAGCTACCATGACAACATCTAGGCAGGCATGGTGCTGGAGAAGGAGCTGAGAGTTCTACATCTTGATTCAACTGCCTCCAAGAACAACTGTCTCTTCTGCACTGGGTGGAGTTTCAAAGCCCACCCTCACAGTTATGCATTTTCTCCAACAAAACCACACCTACTCCAACAAGGCCACACCTCCTGATATTGTCACTTCCCATGGGCCAAGCATAGTCAAACCACCAGAGGGGTTGTGTGGCTGGCCAGCCACTGTGGGGCTCTAGATCCTTCTGCATGTGTCTCCATGAATTGCAGCCCTCATCAAGCCTGGGAAGACATAAATCCCTGCTCCAGCTACAGAGATGATGTGGCCTCTTCCTCAGTCATCCCAACCATTCATTCTTCATTCTTCTTCAGACTCCTAAGCATACCCTGAGATTAACACCCTGAGGGGTTGAGCCTCAGTTTCTCCACTCCTTCCTGGGTCTCCCCGAGGACCTTTCCTGCCAGCTGGCTTCATGAGCTTTCTGGTGTACACTGCCACTCACTTCAGTAACAAGAAGGGTTCAAAGCTTAAGCCTTTTCTTGAACAGGGTCCTTGAGCCTCTATTGCAAACTGATCTATCTTTCCACACATTTGCAGTTCTTTCATCAAACCACAAAGAGTCCCTTGCCCTGGCCAGCAAGCCCCTCCTCACCTCATACCTGCCACTGAGAAATTTTTTCCTCAAAGTGGAAGTGGCTGCAAGAAGACCCCCTGTCTCTATCACTGAGTATTGGCACCTCATTCAAAACTGAAAAACTCCCGTGTCACATGACAGTGATGGTCTGGCAGACAGAATCTGTTACTGCAGTATCCTTAACCTATGTCAGGCCCTCCCTGAGGGATGCTGCTTAAGTGGGCAGCAAGTGGTTTGCTATTCTGAGCTGTGTTCTGCAATTCTATCCATCCTTGATTCCCTTCACGTATGCTCCTGGACCTAGAAACCATCCTTTCCCACTTTACCCCAGCAAGGATGCTCTCTGTGCATAGCCCTTTCCTTTCACATTCATAGACTGACAGAAAAAAGAAAAAACCACCCACAGTTTTCTGTTCCTTTAAGTTCTTGAAGGATACCTTCCTGGTTCTTCCACGAAAACAAATCTGCTTCCTACTTGTTTTGGGTTTTATTCAACAAAATGTCATAAGAGTTTCCACCCTGTACCAGTGCCTGAGGCTCTTGTTACACACTTCCACTGGGGGCTGCAGCTGAGCCTTCCCATCCTGGTTCCTGCAATGCTCCTAGACACACCACTGGGGCTATTTATTTATTTATTTATTTATTTATTGCATCTAGGGCTCTGTAAATGACATAGCCTCAGACTGTGTTATTTACAGTGTTCTTAGCCTCTGCCATAAAATAGATACAGAGTAAGTGCAAATTTACAAGGCAGGGCCTACCAGGTGGTGTGTGTGCTCAAGTGCCTATGTGTGTATGTGTGTGTGTGTGTGTGTATGTGTGCATGTGTGTGTATGCGTGTATATGTGTGTCTGTGTCTCTCTGTGTGTGTCTATGTGTACATATGTGTGTGTGTGTGTGTGTCTGTATCTGTGTCTGTGTGTGTGTGTGTGGCCCATTGTGGCTTCACCAGGGTTAACCTTAGGATGTCAACTGTGCCTCGATTTCACACATCCACAGACAAGAACAACACAAAAACTGGGGGTGGTTAGTCCAACATCTGGATTCAGCCAGAGCCTCCAATTCTCCCTTGTCCCCCACCCCCCATCCTCCTCCCCACCCCTCTCCAGTTTCTCAAACCAGGCATCATTCAAGGAAACTGAAGCCATGTGTTTGTGATTCACTGAGGCTGAACAAGGCAGGGTGTTTTGTTAGCTCTGCCTCATAGAGATGTCACATGTGTGTGTGTGTGTGTGTGTGTGTGTGTGTGTGTGTGTGTGTAGCAAGTGTGCGATGCATTCATATGCCCACGTAAATATTGTTTTCTTTCCTGTTTCTTGTAAGAATTTTCAACGGAAATTTCTGAGAATCAGGAAATCATGTTTGGTCCAAAGTGTCTCCCCACCCATTCTCCCCCTTGCTGAGGCACTCTAGTTTGGCAGACTGCTCCACACACCCACGTTCTGACTCCTCGGAGATGGGCTTGGGCCAAGCAGTCTTGAAGTCTGGTTTGGGAGCCAGTATTCAGAGCAGCTTCTCCAAGCTTTGAGGCAGGCTGCAGGCTGGAGGTGGCCACAGACTAAATGTCAAACCTGGTATTGCCTGCACCTCTGGATTCAACCTTAAAGTCGGGCTAGCCTTTCTGAGCTAGGCCCTGCCACTCCTTCCATGGGAGCTGGGAATCTTTCTTGTCTCCCTTGCCTCATCAGCTGAGATCTTTGCTGATCAAGAGAGAAAACACAGCTCAGCTAGGAGCTATATAGTAGGGCAGACCTTCAGCCCGGGGACTCAGAAAGTCTCCATCCATCCTAGATGCCCACAGTCTTACTTCATCCCTTTCTGCTTCCTGCTCACCTTCCCAGGATTCAATTGGGCAGCCACCTCTGAGAGGGTGGTTTCCTCATGGGTTACCGATTGCTTTTGGTCTCTCTCAGTCACGGTGGTGACCCAGAGGTCTGTTGTTACACTGCAGGCCTTGTACCTGCTAAACAAGATTCCCAGTGACCACAAACCCCTCATTCATTTCCGGGACCCCCAAATACTCAGGGCAAGTACCCAATGTAGTTGGTGTGATAACATGTATACAGCGAAGGGGAGATGAGTGGTTTTGAAAGAGTTCCTACCATCTTCCTATGGAGACTCACTGCCAAGGAGAGACTCAGTCAGACAGCTCCATTCTAAGCTTTGGGACAGACCCCGTCAGCCCCGAAAGAGGAGTGTTAGGAGAAACTCCTCTGTATGCCCAGGGCCGTCTCTTTCCTCAGGAGCGGTCTTTCTGAGCAAGGTCTGGTCCTGGCCAGTCTGGCAGGTATGTTTAGCAAGTCATTACTCCTGGTGGAGCCTGTACCCTCCTCTCCTCAGCCTTCTGTACCATGAGGGAGGGAGGCAGCTCTATAGGATCCCACCTAGGAATCAGAGAGGGTTGTTCTGCACAGCTGCAAAGGGAGGCTGTATCTACAAGAGATCCTCTCCCCCTGGAGGTAGATTTTTTTACCCTGGCTCCAAGAAAAGTACTTCCTAATGAACAGAACCAGCCCGTGGTGGCTGCTGACCCAGTGTGGTATAAGTAGAGGCTCGAGGGGAGTTTCTGCACTTTGGAGGGATTCCTGGGACCAGATGGCCCACATTTTAGTGAACTGGCATCAAGACATCCTGCCCCAAGCCTTAGAATTGCTTGGGGGATTAGGGGTGTGGCAGAGCCATCTGGGAAGTGGAACTAGGCGCTAACGTGGCGCTTGCTGTCAGAGACTGTGCCTGCTGTCTGCTAGGGAGTGGGTTTTAGAAAGGCTGACAGGAGACCCTCTCACTCATGGCCCAGACCCCTTCTTAGTCATACCTCCTTGCCTGCAGGGTAGACTTCATATGGCCTGAGAACTCAGCTAAGGTCAGACCCAAGGCCTCACTCAGCCCAGGGACTCAGGTTCATTCCTGTCCTCAGGTCTGCTGGTAGCAGGAGTCCTACTGGACACCTGAGTGCTCACTATGTGACTTCAGTAACTTGCTTCCAGTGTCTCAAAGAGGTTCATTGCAGGGTAGGGTGGTGCTGACATAAGTTACCTCAGGCACTGAGTGAGGTTCCCAGAGCTCCCTATCAGCTCCAGTGTCCCAGGTTGCTGTCCTCCAGGCTGCCCTAGGTGCTTTTCCCTAAAGCCTTTGTCTCTTTTACTGCCAGCTGCTGTGTGAGGGGCACTGCACCCTTCCTGTCCCTTTCCCAGTGGGACTCAACCTCAGGGCAGGTTTGAGGCAGCCTTGAGCCCTCTGGTTAATGGCCCCAAGTCCCCGGTGACTCATCAGGTTATCAGCAAACAAACTGCCAGCAAACAAACTGCCAGCGTCCCCTTCCCACAAGTACTGCATGAAGCAGCTCCTTCCCGCCCCTCTCAGTGGTCCCACTGCCCAGCACTTGAAGCTACCTGCACTCCAGCGCTTACCTGTGTTCCATTTTATCGCTCTAGCCTGCTGGGGTCCTTCAGCTAGCTCATCAGCTGTTCCTTCCAGCTTGCCCTCTACAAACCGGGTCCACATGGTGTCGGTGGCCTTGGCCAAGCCATTGATAAAATGGGTAGGAAGAAGACTGAAAACAGGCCCTGAAAGACCCTGTCTACTGTCTGCAACTGTTCTCCAACTCCATCTGATTGCTGACACTCCATCTGTTTCTTGAGTCCTAGTGCCAAGTACTTCAATGCCCAAAACACACAGCGCCAGGGAACTCCCCTCAGCCTGGCCAGGGGACCAGTTAGCTCAAGGGACCAGTTCAAAGGGACCCTATGCTTAAAGTCACCAGAACCCCAAACTGTCCTTACAGTTTGGTCCAGGGCAACCACTAGTTTAACATCACGTCGACAAACCGACACTCAGGTCTAGTCAGGCCCTGGGTTCTGGGGGCCTAGACACAAGCCAGATTAAGGCCTACTCTGGGAGAGATCCAGAAAGTCTACTGCTTGCTATGTAGTCTAGGCTGGCTTCAAATTCTCTGTCCTCCTGCCTTAATCCCAAGTGCAAGGATTAGAGACCTACTCCATTTCCCTCATCTCAAATTCCTCCACTGCCACCCTGTGCTAGACTCCAGGAAGACAAGATGTCTAAGATGACCTTACAGTGGAGATGAGGCAGGGAGTGGACGGCGAGGCTCACCAGGAAGAAGAACCTGCAGGGGAGATTCCTGGAGCCCAGGGTGATCAGGCTAGCTGGAGTAAGAATGAGGAAGGCCGGCCCAGAGCGGTTTTATACTATCCTAGGGGTTGTCAGAACAAAGGCGAAGCCTAAGGTCAGGCTCTCTGCAGTGAGGCACATAGGTGAGGTGAGTGAGCAGGGCTGCCAGAGAATCTCCTCCAGTCCTGCCCACCATTGTTCCTTGATCAGTTATCTGGTCCACAATGGGGTTCACAGTGCCAACCTGAATATTGATGTGGAAGCCAGGTGGGGTGCATAGGCAGCCTTCCTCTTCATCAGGAACCTGGCAGACAAGACCTCCCTTCCCCCACCCCTGCAGATTGAAACAGGCTGGGAGCCAGGCCAGCTCCCCGCCATCTCTGTAAGCTAATGTCTCTAATCACCTCAATCTCTTGATCCCCAATCCCTGGACACTCGGTAGTGAACCAGATGGCTTGGGAGGGAGTTGTAGGCCACTGGGCTCCCATCCTCCCTGGGGTTCCTCCTTGGGGCCTTTTACTGGGGCATTGCTAGGAGCACCTACCTAAGCATGGAGTGGGACAGACATGGCTTTTGTCCCTACCCTAAGTCAGGAGGAGTATTTGAAGTCATGTCTATAGGACTGGCTTTTCTGTCTGTAAGTCTTGTTCTAACATCCCATAGCTGGTCAACTTCGCTGTACTTGATTACTCCCTCAGACGGCAGGCTCACCAACAACAACCTACAGGCTGCAGCTATGGACAAGGCAGAACTCTGAGAGCTGAACTGAGAAGGGATTGCATGGGCTGGATCACATGGCAGTCATTATCATCCCAAAGTAGGCCTTAGACCAGAACCAAGAAACAGTGGGCAGAAGGGTCAGGAACTCTGCTCCAATCTTGGTTCTAAAACTTACTTCCTGAGTAGCCTGGCCAGGCGTCTTTCACCCTGAGCTCCATTGTCCCTATGTCAACCCAGAGCCTTCTCAGTATGGTAGCCACTAGGCTATCAAGTACTTGATATACAGCTAGTACATATACTGATTTATTGATTAATTTTAATTAAAATGTAAAGCCTGTGGAAGCATAAAAATTTCACATTGATTATGCATGGCAATAGTTTGGATATAGCAGGTTAAAGTATTATTAAATAGATTTCATATTTCCTCCTCCTCCTCCTCCTCCTCCTCCTCCTCCTCCTCCTCCTCCTCCTTCTTCTTCTTCTTCTTCTTCTCCTTTTCCTCCTTCTCTTTCTTCTCCTCCCCTCCTCTCCTCCTTCTCCTCCTTCTCCTTCTTCTCCTTCTCCTCCTTCTCCTTCTTCCCCTCCTCCTCCTCCTCTTCCTCCTCCTCTTCTTCTCTTTTCTTTTCTTTTTTCTTTGAGACAGGGTCTCACACTGTGGTCTGAGCTGTCTTGGCCTTTTTTAACTTTGTAAAATTAACTAAGAGGCAAGGGGCACAGGCCCTTGCCTATAATTCCAGTACTTGGGAAGTCAAGGGAGGAGATTCCAAAGAGCTTGGGGGCAGCTTCTAAAAAAACTAGTCAACTATTAGTAAATCTAAATGATGAGGAGTGGGTGCCCGGCATCGGGGTTCCTCAGGGTGTCGCTGACTCACAAGGCTGATGAACTGTGAGCGAGTGATATGCAGATCTTTGGGGAACTGAGAGCTCCTGGTAAACCGCAGCTCTATGGCTGCCAGGCAGGGTGTCTGGGCTATGTCTTTCATCACAAGCTCCATTCTGGGTGTAAGAGAGAAATCAGAGAAATAGAAAAAGCCACAGAACCCTCAGATCGTGACTGTGTTTGCATTTCCTCCTGGCTTCCCACAGCTAGGTGTCCACGGTGGTTCCTCAGGAAATCGGGCTCTCATGACACCCTGCACACAATCCTGCAAGTCAGAGAGGAGTCTATTTCCCAGGAGGTTCTGGGGCTCCCTGTTGTTAAATCACTTTTCCACTTTACATTACATTAGGACTGTCTTCATAGTGACAAGTCTGCCCTTTTGGTGGCTGCATAGCACAGTGGTGTATAGACATCTTTGTAGCCATTCTTGGCTACTTTATGGGTTCTTCCTTCTTCCACCCTTCTACATCCCCTTTCTTCCACCCTTTCAACCCCATAATACTAGAGAGAATAGAAAAAATAGAGAGGAAAGGAAAGAGATCCCTGTATAAAGTCAGGAATCAGAAAGGGGGTGATATTATAGTGAGACAACTTTCTGCAGACTGGGGCATCCAGTTCCTTGGCGGGGGGGGGGGGGGGCAGTTTGAGCCTTGCTGTCAGGATATCTAATTATTTCTTCTTCTTCTTCTTCTTCTTCTTCTTCTTCTTCTTCTTCTTCTTCTTCTTCTTCTTCTTCTTCTTCTTCTTCTTCTTCTTTTTCTTCTTCTTCTTCTTCTTCTTCTTCTTCTTCTTCTTCTTCTTCTTCTTCTTCTTCTTCTTCTTCTTCTTCTTCTTCTTCTCCTTCTCTTCCTCCTCCTCCTTCTCTTCTTCTTCCTCTTCTTCCTCATCCCCCTCTTCTTCTTTCCACATGACTACTTAACAAACCAAAACTAACAGTGACCAACAATGCATTTATATACCCTCTGAAAAGTCCCCAGAATTCCAAATGTCACACAATTGTAGAAACTATCTACTGCTGGCAAAATCAGACCCCTGCTAGAGCACGAGGCAAATCATAGTCAGCTGCCATGGAAAGTCTGAAGCAGCCTCATACCCCACACCTGAGATTAAAACAAAAACATGGTCTTATAATATTTACTGAGGTGGGGTTGGGTTTTTTTTGTTTGTTTTGGGGGGGTGTTTGTTTGTTTGTCTTTTAGAAACCAAAACTCCAAAATTGTTGCTACACATCTTTTCATCTTAGGACCAAAAATTTAGCTTCTGCCCATTTCAGAGGCTTCAGGAGATGCACAAATCACCCTGGAAATCCCCCTGCCTCAAACCTTGGGAATGTTTCACCCTGTCCTCTCTTCTCTTAGGCAGACATTGTGAAACATGCCATCTGGGAAGCAGTGGTCTGCTCCCTCTCCTCTGCACCCCTGGGGACCTCCCAGTCCGCCTTGACTCGACATTCAAGGCCACATACAATCTAGTTCTGTCCTATAACCACACCTTACCCAGCACCTGAGCTCCGACTTCACTGAGCAGCACAGTGTCCCCACACTTTAAAGTCTCCTGTGTCTTCTGCTACCCACTCCTGTAGGCCCCATCTCCAAATCTTGGAAGAACCAATTCCAATGCTGCTGCCTTCAGGAAGCCCTCCCTACAACCTCAACTAGAGTTCTCTCCCCTAATAGCAACTGCCCTTGCTGCCTTCCTCATTATACTGATTTGTCCTACTTCTGCAGTTCTTGTGTCCCCTTGTGTCCTGGTGCTCTTGTCTGTCACTTTCCCTGTTTCCTGCAGAGTAACTACTTCCTGAGGTCTGGGACAGCATCCAGACGCAGACGCAGACAAGCTTAGAGCTGGCCCGAGTTCTGGTCTAGCAGGGCGCTAATGTGGTGAATTAGGGCATACCCTCTCTCAGGGACTGGCTTCCCTATGGCCTACAGCATGTGGGCCTGACCACAGGGTTCTGTTGAGGGAGGGCAGAAGTAATCTTTCTTGGATAATGGTCACAGCAGCCTTGTTTCCTCTGGCCGGCAATCCCATTACTGGCCTTTGGGATTTATGTCTGAGACCAACCCTAAGCCCATTGCTAGCATATGGCATCCTGGCAGAGGAGGAGAATGGAGATTGGGCATCTTCCTCCACCCCTCCCTCCTCCCTCTCTCCCACCCTCCCGTTCTCCTTCCCTTCTCTCTACTACCCTCTGTGGAATCATGATGCTCTGGGCCTGCCCTGGACTGGCTCACCCACGTTGTTCAAACTCCAGCCTACCCTCCTCCTGACCCAGGGTTTAGTTCCAGATAAAAGACATACACACCGTTATATTTACAATAAACCTTAAATAGCACAAGAGCTGGGCAGATACTTCCCTTCTGTGGTATTAGAATCTATTTTTCTATCGATAACCTGAGTTGTTATTTATTACTAGGTTCTATCTGGGCTACTCTTAACTCCAATTGGCCAATCCTTAATTCCAGGGTCATGTTTTCTTGACTCCCAACCCATAGTGGCTTCTTCTTCTTCCTCTTGCACCTTTTTCTCCTCCTGGCTCTCTTCTGATCCCCAGCTCATGAAACCTACATCCCACCTATGTCTCTTCTGCCCAGCTATTGCCTGTTGGCACCTATTTTACCAATCAGAAACAACTTCGGGGCAGGATCACTTGAGTCTATTGAGTCTATGCCAGATAGACTCCAGGTCTTGGGGGCCTGCACTTAGCATTACAATAGACAGCAAGATCAACCTCAACAGGCACCCTATGATGTAACAGCCTAAAGAACTGGGGTGAGGACAGAAGAAAGCACAGGGACCAGGAGAGGAGGCCAGATGTCAGGAGAGGACTCCAGGAGGAGGCATCTTCACCCTTGGTCTAATGGAGGGCCAGTCTATGCCCAGGGCTTAGCGGAACTGCCCAGCTTTCAGGGTTAGCCTGTCTGGAGGGGTGGGAACTGGCTGCTGGGAGGGATCAGGGCTGACATTAGGGAGAACGTGAGGAATGGGAGGATTATCTGCTCTTGTTTACATGATTAAAGCCAGACAAATACTTCCTTTATCTGAAAGAATGAAAGGGCTTTGGAGGAAAATCCTTTTGGCAGCGAAACAAAGCACAGGCATTTCGTTAATTAATCTCTGACTCCTTCCCCCAACAGCAGAGACACCCTCCGTACTGGCCAGGCGAGGAGGTGGTCTGGCTCAGGTTCACTCTGGAAGAGATGTTTCTGTGTTCTCATGTGGGGAGGGGGATCTTGGATCCCTAGATGGAAGAGAGATGCATTTGTCAGAGGTCACATAGGCAGTCAGAGGTCACATGGCCAGTCGTCAGGCGAGGTCACTGTCTCTGCCTTACTCTTAGTTCCTTGAGTAAGCCTGTAGTAGCCACCTGCTCCCCATCCATTGGTGCTGGGCATTGGGGACAGAAAAGTCAGACTTGTCCCTTTCATATGCATCCAATCTTGGGATGGCATTAGGCAGGTAAACATGGTGTGACAACCAGGGTCATGAGAGAAGAGGCTGAAGGCTGAGAGAACCCCAGAATAGATGCCTAACATTGGTGGCATCTTCACGTAACACAGCCTGGTCCTGTCTGGTAGTCAGGTGGGCATAGGGGGCTTCTGAGAGAAACCATGCAGAAAGGACGGCATATGTACTGACCCAGAGGTGTGATGCATTAAACTGGAGATCCAGGTTTCAGAGAGAGAGAGAGAGAGAGAGAGAGAGAGAGAGAATAGAGCCAGGGAGGGGTTTGGAGCCTTGGGACTGGAATACCTTAGGGAGACTTTCTGGAGCACATAAGGGGACATGGGGCGAGGGAGCCTCAACAAACACAACAGAGTTCCCGGCCAAGGTCTTGTGCCTCTCACAAACCTGACCCACCTTGCTTCCCAGCTTGATGTCCGGCCTTGCCTCCCTGGATGCCAAGACCTCCAGCCGCTTGGGGATCCTCACCGTGGCATACTACCTGTGGACTACCTTTCTGGCTGTTGTTGTGGGCATCATCATGGTCTCCATCATCCACCCTGGTGGTGCAGCACAGAAGGAGACAACTGAACAGAGTGGAAAGCCGGTCATGAGCTCAGCTGATGCCCTCCTGGATCTTGTCCGGTAAGTTCGAGGCCTGGCACAGGTCCCCTGTGTGGGCTCCAGAAGGCACAGACTGTGGGGACTCAGGTCAGCTCTCAAATATGTGCGGTGAACCTCATGACCCTCTGGTACACTGATGTCAGTAGTGAACATCTCAGTCCCCCAGCCCCTGGACTGCCTGCTGGGCTCTGCTCTGCTATCTCCATGGGGCTGAGGGGCAGGTGAGGGAAGAGCAGGCTGAGGAAGGCTGTGAGCTGACTGGTCCCACAGCTGCTGGGGCCACCAGCCTGTGAGGCAGGAGGCTGATAGTTATAGGTCCCACCTTTTCTCTATTGGTCCCTTTGCCCTAGATGAGAAAACAAGACTCAAAGAGTGGGTGCTGTTCCCAGTTTATCGAGCAGGGAGACAAGGTGCCAGGATTCTATCCAGGCTGCCTGACACCCAGGACATCACCTTGTGGAACCATTAATTTAACCACCCCTGCTCCACAGAACCGAGCTCTGCTCATACAAAAGTGCTGCAATCGCTTCTCAGCCTTTTGGCTAAGATCAAGTGTAAAAGTGCTGCAGACTTTGCCATAGAGCATGGCCCCCACGGGCATGCCAACAGCTCTACTGCCCCTTGCCAGTGCCATCTGTGGGCCCAGGCCTGGACCAAGAGGCTCCACCTACCCATTTCTCGAGAAGTCACTCTTTCTGGAGTTAAAGACCACGGCATGCAGGCCCACTTCTAAAGGCCACAGGAAGCAGATTTGATTTATTTCTGCAGCGGTAGTGATCTGACCCAGGGTCTTGTTCATGCTGGACCAGGACATAGCTCTCAAACACAGGATTGGCATGGTGCACCATAGAAGGCTCCTGCTAGCTGCTGGAGATGCCATGGACCAGAATAGAGCAGGACAAGAGAGGAAGACAGAACTGGGGTGGTACAGGGTGGAGACCATGGGATGGGACTGGGAAGCCTAGAACTGGCAGGAACACTGTGGGGATCAGAGGAAGGGTGCATGAGGCGGGTGCTGCTGGCTGTGACAACATCTGAGTGGATAACAGGTGGAGAGCAAGCCAGGAGAAGGTTCTGGAATAGGCAGAGGCCTGCCCCAGGAGAATCTGAATCTCTCAGATGATTTTGAAATTAAGGACAAAGCAGGTGGCCCCGAGGATGGAGGGCCTAGCCCAGGACATGTGAATGCATCAGGGCTGGATGGCCTCTGTACACACACCACACTGGAAATGTCCTGTGTCTTGGGGACTTATTGCTGTGAAGAGACACCATGACCACAGGAATTTTTATAAAGGAAAACATTTAATTGGGACTGGCTTACAGCTCAAATGTTTAGTCCATTATCATCACGATGAGAAGTATGGTGGCCTGCAGGCAGACTGGGTGCCACAGAAGGAGCTGGGAGGTCTGCAAGTGGATCTGAAGGCAGCAGGAAGAGAGAGTGAACCACTGGGCCTGGCTTGAGCTTCTGAAACCTCAAAGCCCACCCCCAGTGACATATTCCTCCAATAAGGCCATACCTACTCCAACGGGGCCACATGACCGTTGAGTGGGTTCAACTAGCTGACCTGCTCCATGGTCTCCTCCCCGGGCTCCTTATCTTCTAATCAATTTCAAATGTAAGTCCTGGTCTGTCTAATTCCAAAACCCCAGATTCATCAATTTGACACCAACCCTGCCCTCTCCTTGTGGATCTGAATGGTTTGAGAAACTGCAGCAGAAGTGTCTTCCACCCGACTCTGATGAGAGAGTGCACAAGGGCCCCACCCCCACCCCCTTCCTGGGCATGTATGAACTGCTGCAGGCATTCCCTGGTTGTAGTTCATCTAGTACTTTTGTGGGTTCTAACCATCCTAGCACTGGGCTTCCTAAAATAATTCCTGTTTTATCTGGCCACTTATAATACTCTCTTTGGACAAGATCTCTGCTCAATCCCTAAGCGTGGGTCCCCTCTGGGCTACCCTCTTGGTCAGGATCCATTCTTTAAGAGCCACAGCTGACCCATGGAAAGTATATTTATCCTTGCCAGAAGTGCAAGCTTTTCCCAGGGTCTTTGGGTATGAGTCAGGCACAAACCTCTACATTCCTCAAATCTTAGGACGCATACCATGGCCTCCGAGTGCTTCTCCTGGCTCAAAGCTAGAAATAAACATTCTTTCCTCCTCCTGGGAACTGATGCCCAATG
This sequence comes from Mus musculus, assembly GCF_000001635.26. Taxonomy (NCBI): domain Eukaryota; kingdom Metazoa; phylum Chordata; class Mammalia; order Rodentia; family Muridae; genus Mus; species Mus musculus. Next base: position 107,995,319 of record NC_000070.6, read on the forward strand.
CTCAGCATCTCATCCTCTCTTCAGGAACATGTATCCTGTGCATCAGTCAGCTACAGCTGCGTAACAAACTACCGCAAACTGATGAACGTGAATGACAAGCTGGGCTGGCAATCAGCTGGGAGGGTCTGCAAGTTCAGACTAAGCCTGCTTAGGGTGCAGGAGGCAGGAGGTCTGGGTAACCATGGAACCCCGGGAACTGAGACAGTTCAGAAGGCTGCATGTGGTCGCCATGCTTCAGGGACCAGCCTGGTTTTCTCATAGTGGTAGCATCTCTCGTTGTGAGAAGAAGCTAGCCTGGACGTTTCCTTACCACAAAGGTAGAGAAGATGGAACTGAAGCATGAGGCTTTTGCCTGTCAAGTGGCATGACATTCCATACCACAGGTTTGAATGTCCCTACACACCAATGCTCTCCAATATTGGTTCAACCTGGAAACCTCTAGTGTGACCTCCTGGCCCCAACACACAGTCTGTGACATCCCCAAGTTAACATGTCCGAGGAAAAGGCCTCAGCCCTATCTGTCTCCCACACACTGCATCCCACTCTTCTGAATTTAAAGCCAGACCACGGCCATCCAGTGCATACTTGCCGTCCTCACCACCACCTCCATCTGTCGGGTTGCTCCCAGCTGTCTCCCTGCTCCAGTCTGATGGACTGTCAACACAGCAGCTCAGTGTGCCATCCCTTCAGCAGCCATGGCTCACTCGCAAGCCACCCTCTTGGTCTCATGGCTTGCTCTAAAGGTGCCCCTTCTGTCTCATGCAGCCTCACTCGGGGCCTCTGAGCTCTACTCTTCCCCTGACCCTAACCACACCAGCTCAGCCGTCCTTGCTGTGCCCTGTGTGTTCCTGGCTTCATGCTGTCCCTGCCTCCCTGCACGGCCTCTCCCCATGTGAGCATGCCTGTTCTTCGTGGCACTGATGTCTCTGCTCAGGGCCAACTTCCTGCTGTGGTATCCTTTTATGTTTGTGGGAATGAGTTTTTCTGCCAGCTCCTCTCACTACCTGACACTGCTACACCCCCAGACTTCTTTATTTTTTTCCATTACTTCCCCCCCACCCCTAGGTAGCAGATCTTCACAAGCCAGTCCTGGAGCCTAGATTAGCATATGGCTCAGAGCGGGCACTTTGCACACATGGTTGTTGCACACATTGTTGACAGTGCTGTTGGGGCCTAAGTCTCTGGAGGAGGCCCTTCCATTCAGGAACAGTGTGTGCCAAGCCTAGAGCAAGGGCCCAGAGGCCTTGGTCTTTGGCAACTCTGCAAGCTGCGTGGTGGGGCTGACAGGGGCAGGAGGAAAATGGGTGTACTGGAGGCCAAGGCAAGAGGAATTTTGGGAGGCCTCCTTCTAAGAGCTGTTATTTCTAGGATTATGCTCCTGTGATCCATCATTTCTCAGAGCCTGTGATTCAAAACAGCTTTTTCACAGGGTGGGAAGAGCGGCGCATGCGCGGGAAGTCCCACCCTCCCGCAGCTTATGCAGGGGGAGCCCCGCCTTCCCATCTTGCCTTCCTCTGCTTAGGGTTACTAGGCTCTGGGTCCCATACATGTATCAAAGTCAAATGTTCCAGCCTTGGTCTGCTCTAGTGCCTTTACACATGGTGACATCAATTCTTCTGCTTTGGTGCTCCGCAAAGCTGGGGGTGGGGGTGAGTATCACTGATGCCACATCTTTGTGGGAGGGTGGGGTTTCAGGGAGGGTCACATGCTTCCTGTGTGACAGACAGATCACCACCGGAGAGACCTGAAGTCTTACCCCTCTTTTTCTGACAATCAGAAGCCACTGTGATCTTGGGTAGATGGCTCTCCTTTCCAAGGTCCCTTCAGGCTCAGTAGTTGTGCATGCAAGACCCACAGCCAGCTAGAGGCTACCGGGGCATGCGCAGAAACTCCTCCTGGAGGTGGATAATGGGGGAAGCATGGCAGAGCTAAACCTCAAATGGTGTGAATGTCAGTCTGGGGTGGCCTAAAAGTCAGAGGAGAAGGTGCTGGGAGCAGCGGTTCTCTGAGGATCTGGGAGGAAACGAGGGGCCCAGAGCAGGTGTCTGCTACATGCTGGTGACTGAACAAGAACATGTATGACCAGGATGTAGATCCTGGGAATACAAGTGACAGCGTGAACCATCAGAAAGTCAAGAGGCTGGTCATACAGGGAAACAAGGCCCTAGGGCTCACTGCTAGGGAAGCAAAGACGCATCTCGTGTCTCAAAGATGATTCCAGATCACTACAGACCACGTCCCTGGCTGACCTGCCAAGTCATTCATTCATTTCCCAGGACTCCAAGTCAGAACCCTGATGCCAGCTCCCAGCCTCAGCTCCCAGCCTCAGGGATGTCAGCTCAGGGATGTCAGCTCCCAGCAGGCCTCGGGGAGTCCAAGCAGAGCACTAATCAGAGCTGACTGCTGCTTTTTCCACCTTATTAAAACACCACAGAGATTAAGTAATAACTTGGGCTGCGTTTGCAGCTCCCCGTTAGTATCCCGGAGGCTGGGCGAGTCTCTCAGGAGCTCTACTTGCAAAGGAGCAATCCCCACCTTTGCACCCTGGTGGGTGCAGGGACATTTGGACCCATCTCAGTGAGAAACTGTAAACAGCAGATATGGAGGGTAAACTCAGCAGGGAGCAAGCTAGACCCTGGAAACCACAAATATGACTGTTTATGTCCCCAGCTATATCCTGCCTATGCTTTATGCAGCTGCTACAGGGGAACAAGCCTCATGGGATAAAGAAGGAGTCTTCCTGAAAAAGTTCAGAACCAAAAGAAAATGAGCATTTTCAAATTAGGTTTCTCTGTGTAGCTCTGGCTGTTCTGAAATTCGATCTGTAGACCAGGCTGGCCTTGAACTCACAGAGATCCACCTGCCTCTGTCTCCCTAGTGCTAGGATGAAAAGCGTGCACTGCCACTGCACAGCAAAAGTTGTTCATTGAGTCTGCTGGCAAGTTTGTCAGTGATAAGATGAGTCTGCTCTGAGCTGAGAACTGCAGTGAGGCCTTCGGTGAGAGGAAGGCTTTTTCTCAGAAGGGCTTGCTCGTCCCTTGTCACCAGGATCTCAGGCTTGGCCTGTGTGCTTGGTTGCTGAGCTCCTGGGTCTCATCAGCAATGTGTCTCATGGTCTAAAAAGGCTGCTCAAGCTCTGGTTGTTTCATCTGAATTCCAGGAAGAGTCAGGGAAATTGGAGGAAAGGACACAAGGGCTCTAGACGAAGGCCATTCTTCGGGGATGGCATTTAGTGATTCCTCTCATGCCTCTGGGACTGTCCTGTTAAAGACATGAGAGGGTGGGAATCAGGCTCTGGTGACCAGGCCCTGTGGGTCTCTTACTCTAACATGATTTCATAAGGGACAATGCACACTAGTAGCAATGCCATGGCCCAGGTGTTTTAGTTCAGCTCAAGCTAAAGAGTCTTTTCTTTAAGGTCACTAGCTAACCACCTCCTAAGTCCCTTGAACCTCCTGGGGCTCGTGACTCATTTTCACACTGTTTGGCAATCAGTAGAATCTGATGGCAGACATTAGCTTCCAACTCAAGGAAGAAAGGCATGCTATCCAGCTTTTGACCTCTGCTTCTCCCCACCCCCTAAATCCCCCAAGACAAAATTGAGCCTCTGAGGGAAGGGTGAGAGACAGCGTGTCACAGAATACTCTCCACCAGCCTCTGCCTTGCTCCTCACCCTCCTCCTCTGGCCAGATGTGTCCATGGAACCTGAATCTTAACAGGAGTGCAAACGCTGCAGCGGCTGCTCTGGCCCCAGCCGCTGGGGAGGAGACTTTGGGAATTAGGCACACACAGGTCCACGTGCAAGCTTCACTCATGTGTGAACTGAATCTTGAAGGTGGATTCTTGCCAGGACAAGTGACGGGAGGTCGAGCCAGGCAGACAGCAGCAAGAATGTTACTCACGCCATTCCGGGAAACACAGACTCGGGATCTGAGGGTGTTAGCATCCCCAGACTGTAACCTTTCTTGATGGGTCTGGGGGGCAGGATGGGGGTTTCTTTGCTAGGGGAAAGGTCACTGCAGGGGCCGCCTGAAGGCGGTCATCTCCCTCAGCTCCTCAGCCTGAACATTGATGTCTATAAAACTTTTTTTTTTTTTTTTTTAAATACTGGCCATTTGTGTATCTTCTTTTGGGATGTGAATTGCTGGGTATATCTTTCTGACTTCTTCTATTGGAGTGTTACTGTTTTGTGACCCATTTGTTTAAGCAGCAAATACTGTCAGAGTGCCTACTATGTGTCAGGCTCTCTTCCAGGGACAGAGCAGGGAAAGAGCTGATGCCTCTGTCCTCTGGGGATTTGAGATTGCTGTGAGAGGAGACAGCTGGGGAAGATGGAAAGAGCAGGATTTGCTACAAATCTCTGTAGATTCAGGGTGATAACTTTGGCCATTGAGATGCCCCAGTTTGTCTGCTGTCTGTTTTATAATTTCATCTGCATTGTAACCTTAGTGCCACGAACCTTCACCAGTGACCCAGATGTTAGCATCAGATATAACCGCAGGACCTTTTAACCTAAGAAGTGGGAACAGGGCTACCTTGCAGTAAGCCACAGACCTCGTTTTTTGTTGTTGTTGTTGTTTTTGTTTTTTGACAGTAGGGACTCAGGTAGCCCAGGCTAGATTTGAACTCATCCAGGGCCGAGCCTGCAGCGTGTCCACCATGCCCCTGTGTTACAGATGCCACTCACTTCCGATAGATGTTCTCTGGTATTCAGGGATCCGAGTCAGGATGGCACAATGCACTGAGGACTTTCTTCTTTTCCATGAGTGAAATCCATTGATTTGTCTGCTTTGTTGTTAGCAAGTCCTTTCCTTTCCAGGAAGTGATGAAATATTAACCCATTGTCCTCTAGATTTCCATGGTATCAATTGAAAAAATACTGTCTACACTGGAGAGTCAGAGGCAGGCGGATTTCTGAGTTCGAGGCCAGCCTGGTCTACAAAGTGAGTTCCAGGACAGCTAGGGCTACACAGAGAAACCCTGTCTCAAAAAACCAAAAAAGAAAAAAATATTATCTTGAAGTCAAGTGGAACTTGTTTTAGTGGAGGATGTTAAGTAACAGACAGTGAACAAATTTTCAGAATGGTTGGTCAGTTATTCGGTTCTAATGGTGGGACCTTTAATTCCTCACTGGCTTGTGAAACAATTTCCCCAAATATGAAGTACTTAGCTCAGGCACAGTAGCACATGCTTGTAATTTGGGTACTTGGGAGCATGGTAGGTTTGAGGGCAGCCTATATTACCTGGTGAGACCCTGCCAGTAGATAGATAGATAGATAGATAGATAGATAGATAGATAGATGATAGATAGATAGATAGATAGATAGATAGATAGATAGATAGATAGATGATAGATAGATAAGCTGGCAAGATAGCTCATCAGGTAAAGGTGCTTGCCCTATAAGCCTGACAACCCCAGTATGATTTCTAGAACCCACAGAAAGATGAAAAACGAGAACTAACTTCTAAAAGTTATTCTCTGACTTACACACATATGCCATGTCATTCACCTGCACACACAATACACATACATAATAATAATAATAATAATGCCAGAATGACAACAGAAATGGAACGCTTGGCTGTTGGAGGCTCTGCGCTGGGCTCCGGGCTATGCAGTGGGTGCCATATTAATGGCTGTGTGTATAGTACATTGCATTGACAACAATTATACTTGTCTAGTATATTTTCATCTCTGGCAGAACCAGAGCCCCTCCACCTTCAGCCTTAAAATAAATACTAACGTGGCACAGACAAGCCCTCCACTGGCGTGAGTTTATGTCCATGAAGTCAACCAACTACAGGTCAAAAATGTCCAGGAAGATCACCGCATGTGTGCTAAGTGTGCTGGGCTTCTTGTCATTGTTAGATCCATGCCGCACAGCCGCTCCTCCCGCCACACTCCTGGGCTCCAGGGACTGCACAGTGTTCACAGATGACTGAAAGCCGGGTCGATGTGCATTGTGTGGGTTATGCACAGTCCATGCCGTGTTAACTCCTAACACAGCATCCTCAAATTAGGGGCTTTAGAGGGTCCTGAGGCCAATCTCTGAAGACATAACTGTAATGGTTCACTTGTGTGCTGGCTCCTGAGCTGGGCCCACATACACATAAGATATCAGAGATGGAGGGGAAGCCAAGTGTGGTGGCATTCCTCCTCCTCCTCCTCCTCCTTTCTTTTTTTCTTTTGGTTTTTTGAGACAGGGTGGGTGGTCCTGGCTGTCCTGAACCAGGCTGCCCTTGAACTCAGAGAGTTTCCTGCCTCTGCCTTCTAAGTGCTGGAATTAAAGGCGTGCACCACCACCACCTGTCAGTGACACACATATTTAGGACCAGCACTTGGGAGGCAAAGACAGGTAGGCCAGCCTGGTCTATCTAGTGAGATACAGGGTAGCCAAGTCTATAGAGTGAGACCCTGCCTCAAAACCAAACAAACAAAAGAATAGAGAAAACGGAGACCTGTCTTTAGGCGATGTTCATCTTTAGGAAGATAAACACTATGGTTTGCCGAGCTAGCCCACATGTAGAAAGGCCACGGGTCTGCTGAGGAATCAGGCATGCATGGATAGGGAAAATGTGCTGGTTTGCCAGCAGTTAAGCAGTGTGGTGAAGTGGGTGTGCCATGCCAACCTGGGGGAACAGTAGGCGGGGCTTAGGCCTGGAAAGGCACCATGTTTGACTAGGACATTCTAAGTATCAGTGGGGACCAATGGCATGAAGAGGGTGGACCTGGGTGGGGGTCATGGAAAGTTTCACCGCCCACTTCTAGAGGTGCGTTCTGATGATCCCACCCCGCCCCTAATGGCCTCCTCTCCTGGCACTGAAACTCCTCAGTTTCTGCCTCTCTTCTCTTCCCAGGAACATGTTCCCAGCCAACCTGGTAGAAGCCACGTTCAAACAGGTGAGCAGAGCCTGGCTGTGGAGTGGAGGGGCAGAAGAGGAAGAAAGTCAGGGAGAATGGTTGTGACTCGGGCTGGCAGGCTCCCAATCTCCTACAGAGGAATGCCGGGGGCGGGGGGTGCAGGGGGGGGAGGATCCACATCTTAGCACCTCCCATTGTCATACCCCTGTCCTGGGTTCCCCTTGCTCATAAAGAAACTTTGTGGGGCAGAAGAAAGCCTCACACCACTAGTGTTCACACTCACCTTCCCATCATCATTAGTGTCCACACTAAGGTAAGAATAAGCCATTTCCTGGATGAGAAAACTGAGGCTCAGAAGTAGTTTCATTGCTCAAGATTATACTAGCAGTCAAGGACAAGAGAGTGGGTGAATTCGAGCCAGGCCGGCTTCTAAACCTGCTTTCTCTCTAAGAACAGCCCTTCCATAAGAATAATAATAACATTGACTGGGAAGATATTCACTGGAAATTAGGAAAACATGCAAGTACATGAAGTAGGCCCTGCAGAATGTGATTCAGTTGGTAGAGTGTTTGCCTAACATGCATAGTACCCTGCCCTGCATAAACAAAATTTGATACTATATCTGTAATCCCAGAACCCAGGATGTGGGGACGGCCTGGACAATGTGAGACTCTCTCTGGGTAAAAAATTAAAATAAACTTAAAGAGAAGAAAATACAAAGCCTGCTCAGTTAATGCAGGAAAATCACCTCTCGGTCCAGGATCTAGAAACGGCGGAAGTTTCTAGAAACAGCATTGCTTCTCTGTATCCTCGGGCACGCGGCTTGCCTTGTTTCCCCTGCTACACTCTTACCCGCATGAGCACACACACACACACACACACACACACACACACACACACACACACCTCCCCAGGCATCAAACAATGTTCAGGGGGAGGCCTGGCCCTCCTATCCTTACTGCCCTCCCTCTCCGTGCCATACAGGTTGCTCTCCGTCATTTTGCCCAGACTTCAGCTTATTTCCAATTCTCTACCCTGTCTCTGTGTGCCCATGGCCTGATGCAAAGCAGCCAGTGTTGCCCTAAGTCCCTTGCCTGGGCAAGGCTAAATGTTGAGCCGAGGATGCAAATCAGGTGGGCCTGGAAAGGAACCCCCAAACAAACATCTGTGAAGCTGAAGCAAGTCTCATCTGTGAACACAGCCACAGGGTACAGGGTTGAAAAGCAAGGCAGGGCAGTGTGCCACCCACCCCAGTGCTGGAGAATTATTGACGGTTTCAGAGACTGTGTTAGTCTATTTTAAGACAGTTCCCTCTTGCCAAACTACTCATCTTTTGAGACCCAAATGAAATTCCCCCTTTTGGCTAAGCACTCTCTCCGCCAAGGCCTTGAGCAGAAACGTGCCTGGTTCAGTTGGTTCTGTATGTGCTGGTGTTGGCAGCAATAAGCTTCACGTGGGGTTTTCTGCATGCCAAGGGCTATGGGGAGCACGCGTTTCATTCAGTGAGGGAAATGCGATTGTGGTCCCCTTTTATAGGTGAGTGGGACAAAACCAAGGACTGTTGGTTCATGTATTTCCTGAATAGGCTCCCCTCCTCTAAGAAGCCCTACCATCCTGATGTTGTGCTGTTTGAAGGGACAGCTATCCCTTGTCTGGGCTTCTGAGGAATAATGGCCTGGTGGGCAGAGGAAGACCTTGGGTGGCTGACATTATCAACCAGGCCCAGGGTCTAGGAGCTTTCTCTGAGAAGGTTCTGGATCTGTCCAAGGGACAGCAAGGCTTTGGGTCGTCTGGAGCATGGGTACTGGCCTGGAGGAAGGGGTAAGATAGATGACAGGGCTTCTGGCAGAGGAGGAGACAGATCGGGGTGGGGCGAGGGAATCAGGTGGCGGTGACGGAGAACTGGAGAGAGCTGCGGACAGTGAGCAGTGACATGAAGGTCCCCTTCTCTTTGTGGTGGGCAACACCCCAGCTTCCGAGCTTCTCCCTCAACAGTCTATTGACAACCATATAATACAAGTGCATACACATGCGCCTTCGAGATGTTTCACGGTACTGACTCCCTCCTGGCCAACGTGCTCTCCAACAGTACCGCACCAAGACCACCCCAGTTATCAAGTCTCCCAGGGGAGCAGCGGAGGAGGCTCCCCGGCGGATCGTCATCTATGGGGTCCAGGAAGACAATGGCTCACGTGTGCAGAACTTTGCCCTGGATCTGACGCCCCCACCTGAGATTGTCTACAAGTCAGAGCCTGGTACCAGTGATGGCATGAACGTGCTAGGCATTGTCATCTTCTCAGCCACGATGGGTATGTGTTGTCACTGCTCCGGCAATGCCCTCCCAACACTCCAGGGCCTTCTTTCCTGCTCTTCCTAATGGGCTCCAAGTCCTGCTCCTCCTGAGAATTCCTGCCCCATGGGGCTCCCCTCCTACCTCAGTCCAGCCCTCAATCCCTCGCAGAAGTCTGTTATTGGGCCTTTCCCTGAAGTCATGAGAGTTGGGGAAGGATTGTCACTGTGTGTGGAGTCTTTCATCCTACGTTCGAGGCTTTCCCGAGCTGCCTCTCTCTCTCCAGAGCTTCTGTGACATTTCTCGAGGCTCACAGTGGCCTCCCTGAGCAGGTCTTTCCCTTTGCAACTATTTTATGGGTCTCCAGCCACAATGATTTGCCATAAGCCACTAAGGGTGTGACTTGGGGTCCCTTATTTGTATGTGAACCTTCAAAGGCATGTGCCTTTTTGTTGTTGTTGAGGGAGGTAGTTTTATATTCTTGGGTTTGTGTTTTAAACTTTTTCTTTACTTTTGAAAATTTCATACGTGTATATAATGAATACAGTTTTTGGTTGGTTGTTGGGTTTTGTTTTTTGTTTTTTGTTTTGTTTTGTTTTTTGGTTGGTTGGTTTTTTGTTGTTTGGGGTTTTTTGTTTTGTTTTGTTTTGTTTTGGTGGTGGTGTTTTTGTTTGTTTGTTTGTTTTAATTGTTTTGGTTTTTTGAGGCAATGCCTCGTACAGCCTGGGATGGCTTAAATCTCACTGAGGCTGGCCTTGAATTCCTGGCCCTCCCACCTCTCTGCCAAGTGGGACTATAAGCATAAGCTTCCTCCACCTATACTCTTGTTCTTAAAGAGACCCCTAAACTCTATAGCTTTAGATTCCACGATCTTCTGCTGAAAACGCTGCCCACCAGCGCCACATCCATACTCAGGGCCCCCTTCTCTCTTGGGAAAGCTCCAGCCCTGGATGGCCTGGAGATCCCTTTAGCACCAACCCTGGCGTGGCTGGCTCCCCCTGCCCTGGCTTTTCTGAAGCATTTTGTTCTCTTAGAGCATGCTCAGCATCCTATTGTGTACATGAGATATCTGGGCCACGTTCCAGCTGGCCCCAGCAACATTGCCCCTACCCGGATCCTGTCAGCTCTCTCTCTCTCTCTCTCTCTCTCTCTCTCTCTCTCTCTCTCTCTCTCTCTCTCTCTCTCTGCTGTTACTACCACTCTGGATCCATTTGGCTCCCCCGTCAGCTTGCTGGAGGCTCCCTGCACCTTGTCTTGTCCTTTCTTGTGTGTCCTAAGAGTTAGGAAGCTGGTCCTGTTCTGCAGTTACCTGTGGACAGAATCCAAATGGGGCTTTAGAGGCTGGGGCTTTGGAGGCTGCAGATCTCAGGGGTATGGCCCAGGCTGCTCTGTAGCCCTGCAGTCCTGTGGCCAGGCTTCTACTCTCCTCAGCTCACTGTTCATGTCCTTCCTCCTTGTCACCTCTCTCATCCTTCAGGGGCCGCCCCATAAGCTTACCATTCTCATCAAGGTCTTCTTGTCCCCAGGCTCAGTCAGGGGCCCAGGCCATGACTTCTCTACTCAAGATGCTCCACTGTGAACATCTGACCCCGTTGCATTCATCTCTGTTTATGTGGAGTTGCACTGAACCTCAGTTAGGTGGCTCAGCATCACTTGGCCTGGCTTACAGTCCATTTGCCGGAGCCCTCCATGGTGACTAGCAAAGGCAGGGCTCAGAGAAACCTGTTAGAAAGATGCTTGGATGATGACTGAACATGTAGGCAGTGATGGACAGCAAAGGTCTGGTTGGCTTGACTAAAATACCAGACACATAGAGGACTAAGACCTGAATCTGACCCTGGACCCTGAACATGCACCTGGCAACCTGGCTACTGGGCTTTCTTCCCCTCCATCCACAGCCTGAGGCATGTGACAAATAAAGGATACCTGGTCACAGAGCGTAAGAAATGTTTGAGATGTCCAGTGTTCACTGGGCAGTGTAACTGTGTTTCGCTGTGCATTTGTGCTTGTTCACTGGACAGTGTGACTGGCTGTGTATCATAGTCATTTGTGCTTGGCATGCACACTCCTGTGTGCACCTGAGAGTGCCCTCATCTGGGCATATCCATGTCATTATGCACAGTGGCTCTAAAGGGGGCTCTTCCATCCTTCATCCCCAGGTCTTTTTCCTGGTCTGGGGACATGGATGGTGCTTAGGTCACCTTGTCTATGGGGTGCCTCATTGTCACACCTGTGTCCTATGTATGCTAGATCTGAGTCTCATCCTGGAGACATTCAAGTGAAGGTGAGGAGGGGCAGGGATAGCCAGAGGGCGGGCAGAGCTGGAAGGCACGAGCTGGCTTCCTATGTGCCAGGATATCACAGACCAGATGCGCAGGCCTGGCCCAGTGTCACCCTGAGACCAGGCTTCTCCTGCTTACACAGATAGGCCTTCTTCACCCCAATACCACAAGGTGACTTCTGTGTGGATTATGGTGACAGAGCCCTTCCCTGTCTCTCCTTTGTTGAGCGAGCCACTGAGCTGCATGCACTGAGTGACATGCAGCGCTTTGGAGGATAGTCTCAAGAGTGTGGATTTCCCCAGAATGACAGCAGTCACACGGCCACCCTTCCCAGAATGGCTTGGTGGTACTCTCCATCACAATTGAACTGACATCCAGACAGACTAAGAAAAAGCACTGAGGCAGTAGAGAAGCTGCTATTGCGAATCCTTAGGTCCATGAAGCCAGGGCCCAGCGAGGAAGGGCAGAATAGGATGGTTTAGTGGAGTCAGGCAAGTGCCTCTGAAGCCGGGAAATGTTTTCTGTCAAAGCAGACCAGACACCAGGATGTGTTCAGGAGCATTTTATCTCAAGGGGGTAAATGTCCATTGCTGAGTGAAGAATGACTAGAGATGAGTCTTGGGGCTGTGGAGGTGTCAGCAAGGGCACATGAGCCCATCCGTCCCTGCTCTGCCATCAGTGTGTGTGTGTGTACCGTGGCCTGGTGCCCCTGTGAATCTCTCTGTGTGACCCTGCAGGTATCATGCTGGGCCGCATGGGTGACAGCGGGACGCCCCTGGTCAGCTTCTGTCAGTGCCTTAATGAGTCTGTCATGAAGATCGTGGCAGTGGCAGGGTGGTAAGTCTCCTCCAAGGAGAGCTCTCCTTCCCCTCCTCCTGCCCTGGACACATCACTGAACCGACCTCAGTGTGTTCTTAGGAGCTCAACAAACTGTACAGGAGGCTCAGCCTGGACCTGGGCCACCAGGGCTAGCTGACTGCACGGGGCTCCCAGTCCAATCCAGCCTCACCTTCTGCTGTCTTGGCCTCGGTTTCCCTGTGTTGAGGAGCCTGCTTAGCTCGGCTCTTGAAGAAAGCGCACAGTGGAAGTGAGAATCAGTAACCACTCCTGGTTCAGAGTTCAGACCTTAGGTGCCTGATAGTCAGAGGAGTGTGCAGAGGACTTGGTCACCTTGGAGGCGTGGCCTTGCTGAGCTAAAATGGGGCTTCTTCAAGGACATGACAGGCTATCTAGGGCCAGGGCAACTGAGGGACCTGGCTCTCAGCTGGGCACCTCAGTCTCACCCAGTCCTCCTGAGCCATTAGGAGCTTGAGATGAGATCACACAGTGACAAGGTGCCAGGTAGGAGGGGATCCTGAACTGAACCCGAGACCACTCTGCCACCCCAGGTACTTTCCCTTTGGCATTGTCTTCCTGATCGCTGGCAAGATCTTGGAGATGGATGACCCCAAGGCAGTGGGGAAAAAGCTGGGCTTCTACGCCGTGACTGTGGTTTGTGGGCTGGTGGTCCACGGTCTCCTCATCCTGCCCCTACTGTACTTCCTCATCACCAAGAAGAACCCCATCGTCTTCATCCGAGGCGTCCTCCAGGCTCTGCTCATTGCGTTGGCCACCTCCTCCAGGTAGCCCCAGATGAAGAGCTGAGAGGGTTGGGGTAGGCAGAACAGAACTCTGCCCATTTGTCCAGCCGTCATTCACCTACAGCCACAGAACCACTGAGAGTGCTAACGTGGCTCCTCAGACAGATCCCAGAGGAGGTGATATGACCACATGGGAGCTTAATGCCCAAGGCTCTGCCTGCCTCAGTCATTCTTAAGGCCTCCCTTTGCCCGTGGTCCCAAAGCTTCCTCAGTCTTCATGGGGGCCTGTCCTTACTCCTCGGACAGAGAGGGTGTATCGCTTTCACAGCCCCACGTGTTCCTGTCAGGGCAGATCCTGTGACACCGGAGGGGTTCTATCTGTCTACTCCAGATGGAGTGTCAAGGCTGGATAACGTGTTTCAACCTTGGCAGCCTTTCTAGACAGCCAAGGCTGCAGTCCTGGTTCTGTTAAGCACCCCAGTGTGATGGCAGACTGTCTCTTAGCTTTCCCAGGGCTCAGTGCCCCCATACCTGGACTGGAATAATTTGTACCTGCACAGGATTGCTTTCCGAGGCTGAGATAATGCTCTGGGGTGAGAAAGCGAGTAGAACTAGTGAAACCCTACCCACCACAGCTGAGGGCCTGGGATAGTTAGAAGAGGGAGGGAGGGAGGGAGGGAGGGAGGGAGGGAGGGAGGGAGGGAGGGAGGGAAGGAGGGGGGGATGGAGTCGTCACCCATGATCATCTTGCCCTATGAGAGCAAGTGTCCAAGCTCCCTGTGGGCGGAATTGTAGGGTTTGGAGCTCACCTTTTTGGGCCAAAGGTCTGGTGTTTCTTGCGGCCCTCGCCTTACTTGCCGGGGTCTCAGTCTCTGGGACTGTGTTGTGCTTGACCCCTGTCAGAGGTACCCCCACCCCTGCAGCAGAAGCCCCTTCCCATAGACTTAACACGAGTACTTCTCATCTCTGAGTACAGCATGGCTTGATCTTACAATCACGCTGTGACCTGGGAGTTATGGGCAACAGAAACCAAGGTGCCCAGGCTACAGGGCTTGCTGAGGCCCCATGGGAAACCAAGGCCCAGGCACTCTGCCGTAGTCTCTGGGAATCACCGCTGCAGATACTCTAGGCCCACAGTATAGTAGTGTACCACTGAAGCTTTCCTCCCCATTGCCTTCCTGGGCACTCTTCTCGGGGTCGTTCCTACCAGCCCAAGCTGACCCACACATATGCCACACATTTCTGTCAGGGCATCCATGAGCTGGCTCTCCCGTAGTGGCTCACTTCCGAGGCCCAGACCATCCTGGAGGAGGGTGGTGGGCAGACACCTGCCCCTCTGCCCCTAGCTCAGCCACACTGCCCATCACCTTCAAGTGCCTGCTGGAGAACAACCATATCGACCGCCGCATCGCTCGCTTCGTGCTGCCTGTGGGCGCCACCATCAACATGGATGGCACCGCGCTCTACGAGGCCGTGGCTGCCATCTTTATCGCCCAGGTCAACAACTATGAGCTAGACTTTGGACAGATCATCACTATCAGGTGTGTCCTAATGCCACATGCTAGAGGGCCCCTGGGTCAGGAAGGACACGGGTACAGGTCAGCCACAGGCAGGGCCGATGCTGGGACTAGGGTAAGCCTGATCAGGGTGAGCAGAGTCAAGAGCCAGGCCTGATGACCAGTGAGGCTGGTGTCGTGCACAGGCTGTTGTAATGGGACAGAGCCTAAGGTCCCTGTAGGCTAGTCCCTGCATGCAGGACAGGCTAGGGTGGAACTGTGCTGGAAGACTACCAGAATCTCCGAATGTCTCTATTCCACAGAGGCAAATTTCTAACTTCTTGCAGTTCTCTCATGGATGGGAATGGGGGACCCACAGGTCCAAAGGACTATGAGCAGGGACCTGCTTCTCTGAGAACCCCCCAATGGGATATCACGACAGAGCCCCCACACCCTTGGCTGGCCCCATCCTCTAGCATCCTGGTCTCCTTGAAGCCAGGGCTATGGTGGGTATCCCTGTCACATCCTTCTCCCTCTGCAGCATCACGGCCACGGCAGCCAGCATTGGGGCGGCTGGCATCCCCCAGGCGGGGCTCGTCACCATGGTCATCGTGCTCACCTCTGTGGGACTGCCGACCGATGACATCAACCTCATCATAGCTGTAGACTGGGCACTGTGAGTTCTCTGTTCAGGTCCCCACCCAGCCTCATCCTTTGCTGAGGGCAGCAGGGTGGGGGATTGTTATGTATGGTATGCTAGGGTACCCCAATAATCTGCGCCAGCTGTGCGACTGGTGTCCCAGAATTCAAAAGTGAAGATGGAGCCTTCTTGAGGTTGTAGATAGTGACCCCAAGTCTGGCCCCTCTAAACACAGGGCCTGTGGCGTGAAGGGGGCTCCTCAGTTGCTTCAGCCCACTGTGGGTGCATTAGGTGCCTCCCTGCCTGCGGTCACGGTCACTGTCTGTGCCTCTGTGCAGTGGCCTCACGCTTGCCAGTTGAGTGTGGCTCTCTACCAGTTCCCCACTGAGGTTGCTGCAGCTCACTGTCCACTTTGGCTTGCCAGGGATCGCTTCCGAACCATGATTAATGTGCTGGGTGATGCACTGGCGGCAGGGATCATGGCCCACATCTGCCGGAAGGATTTTGCTCAGGACATGGGCACTGAGGTGAGAGTGGTTTCCTTCCAGGAGGCCTCTAAGACAGTGCTTCTCAACCTGTGAGTGGCAACCCCTTTGAGGGCTAACGGCCCTTTCATAGGGGTCACACATCAGGTATCCTGCATGTCATATTTTTATATCATCGTTTATAACAGTAGCAAAATTACAGTTATGAAGTAGCAGTGAAAATGCTATGGTTGGGGGTCACCACAACACAAGGGACTGTATTTAGAGGACTGCAGCGTTAGGAAGGTTGAAGACCACGACTGTAGAGGATGGAGCCAGGTGGGGCTGCAGAGGTCCAGATGTTCAACCCACCCACCAGAAAGCCTTCAGTCGGTCGCATCCTCCACAGCTCTGGGCTCTTTGCCTCAGCAGGTGACTGGCTTCTTTAACACCTATTCGTGGAGGACCCCCCTGCAGGGCACCCCAATCTAGCCAGTGAAATAGTGAGAAAACATCTTCCCTCTAAGAAACCTAGTCCCTAGGGTAAGCTGTTTGTGGTGCAGCAGGGTGCTGTGTGGTAATTAGGATTGCTTGTATATATAGGAGTCTGTACCCTCTTCACAGCAAGGAAGCTGGGGTTCAGGTAGGGAAGCTACTGTTTTCCACACTGGACTCTGTAAGACAAGGCCTTCATCTACCAAAATAGGCAGCAGGAGACAAGGCAGCCTGCAAACTGGCGCCTAGAGAGCCCTGTAACCTGCCAAGGCTACCCAGCTGTGTTTATAGGAACATCTCTTTCTGCAGCTCCCAGCACCATTACCTACCTCAAGAAATCTCAATGGAAGGAAACTGCCCTTGGTTAACGGTTTGCCTTGGAGAAGGGCCTGGCTTAAAAAGCCTAAGGGAGGGCTGGTGAGATGGCTCAGTGGGTAAGAGCACCCGACTGCTCTTCCGAAGGTCTAGAGTTCAAATCCCAGCAACCACATGGTGGCTCACAACCATCTGTAACAAGATCTGACTCCCTCTTCTGGTGTGTCTGAAGACAGCTACAGTGTACTTACATATAATAATAAATAAATCTAAAAAAAAAAAAAAAGCCTAAGGGACAGAGATCATATAATCTGTTCTAGGTGGGGTTGGAGGTGGGGGTGGGGGTAGGGTAGGGGGTATAACTCTGTGGTCTGGAGGGGTTGTATACCAGGCCCATGAGCATGTGAGATCCAGGGAAGAGACATGCTTCCCCCAAGAGCTCACACCCTCACTTTTAAATGTTTAATGAGGCCTTGTTTCCTCTCCAGAAATTGCTACCCTGTGAGACCAAGCCAGTGACACTGCAGGAGATCGTGGCTGCCCAGCAGAATGGCTGTGTGAAGAGTGTGGCTGAGGCCTCAGAGCTAACCCTGGGCCCCACGTGCCCCCACCACATCCCAGTCCAGGTAGAGCAGGATGAGGATCCAGCCGCTGCCAGCCTAGACCACTGTACTATTGAGATCAGTGAGCTAGAGACCAACGTGTGAACCTGCAGGGCCGCAGCAGAGCCAAGCCAGACCCTGGGGTTTGGGCTAAGGGGTAGGAGCTAAACTCAAAACACACCTGGCGCAGGCTGGCACATTCCACCCTGACAGGCTAGTCAGTCACTGATGAGAAAGAGTGTCAAAAAAGAGACAACTATGTGCAGAGACCCATCAGCAACTATGGCTCTTGTGGCCCAGAACCTAGCTGTGACAGTTTCTACTACATGAGCACACAAAGGTACCTGGTAGGGGTCTTTGTCTATACTTTGTGGAAAAATAGTTTGGGAGCCCGAGAGCTAAAACCACTCCCTGAAAGAACAGTCATAGCCAGGATGCTAATTCAAGTCTTTGGAGTCTCCGCCACTCTGTTCTAATAAACAAGGCAGCCTGCAGGGAACAGTGAAAGAGGCTCTGCCTTCTCCAGGTCCCCACGGCCACAACAGCTTCCAACTCATGAAGATAGAACAACAGTGTCCCTGTTGCTGCCCCAGCTGTGTCCAGGCCAGGTCAACCCTGCCCCACCCCACAGCATGTGTGTTGGTTTTTTTAAAGATTTATTTATTTATTTTATGTATGTGAGTACACTGTAGCTATCTTCAGACACACCAGAAGAGGGGGGTCAGATTCCATTACAGATGGTTTGTGAGTCACCATGTGGTTGCTGGGATTTGAACACAGGACCTCTGGAAGAGCAGTCAGTGCTCTTAACCACTGAGCCATCTCTCCAGCCCACAGCATGTGGTTTTAACTCAGTAAAGTCTGGTCCATCCCAGGTCTGAGACCTTCTGCCTTCACACGTTACAAGCCTGTCCGTTTCTGTCCACCAGACCTCTCATCTAATATGGAGACTGATGTCCACTAGGGCTGGGAAGCCGAGCAGGTACAGCCCAGTCAGCCTTCCATGAGATGGGTGGGCAAGGTCGGCCATAAAGAGAAAGACCCAGCTTGGGATGCTCCGGCCAAGGGACTAGCAGTACCTTGGGGTCAGAACTCTTTGTGTGGCAAAATGGAACAAGAGTCCCTAGTCCCTTCCATGTTTGCGATAATGTGATAAATAAAAGTCTGTTTTTTTTTCAAGACTTATGGATGTGACAGACTATGTGTTTTGCTTTGTGCTTTGAGACAGGGTAAGGTAAGGCAGGGCTTGCCTTGCTTAAAAATCAGCTTGGTCTGGGCCCTGGCCCTGAAATCAAACCTCAGAAAAGGAAGAAATCTCAATGGAAGGAAGCTGCCCTTGATTAACGGTTTGCCTTGGAGAAGGGCCTGGCCCAAAAAGCCTAAGGGAAAGAGATTGTACAATCTGTTCTAGGTGGGGTTGGAGGTGGGGGTGGGGGTAGGGTAAGGGGTATAACTCTGTGGTCTGGAGAGGTTGTATACCAGGCCCATGAGCACATGAGACCCAGGAAAGAGACAGGCTTCCCCAAGAGCTCACACCCTCACTTTTAAACCATATCTACCTTCCTCCCTCGAGTGTAAAGACTCCAGGAAGGGCCTCAGATCTAGGACACCCCCACCCCCACCCCCCTCCATGCTACCACTCTCTATGGTTCTATTATGGGTCCACATGGCTATCCTTCGTCAGTTGATTGCTGACCATCTGGGAAAGCTCAAACGTCCCACCAGTTACTTTCTCCTTCATGTGAATGGACTTTATTTGACCTTCCCTGAGACCCCTAAGGAATCGAGTTGTTTGCCCCTGCTAGCCACAGGCAGGATTCTATAGTTTGGTGAACTTGACAGATGCCCACACATCTCTGGGGCAGAGAGATCCCTCGGCCATTTAGATCCACATCACTGCTAGGTTCAACTTCCCTACAGCTTTCAGTCCAACCCCAGCTCTCTCTCACTGGGGTGGCATAGTGGCTGTGCCCCTCACCTTGTCCCTGGGAATACCTAAAAAGACCTTGTCCCCAAATCAGCTCTGAAGGAGCCCTCAGACCCACCTTCTGCCACCTCTCTGTTTGGACAGCACAAACCACCCGGTAACATTAGTAACAGTACCTCCATGCAAAGGTGACTTTCCAGGTGGGTTCTAAATAGCCCAGGGCCCATGGGTCATCTGTTTGGAGGTTCAGCTTGGGGGAGGGGTCACAGGGGGAATGTGCAGGCCTGCATAGCAGTCCAACATTAAAGGCAGATGTCCACCCAGAAGTATATTACGCACCAGGCCTTCCTGCCTTGCTACTATGCCCCACCCCTCCTCTGTCTGTGCCACTCCCGTGGAGCCCCTCAGTCCTGGTGCTGGCCCTCCTTCCTCTGGTCAGGGGTGCTGCTTGCTGGATCTTGCCCACCCTGAGCAGATGCCAGCCCATTGCCTGGAGGGAAGCACACACAGACACAGCATGGTTGCAAGGGCAGGGATAATACTTTATATTAGTTTTTCTGTAACAGGAAAAAAATCAGCTTTGAGATTTTTATCTTCATATATATTTTTTTTTCTCCTTAAACAAAACCAAAGGTACCCAGAACTTCCCTGCAGAACTGAAGACCAACGCAGCTGCCACCACCCCACCCCACCCCCACCACGCACTGCTGCCTCTTTCTCTTCCAAGCCTTCTTGAGGCTGTTCTCTGAAAGTGCCTGTGACCTGCCAGGGCACAACAAAAAGGGACTCCCAGCAGTAGGAGTGCCCAGCACCTGGGGGGAGGAGGTGAGGCTGTGGTCGAAGGCAGAAGGTTCAAGTCCCCATAGGGAAGGCACAAAACAAAAGCCAGCTTTTGCGTCTCAAAGAGTGAAAAGCACCCGGCCACAGAGCAAGGAGACAACCCTGCGTCTCCAAGGGAGGGACCAGAGGACAAGGCACATGGCCAACTGTTTCCAACCAGAGCTGTCTGGAAGCAAGAGCTTTTGGTAGCATAGGTCACTCTGTGTAAGTGAATAGGGGAGAGGGTAGCTGCCTGAGTCTACCAGGCCAGTGTGGACTCAGAGGTGAGGGTGTGTGTGTGTGTGTGTGTGTGTGTGTGTGTGTGTGTGTGTGTGTGTGTGTGTCAGTGTGAGATTGTGCAGAGAGCCAGTTTGGAAGGTCATATGCAGCTGGCTATCTACGTGGCCAAACTGGGGGCGTGGTGGTGAAGTGGTATCTGCACGTGTCTGACTGTGTGACACATTGCTGGAAGGGGTGGGACACGAGACTGTGTTCAGCCCGTGTGACTTTCGGGTGCCTCTTGGGCTCAGCGTTGGGTGTGTCAGAAGGGGGCGCTCATGGGGCACAGGCCTGGGCTGCAGAAAGGAGTCCGGTAGTCCATCGTCCTGTGGAACATGTTGGAGAGTCAGGACTAGCTACAACCAGCCATTGGTGAAGTGGATCAAAGTAAGGGGGTGTCAGAAGCCAGGCTGCTGTGAGTGGGAAGAAGGAGGAGCCCCTGGGAGTGTAGAACCAGGAGGTTCCCAGCTCTGAATCCAGAGCTCCCTGGGGCTTCTTCCAGCAGTCCATTCAGTTGACTTAACCATGGCCAACATTCCACAAAGCGGGAAGCTTCTCCCTCACCCCAGAACTCCACAGTCCTTTTCATGAGAACCAGCAGTCCTCATGCGATAGCAATCACCCTTTCCTGCCGACCCCTGGCTTTTAAGGACTGTGCCTCAGGACAGAGACTCTACCTCGACGGCTGGCCTTGGAGTCAGGTTTGCCCCTCCAGGCTCACAGCCCTGTCACAAATCCTGCTCTCATGAGTGGACACCCTGTCTCCATCATCCGTCCACATAGCTGTCACTATATATCAACAACCCCCCTCCCCCCACTACCAGCTCCCCTCTGTTCCATGTTCTACTTCAAGTCAATATCCTCACTGTGGCCATGGCCACACCCTGGCCTCATAGTTCCCAGCACATTCCCTGAAGTCCTACCTAACCTTAGCCCTTCCGATCACTGCTCTCTGCCTGGACACTTGCTATCACCTCCCAGGTTTCAGCTTCCTCCCCATGCCTCTGCTACCAATATGTCCATCTGCCCCTCCTTCTTACCAAGCCTAGTGCCACAACCTGAACAAAAAGCCAGCCATAAGGAATCCAATTCTGTGCCATGGATAGAAAGCCAAGGTCCTCGGGCTGATGGGATTTGGGACCCAACCATCAAGCCTGACTGTGACGGCAGCCACTCAGTTCCCTGGCCCTCCTTCCACACTGGGACAGTTACCAACCTCCTGCAATCCTTCCAGCAGCCCTCATACCCATGCTGCTCAATGCACTACCCTCCCTCCACAGCATATCCCATGAGCATCCTTGCCACCAGTGCCAAAAGGAGTGCCAAACAGTTTTACCTGAGTTTTACGTGGCCTCCCCTTGGCTACTGCACTCCCTGCCTTCCCAGTCATCCTCTCCACCCCCACCTCTCCCTCAGTTGCTCCCTATGACGTCACAAGCATTCCATGTAGACACATTCAGTTATGGACAGCAGTACCCACCTCCAGACTCTGAGTACTGAAGCAGTTTTAGTCCCCTACCCCCTACATCTAGAGAAGTCCATGAATGTATTAAGTGTGTGTGTGAGTGTGGTCATATGTAAGCCTGTGTGAATAGGTACCCAGACACACCTCCATGCATATATCCATAGGCACATGTGTGCACACAGATATGGGCCTATGATTGTGTCTTGGACTAAAGTATGTATATATGTACACATGTGTAGATGCTTGTGTTACATGTATGTGTATGTATTAACTACCTATGGCTGTCCCCTCCCTCCCTGCCCTAGACAAGCTCTTCTAGCCCCTCAGTATCTAGCCCTATCTCAAGGCCTACAGTGATGAGATTCCCATCTCCAGCCCAGGCCTTTCCTCTGAGCCCCAGACTTAGGAGTCTCTGTACCCCAGAGTATCTCCCAGCACAGTACTCATCTCCCTGAGCTAGAGTAAATGCCTTAGCACAAACTGGCTTCTGTGGGCAAGCAGACACACACACATACACACACACACACACACACACACACACACACATACACACACATACACACACACATACACGCATACACACATACATGTACACATAGATACATACACCTACGCATACATACACACATATACACACATACACACACATACAAACACACATACACATATACACACATACATACACATACAAACACACACACACACACACACACACCTCACATGGTGCAATCCTGCATGCAAACGAAATGACAGGTTTTCAAAATGAAGGGATAGAACAGAGACAGGGTGAAGTTGACACACAGAAAGCCAAGGCAGGTCAGGGACAGCAGGGAGTGGTGAGAGGTGCCTTCACACCCGCACAGACCACCCACCTGGGTTTCATCCATGTCACTTTGTCCTATCTAGTTTCCTCTTCCTCATCTTCCTCTTCCTCCTCTTCTTCCTCTTCCTCATCTTTGTCCTTGGAACCATTACCAAACTCAAAGTTGCCTTCAATGTCCAAGACCTGCAGGTGTTTCAGCCTCCGGAAGGCGCTTTCCACCACGGAGCCCACAGCCAGCTTGTTGAACCTGAGTGGTGGTCCATGGGTCAGCGGCAGGAGGCCTGGCTGATGCCCTCACACCTACCCAGCTCAGAGGGGAAAGGGGGGAGGGGTGGTATTTGGGAGTGCTACAGCAAGTTTTGAAGGGGGTGCGTGAAGAAGCACAGTACACCCCTGACAAAGAGATCTGTCAGGACACCGTTAGCTTGGAGGAAGGGGGTGGCAAAGGCAAGGAATGTCTCCTTCTATGCATAGTCACTTCATGTGCAGAGAGATGCCTCTGCTGCCCTTCCCCACTAACCTCAAGATCTGACTGGCACACAGGCAAGGCCTGGCTGAGCTGTAAGGAACGTACTCAGCCCAACACTGAAGGCCGGGTCATACCACCCAGTGTCACCACCCTGGGCCTGTCTTCTATTCTGTCTTCTCTCTGATTTGAGTGGGTCGAGTTGGAATGGGGGGTGGGGGAGCATCTGAGAAGAAGCCAGAGTCTGTGAGGTCTGAGTTCTCTGAAGTCCTAACCCCGGAGCCCAGTGGGGCCCCAGGCGTCTGTGTTCTTGGTCTGACACCTGAGCCCCACCTGGCTGACTGAACACAGCTGTCACCCATGTCTTCACAGCTGGGGGTTACTCGTGAGATGTTCTCTGGGCTTCCTCCTGTACCACATTAGCATCAACAGCACCCTGTACTTGTTTTGAATGTTTCTGATGCCACTAGCAGACCTGTGAGCCATTGCAGCCTGGCAGGGTATGCTCACTCTCGGGGGCTGAGGTGGCACGGGCTTGTGGGGGTCCTGCAGTGTACTCAGCCAGGCTCCACACCCACACTCTAGCTGCCAGCTGTTCCCCCAGCTCTCAGCTGTCCCTCTACTGTTATAGTGCTGTCTGGATGAGAGCAGGGCGGCAGGGACTTCCTACCTGAGAAAGATCCCCTTAAGGTTGGGAGTGGAGTCAAAGGCGTTGGCAGGAACGGCACTAATCTTGTTATTCTGCAGGTACAGATACTCCAGAGATGGGGGGAGCCCCTCAGGGACCTCTGTGAGCTGATTCCCAGCGATGTCCAGCAGCTGCAGGGGGGGGGGGGGGGATGTGCGTGTCAAGGACTTACCAGCTCACAGACTCCTACCAAGCCACAATCGATCTCTAGTGAGGGGAGGGGTCTGACAACCACGGTTTCCAGGTGGAGAAACAGCTCAGCGAGGTTAATCCCTTTGTAAGAGGCTGGAATGTGCTGAGCCAGACTCCACACACTTGTTCTAATTGACGTGGGTCCTGCCCACTCCCTCCTGCCTTTGCACATGAAGTCATAGCCCAGCTGCTTGCATGTCACAGGCTTGTCACACAGGCTTTCCTCTTCAGTCTACCTGTCACTCCCATCAGATTAAACACATCAAGATCCACACATGCAGGTCACATGTGCAGGGGCTAGGAAAGCGGGTACAAGGTTTGTAGAAACCCTGGCACAACCAGCAGGCCCCAGGCTGGTCAGGCTCTGAGTCACCTTGTGCCTGAAGCCCAGGAGCGATAGCCAGGGAAGTGGGGGAGGGGGCCTGGCACACACTGGCTCTGTGGTCACCCTCGTTACCTCTCATATGCACCTTCTCCAGACCCACCCTAGTGCTACCCTGGGACAGGACGACATGATCTGTACGCTCCTTCATTATCTCAAGAGGCTGGGATACAGGGTCATCCAATAGGCTCACATCCCACACAGCTTGGTAAGCTAGCATCAGCATTGCACTAAAGCCCAGAACTTCCAATTCTGTCACCTCCCCGGCCCACAGGGCTTGTTTCCCATTTTGTCTCCACAGCCATTGGCACTGTCCTCAGTCTCTGCTGTCAGTCCCTCCCTCATTCATTCCAGAGACACTCGGTGCCCATGGGTGCCAGAGCATGGACTCCGTGAGACACCATCTCCACATTCAGGAAGCCAGTCCGGCTGTGGAGATGGACCAGAGCCTGACAAAACAACCTTGGGCTTGGCTGTAATCAGGGAGTGGGGAAGGGATTCATCCAGCTCTGAGCCAGGAAATGCTTTCCAGGGCATTAGCACAGGGTGGATTTGAGGCAAAAAGAGCAAGTTGCCAGTCAAAAGACTCAGTGTGAGGGGGAATCCCCTTTGCCTTGCTTACCAGGCTGAGGCTCGGGGAGGTATCTAACCTGCCTGTCCCCGCTAAAGGGTAAGAATGTGTTCTAGGCGAGGTGACACTCAAGCTGAGTCCTAGATATACCCTAACAAGAGTGGTACTCCCTTCTTCCTCATAGGATCCCCAGTTCTGGAACAACAGTGTCTAGTACAAATATGGGGACTCTTTAAGACGGAAGGAAGGAAGGAAGGAAGGAACAAACGAATAGGTGTCTCCTGTAAGAATGCAGGTATTGTGCTTCCAGTAGAAGAGCCACGGTGTGCTGGAGCAGGAGCAGACAGAGGCTTGAAACCCCCAGCAGGGAGTCTGGCCCCGGACCTCAGGGAAGCAGGGAGCTATAGAAGACTGGACAGGAATCTGTGTGAACAGGTGTTTTGCAGGTACAGGAATGGTGAGATACTAGGACGGTGGGTGAGGTTCAGCTGAGAAATACGGTGGCTTGGCTGGGATATAAGCAGCCTAACTGGAGAGCTGTAGCTGGGTTAGGTGCCTGAGGCAGGCAACAGAGACAAGAAGTATGCCAAGCCCCTCTCCCCTTTAGTGAGTTAGTCAATGTAACAAGAGGAAGCCAAGTTGTGCTCCTGAGGGTCAGCTTTAAGGGCCACATGGAGGCTGGGTTCTGGTATATGGCTCTCAGCAGGGTGGTCTGAATGAGGAGAGATCCCAGCCAGGCCACAGAGCCAGCTTCTTCACCCTGCTAAGCTCAGGGTACTTCCTGGCTTCTCTCTGACCCCACCTCTCCACAGCATGCTTTGAAAACACCCATCCTGATGGCAGTTCCCACCCCTCGGCCAGTAGTGAGCATGTCAGAGTGAAATGTGGGCCCCTCCTTCTACCCTCTGGTGAACTGGCCTGGCCACATAGAGACACAGGTTACTGTGTTCGCTGTGCCCTTTGCTCTTGCACCTATAAGTAGGTTGGACTGCATGGCCACGGCCCTCCTACACTAAGGCCCGCCTCCCCAGCGTGTATCCAATGAATAAGCTCAGTCTGGCTATCCCACCCGGAACCTGGCTCCTGGCAAAACTGTCACTCATCCTAGCAGCTGAGTAGGCTTATCCTAGTAGGTCCACCATCCTTCTTCCTCCCTGTGCCCCCCACCCACCCCAACATGGCCCATTCCTGTAGTACCTGCAGACCAGCAAGGTCCACCCAGGCACGGGGTCCCAGGGCCCGGCTTCGCAGTCGGTTGCCTGTGAGGTAGAGTTCCCGAAGCTGGGCCATGCCAGCTAGTGCCCCACGTGCCAGGGCAGCCAGCTCATTCCGCTTGACCTTGAGCACGTGTACGTTTTTCGGCAGGCCTGGAGGCAGTGTTTGCAGACGGTTGCCAGACAAGTCAAGTGAACGCAGCAGGCGTAGCTTGCGGAAGGCATCTCGGTGCATCTGTGGGCTGGTGATGCGGTTGTAGCTGAGGTTGAGCTCTTCCAGGAAGTAGGTGGTAGCGAAGTCCTCACGGCCTATGCCTGTAATCTGGTTGTGCAGGATCATGAGGGTGCGCACTCGGCGGGGCAGGCCGCTGGGCACACGTTCCAGCGCGTTGTTGTATAGATGCACTGTGTGGAGCTTCTTGAGGCCCTGGAAGGCCAGTGGGTGGATACCCTTGGCCTGCAGCTGGTTGCTATGTAGCAGCAGGTACTCCAGGTTGCGGATGGGTGTCAGCACATCAGCTTCTACGCTCTGGATGGCATTTTTCTCCAGGTGCAGCAGGACCAGGCTGCGGGGAAGACCCGCTGGGACCCTCGACAGGTTGTTGCTGGACAAGTCCAGGTACTCCAGGCTGGACAGCTTCCTGGAGAAAAGAAGAAACTGAGATGCTAGGCAGGAGGCCACAGCCATCTGTGGTCTCAGCAGCCCTTGTCTATACACATGACTTGTTCCCAGAGACAGAAATAGCAACAGCCATAAACCCCAAAGATTCTCCAGAGAAAGCGACCAAGGAAAAGAAGACACGTGACTGTGCCCAGCTGAGACAGGCTGAGACCGCCGGTGTTGCACGCTGCCGGGTGGTGATGGGGAGGATGCAGTGACACAGGGACCCACCAGAAGGTCTCGTTGTCCAGACCCTCGTCGGTCAGGTAGTTGTTCTGCAGGTAGAGTTCCCGTAGGTTGCTCAGCTCACTGAAGGCCCCAGGGGGGATCTTCTCTAGCTTATTGTTCTAGAAGGAAAGGAGGGATGGGGCAGTGTGAGGCAGAGGCAAAAGCCAGGCCTCAGGATGAGATGTGCGGAGGAGCCCCGGGGCTACCAGGAGGGGAGTCAGACCTGAGCATCTGGGTGCTCTGACAGCGCCCTCAAACCCACACTGAAGGTCAGGTGCCCAGACTCCAGCCTGCTCTCCTAACAATGTACTCTCCGATTCACACAGCATCCCCACGCCCAACCGGGCCACGCTCCTCCCTCAGCGGTTCTGTGCCCATGATGTGGGTCTGCCTCTACCTCAGCTCCCCTCTCCATTCCCACCTTGAGGTGCAGCTTGTACAGAGCGGGTGGCAGGTGCTTGGGCACGTGGCGCAGGAAGTTGCTGGACAGGATTAGGATCTCGACGTTGCTGGAGCCATTGAACATGTGGTCCGGCAGCCCGGCATCTGCTAGCTTGTTGTTATGCAGGTACACAGACCTGCAGGATTGAGGTACAGTCCTCACCCCACCAGGGCTCCCTGGCCATAAGCTAGCTTTGCCATGTGCCTTCAAACTCCTGCTCAAGCTGAAGTAGGGACCAGGCTACTTTTCTACTCTCTTAACCCAGGGACACTGAGTTAAAGAACTTCAGAGCCCCTACATGGACAGGAACAGGGACCAAAGGCTCAACACCCTACCAGAAGTCACCACATAAATTAACAGCAGAAATAAGACTTCATGGTCCAAGGCAGGCACCTGCATCTGAAGCCCTGTGTAGAAGTCCTGTGTAGAAGCAGCTTCAAAGAAAGGCCTGTGGGAGGGGGTTTTTCTACCCAGACCCCACCACTCCCACATCTCTGCCTGCGAGAGGGGTTTTTCTACCCAGACCCCACCACTCCCATGCATACACTCTTATTCCTCATTTACTGTTTGGCGTCCTCCTCATCCCACAGGTTTCAGCCTTCTGGTTCCTGCACTCTGATAGGCCCTAGGTGTTCCTTCTCCATACCCCTGGACACAGCCCACAGCCCCCCACCGCACAACAAGCCCCTTCTCGGGGCTTGCCTGTGTCTCCTGCTTTGCCTCTGCTTCCCCCAAACCTCCCATACTCTCCCCACATTTATACATCCACACCCACCCAAGATCATCCCTCTGACCTCTGACCTCAGATTTGGCTTTTGGCCAAAGGTGAGTCCATAGATCTTAGTGAGATAATTGGCAGCAAAGTCCACACTGATCAGGGCGTTTGGCAGGAATCGGGGTGCCAGTGTCAGCTGAAAGGGAAGAGTTAGCAGAAAGACCAATAGAGGTGCAGAAGCTAGCTCTGGGCCCTGCCACTCGCTCATCTGCTCCCCTGCCCTTGGTTCTTCCCTGACAGCAAAGCCACTCTCCCAATGTAGAAACTAGTTCCATCTTTTGATGAAATAAACATGTCCAGCCCCCACAGCCTTGTCAATCAAAGCCTTTTGCACCTGTCCCTGCTCTTCTGGCCTCCTGGACTCACTGGGAAGAACTAAAAGAAGGTCAGAAGAAATGGTGAGAATTGAGAAGTATCTGACTATCCATGGGTGGAGGGAAGGCAAGCTCTAGCATGCCATAGTTTCCATTTATTATTTACTTGTATACATTTTGAAACAATGTCTCCTTGTGTCCAGGCTTGTATCAAATTCCTGGACTCAAGTGATCCTCCCACCTGAGCACTGGGGAGGATCGACACAGGCCACCTAAACTGAACAGCCTTGCCCGGAGCCCAGGCTGGAATCTGCCTGCCCTTCATGCCTTACTCAAATGTCATCTCCTCTAAGAAGCCTTCCAAGTGCCTGTGTGACAAGTTGGGCTCTCCCTCCACCCATATGCTGGAGGTATTTGCTGCTTCATTATCAGACATGCTCTAGATTATAGGGGATGCTATGTGTCCCCTTCTCAACATCAAGGGCAATAGTACTGGGAAACAACCACAAAGCTCAAGGGAAGAGAGTCAGGAGGGTAAGGAAGCCTGCCCACTCCAGGAAAGCCCACCTACCTCAGGGAAGCCCGCCCACCCCAGAAAAGCCCGCCCACTCCAGGGAAGCCCGCCCACTCCAGGGAAGTCCGCCCACTCCAGGGAAGTCCACACACCCACCCTCTATGGCCCTCACCTTGTTGTTGGCCAGGTACAGGTAATTGAGGCTAGTAAGATGCTCAAATGCCTCCTCTGGGAGCCCTTTAAAGGACAGGTCAGAGCCCTGGATGAAGGAGAGGCTACAGGGGAGCAGGGGAACCACCAACTTGCTAGGCAGGGCCCTCCTTTTCCAATCAGTCCAGTGTCCACCCTGCCTTCATTCTCCTTCTCGTGTGGCTCAAGCATAGAAGCAAGCAGCTAAGGGGCTTGCAGAGGGACTGAGGGACCCAGTCTAATCCTTTGACCAGGAAGGAGTGCTCCCACAGGGATGACTGCAGGGGGTCAGAGCCCCTTGTCAACTTCAGCCCCACCTATAGGCAAGAGCAGCCAAGCTGGGATGAGTTCAGAGCAGGAGAGGCCTCACTCCTGATCCCTTCGGACAGACGGCTTGTTACAGTTACTTAGACTGGCCCCTCTCCAGCCCTGAGCTGGCCTCTGACACCCAGTTTCCACTCCAGGACCACCAGATGCTGGAGAGGGAACAGTTACATAAACCATAGACTGTCTCTCCAGGGAATACCCTGCTGTGGAGTGTGATGTGTTGGCCAGAGAGAGCTCTAGCAACAGCAACAAGAGAAACAAATGGCTAAGCGAAACAACTCAGGCCTCCACAGCCTATTGCACACAGCACAGTGAACTATCGCAGGAGTTCACTGTGGATTAAAGTCTAAGGTGAGTGACTGTGGGTCATAAGAGGTGACTGACTGTACGTTGTATAAACTCACCCAAGCACAGCAAACTGGATTGGACTTTTGAACTGAGTCATTTGTGGTACATAAATTACATACAAATAAAGCTACTTTCTTTTAAAATGGGGGAGGGAGAATACTAAAATCTTATTATTAATTAATTCAAAGTGGAGGGACTATGAGGTGTTTTTTCCCCCTTCCACATTGTTTTACAAAAGTTCTATCCCAATTATGTACTATATTTGTTTTGGGGGGGGGGGGACTTAAGAATGCTGCTCTTGGATTCTAAGGGCCCTTGCAAACTGGAGAGTCTCTGACAAGTTCCCAGGAAGCCTGTGTTCTCAATTCCCAGGCCCCACCTCCTGGGTCTCTAACAGTCACCATCAGGCTCAGGCTCATATCAGAGAGTCTCTTTCACCTGCCAGTCCAACTCAAGCCTGCCCGCCCCCACCCTGGGGTTTGCAGGGCTAAGTTCTCACCACGCCCCTCAGGCCTCTGATTACCAGCCCTTGTCCCAGAGTCCTCACCTCGGGATGTCAGGCGGTTGTTCTGCAGGTTCAGCGTCTCCAGCCGCTGCAGCCGGGACAGCTCCTCGGGGTAGATCTTCTCCAGCTGGTTGTTCTGTGTGGAGATGGGGCAGCGGCAGGTTGGGGGTGGGGTCAGCGGAGGTTGGGGGTGGGGTCAGCGGTGCATGAGGCTTCTGTTCCTACCCTGGCCCTAGGAGCGGCACTTTCTTAGGGACCTGCCTTGGAATTCTCTCCTGAGGCAGACAGTGCACAGCAATGGGCACAGCGATGTGTGAGTCCCATTCTTAAAGAGCCCACATGCAGACATCTACCCACAGTTCAGACCAGCAGGCACCAAGTGACAGTCACTTGGAGCTGATCCCTAAATAGAAGCGTGTGCCCTGCTCTGGCTCTGAAGTTCCCACTCCCCTTAGGTTAAGTTTCTAACCATTTGCTCTGGAAGGCCTTCCTGAGCTGGAGGAAGAGCCTGAGCTAAACCCCATAGCTCCACAGCCCCATAGCTTAAGTCCTCCCCCTCCATCTCTTTCTTTCTTTTTATTTTCTCTCTTTCTTTCCTTCCTTCCTTCCCCCCCCCCACCCCCCCAGTTGTTATTGTTGTTGTTTTTCAAGACAGGGTTTCTCTGTGTAGCCCTGGCTGTCCTGGAACTGACTCTGTAAACCAGGCTGGCCTTGAGTCCTGCCTGCCTCTGCCTCCTGAGTGTTGAGATGGCAGACGTGGCTAAGCCCTTTTATCTCTATTGGACCTCTTTGTTTACTCATCTATCAGTTGCACCCACGAACTGTGAGCACTTGAAGTCAGGGTGGGACCATGCCCTTCCTACACACCCACACCACACAGAACCAGAGGCCCCCACAGCAGGTACTGAGACAGTCTATATGTGACTGGGTGGGCAAAGGAGCCTAATAAGAACTGCCTTCAATTTGTCCTTTCCTCTCATTGGCCCACTGCTTACCAAGCCCCGCCCCCCTGAGTGGCTACAAGCAGATCTCCCACCTTCTCTTGATCTCTGGAGTAGCAGTTCCTCCTACTAGAGCTGCCCTGGATACACCAGGATCCACCCACCTATTCATCCACCCATGGGCCTCAGGAGGGGCCAGCACTCTCAGGGTCTGCTCTGAGCCCACTGCCTCCAGGAGCTGAATCCCCTTGATTTGGCTTTCCTAGTCCTGTAATGGTATTAGCAGCACCCTCTCTATGTGCCCAGGGGAGACATATTTACTCTAAAATTTTTTGTGGCAGCCCAGACTCTTCCACAAACCAGCAGGCTATATCTCAGGATTCTGTAATCAGGACATCACAGGTACCCCAAAGATGGGATCAGGACTCCATGAGTCTGATCTCCCCTCTTACCCCGAATCTGGGGCTAGTGAGAAACGGCAGAAATTGGAGGTTCTGAATAAGAAGCGAGCTATATAACCATATACGGTTGGGGAGAGCTGCTGGATAGCATTAGCCTCACCTGCAAGGAGAGATGGTTGGTGTGCTCGGGCAGGTCGCCTGGAAACTCACGCAGGTCAATGCCACCACAGTCCACTACACCTTCCTGGGAACAGGCACAATCTCGGGGACAGTCGACAGTGGCTGGGCCAGGCTCTGGCTCCTCGGAGCTCAGAACCAGCACTGGCTGATTCTCTTCCTCCACAAATTCATTCTCCTCGGGGCTCAGGGTGGGGGTGTCACTTCGGCCAAACACAGGTGCCCTCACAGGCAGCACAGGGCCCAGGAAGAGCTGAAGCACCAGCAGTAGGAGTGGCAGGCCCCTGCTGCCAGCCATGGTGCCTATGGGAAGAGTAGCTCAGCCCACCGCAGTGCCCAGCAATGCACTGGGCATGTATACAGGCAGTCACGATAGGTCATGAGACAGTTGGCACTTAGACCTTGATGACAGCCACCCTGTCTTATCAGGACTATCCCATGTGGTGATAGAAATATTGTGAAGCCCCATCCTTAGTCAGGGCTGCAAAACCTTCCGTAACTCTCACTAGCCTGGGTCCTGAGGAGTCTGTACCCTTATTTCACAAGAAGGAAGCTGAGGCAGGACCTAGACTGCTGTTGCTCTGACAGCTTCTGTGGCAGACCTTTGTCCATCTCCTAGCAGGTGTGTTCCTATGTTTTAGCGTCCACGTAGGGCCCCAAGGCTTGGGCGTGACACTCTTCCAACTCTCTCTCCTAACACATTCCACAGGATAGTAAGGGAGAACCCCTTCCTCCAGGCCTTTCCTCATGTTGTGGTGACAGCCCCCCCCAGCCATAAAATTATTTTCATTGCTACTTCCTGTAATTTTTCTACTGATGTGAATTGTAGTGTCAATATCTGACACACAACCCTTGTGAATGGGGTCATTTGATCCCCGAAGGAGTCATGACCCCCAGGTTGAGAATCACCCACTCTGCTTTCAACAGCAATGATCTGCCTCCCAACCACTTCATTACCCACTCTAGCATCCCTCTTCAACCATCCCATGTCTAGACCCACTTAGACTTCTCGGCCTGGCTTCTCCCAAGCCATTTGCTCCCAGAAGATGCTATAGTCCACCAGCTCACTTGTGAGTCCTGCTGCTGCACCATTCAGACACCACTTTGTGCTCTCACTTTCTCAGATGCCCTGTCTTGGACCCAGCTCTGGGTCCTGGACATACAGGCAGGGCAGATCACATCCCTGCCCTCTGGAGCAGGTAGGTGATACCATAACCACTACCCACTGGACTCAGGTGCCAGCATAAAGAGGCCCCTAGGAGGATGAGATATCCCAAGGGAAGGATAGGAAAGAAGAAGGTAACAGTCTGGTCCTTTAACTCTACATACAGTCCATGTGGCCTAAGCAGACTTGAACCCCAGCCTGCTAGTCCAGCAGAGAACCAGGGAGCCCAGTAGAGATCAGCGAGTGACACTGCCCTCCACCCCCGCCACCCCTCTACACATCATTATCTTCCCCTCCCCCATAGCTGATTCCACAGTCTTCTAACCAGACCAGCCAAGGAGAGGTAGGGGTGGGGGTGGGGGGGGGGAGTGGGCCTCAAATTCCCTCAGAGCAGGAGGCCAGGGAATGGAGGCAGGAAGGAGCTGGACCTCACAAACACAAGGTACTCACTGGACAGGCTGGCTTTCTTCTCTCACCTTTGGCTTGTCTCCATAAAAGTCCACAAGCTTATCTGTACAGATATATAATTTAGATCAATGTTCTGAACCGGACTGAAAATGTCTTCATCACGCTTAGAGACCAGCTAGCAGTGGCCCACTGTTAAGGAGCCAAGCTGAGCTCCAGGGCTTCTGCATCATCCCACCCCATGCTCCTTTCCTGGGGGTCAAGGACACCAAGTCCTACAGGGAAACCTGGGGCAGGCTCCTGGCTAAGAGGTTTGTGATCCCCTGTCCGCACGTCAACATGAGGCTATAGAGCCTTTAAGGTATGGCTAGTTCACATTAAGGCATGCTTTAAAGAACACACAGTGTGTGTGGATTTTAAAGGCACTGCAGAAAATAATGTAAAATGCCTCATTAATACTAATGATGTAGAATTCCTAACACTTAATATGTTGGATTAAACCAAATTAAGTTTACCTATCTTACATTATAAGACAAAAACCAAATTATTTGTACAGGACATGGAGGCGCATGCCTTTAATCGCAGTGCACCAGGGTGTGTTTAGGAAGGCCCGGGGACCAAAGAGTCTATGTGGAAAACTCCACAGAGCTCACCAGACTGTGGCATGTGGGAACTGGGAACAACACAAGCAGGCACAATGGCCACAGGTCCAGAACAAGTTACCCATGGAGTATGGACCTTGTTTCTGGAAGATAAGGAGCTGCTGACATGAAGAGGACTGTGGGCAAGACTGTGCAAGGGACAAAGAGGGAACAGTGCTGGTGCTCGGATGGAAAGCTTGGATTCCAGAGCAAGAAAGGAAGAATGGATGAGGCTTGGAGCAGATGCTCAGACCCCAGCACTACCTCCTGCACTCAGTGCAGTGAACACTCACCGAGCTCCGACTCTCTTCTGGGCTCTAGCTTGATGGAGCAATAGAAGGCTCAGGACTAGGCATAAACTATGCTCCTAATTTGCAAGCTGGAAACTCGAGGGCAAATGGTCCCTACTGCTGCCCACCTCAGAAATCTCAGACTCCTCAAGAGCCCTCGGCCCAGAGGTCTTGGCTCTGTCCTTTAAGGGTAGGCTGAGCCTCCCCTGATTCCAGGAGTGGAACGAATTTGTGAAAGGCAGAGGAGAAAGGCCTACAATATCATCTGTTCAGATTCCCTGCTGCACTGCGATTAAAGGCATGCGCCTCCATGTCCTGTACAAATAATTTGTTTTTTGTTTTATAATGTAACTGTTTTATAACTGTGTTGAGAGAGAGAGAGAGAGAGAGAGAGAGAGAGAGAGAGAGTGTATGTGTGTGTCAGGAACAGGAGAGATGGCCCACCTGTTAAGAGCAGTGCTCTGCTCACAGAAGACTGAGCCCAGCACTCTCTGGGATGACTCACAACCACCTGTAACCCCAGCTCTGGGGGATCTGATGCCACTGGCCCTTGCCAGCACCTGCACACACAAACACACAATTAAAAAGGAGGAAAGCAAGGGCACGATGGCCCAGCCAGTCATGGTTAGTGGCCTGCCTCCAAGCCTGATAACCAGAAGTTCAATCCCAGGACCCACGGAGGAGCAGGAGACAACCAATTCTGGCAAGTTGTCCTCTGACTCCCACACACGCTGTGTGGCGTGCACATATGAACACACACACACACAATAAGTAAATAAATAAATAGATTAATTAATTAATCAATTAAAGTTAAGACTAGGACTAATGGTTATCTTCTGCTCATAGCCCCAAGCTGCTCTTGAAGGCTGAGTAGGAGTTCCCCCAAGTGAACAAAGCGGGTGGAAACCATGGACAAGGTGTGGAGTAGTGGCAGGAAAGAGGCAGGTGTGTTGAAGCATGTAAACGGGGAATAGAAATTGGCTGTGAAAGCACAGCTTGCCGAGGGCATCAACCACCATGGCAGGACGTTAGTGATAGAGGGTCGTCAGGGTTCCAATAAGTCATGATCAACACTCTTTGTATGGCTCCAACAAGCCTACAGGTGCCACCTCCTACCCAGGATTCAGACGGAAGGGACAAAGAGTAGCTCTCATGGTGCACAGGTCATTGACTCTGACATCTGACACTTCTTACCTTACACACCGAAGACTGGGCCAAGGGCTCCGAGAGTGTACGGAAGGGGGCAGAAGCCCCAGACCAGTCATTGATGACTTTTTCCAGAGCAGCCCGGGCCCTTCCCAGTGGTGTTCGCCCTGTGAGCCCGGGATCTGGTCATTTGGGCTTTTCCAGGGCAAAAGGGAGAGGTGGAGAAGGAAAGGCCTACCCAGGGGTCTGCCCAGCAGACCAGGTGCCTCTTCGTGCCAGGCAGAGCGCGGTTGCACCTCCCCCAGCAGACATGCAGGCTGCTAATGCTCATCCTCCTGCCACCTCTTGCACACCTGCATCCTAGCCTGGGCGACAGCCCTCCCTGCACGCCTTCTTCAGCAGCAGCTGCCTCCCAACCCGGGGCCCCAGCACTGGAATCCCAAGCCGACCCCACCCCCTTCTTCCACCTGACTGCAGGTCAGCTATTCCAACTCACCCATCCCGGTCCACCCCAACCCCCACCCTGCACCAGGCTGATAGTGGTTCTGAGACCCACACAACCTGGGGACGACCGTGCTCCTTGCCCTGTCCCTTTCTGTGTTCCGCTGGAAGCAGCTGCCTAGACGGAATGGTCGGAGTGCAGTGCCCTGTGTTAGTTAGACTGCACCTAAACTGCCGAAACCAAGTTCCGCTGCTTGACTGTGCGCCTCACCTGCCCTGGCTCCCTGGGGACTGATATCTGCCTTTCTGTGCTTGTTTCTGTATGTAAAGAGGTCGGTGTTGGACTCGGTGAAGCCCCCGACAAACTGACGTGAAAAGACGCAGGATGCCCTGGGTCCCAGTTCTCGGTGCAGAGGTTCAGGCCCCTTCCCAGTTCCACCTGCCCCCACAGTCCCTGTCACCCGCCCGTGTGCCTCCACCTCCCCTCCCCATCCGCTCGCAGATTCTTTCCAGATGTGCGCAGCGGGAGGAGCCCGAAGGCAGGGACTGAATATCGAGTAAAAAAAGGGTCCCCTGCCCCTTGCTCCGGATCCCGCAGGGGGGCCGCCACCCCATATGGAGGTGTGCCTAACCGTGCCCCTTGCGCGGGGTCCGCCCGACAGGGTGGGATACGGCGATCCTCCCCTATCGCGGCTGTGGCAGTGGGAGCACGGCGGGATGTCAGAGAGAGCTGCCCGGGCGCAGCCGGTGGCCCGTGGTCCCTCGGCTCACCGGCTGCCCGCGTCCTACCTGCCGCTGCGCGCCGCGCCGTGGGCGGAACAGGCTCGCGGGTGTCCGCTGCGCTCCGCGGGCGCCGGCTCCTGTCATTCAAGTCGAGCCGTGGGCGCAGCGAGCCAAGTTTTGTTGTGGGTTCTCTCTCCCCGCCTCTCCCCCGGCCCCCGCCCCGCGTGCATCTGCCGGACGCCGGCCTCTCCCGACACAGGCGCAGGGTCCCGCTGGGCGCCGAGAGGGAGGGCCGAGCCCACGGCGCCGGGCTTGGCGGGGGGCCCACTTCCCGGGAGCTCGCGCCGCCGCCCCGGCCGGCCGCAGCACCACGCCCCCAACACCGGGTGCCTCCAGCGCACCACCTCCGCCTGCCAGCCTGCGGGCTGGGACCGCACCCAGGCAGGCCCCCCGCACCTGAGGAGAACCGAGAGGGCTCCTTCCTTCCAGTTCCTCCGCGCTCAGCTTCTTCCTCAAGGAGTTTGCAACCTTCCCGGGCACAAGTACCTTCCCTGTTCCCTCTCCCACCCTAGGGTCCGGAGCATGGCTAATGCTGCGTCAGCCAAGACCCTTCTGGACCCCTTCCTGTCAAAATTCCTCCTTCTCCTCCCCACCATCCACCCTCACTCCACTGGCCCTGGGCCCACAACTTGGTGAACCTTGAAGGAGAGTTAAACTGGACCGGAGTCTTCAAGCACACAGGTTCTAGTCGCGGAGAAAGCAAGGGACTGAGCAGGGAGCACTCCATATTGCTCCCAGGAGCTGAAAATGGTTCCAAGCACAGGCACATTAAGTACTAGCAGCTGAAGCAACACTGTTTGGCGCCAAGGGCTTCGTGGTGGAAAGGCGGGTGAGACTGGGTTTGGGTGCTACTTGGCACCTCTGCTGTGAAACAAACCTGTCTTCTACGTGCTGTGGCCTTTGGGCAGGACCTACTTGGCTCTCGGAGAGGGATAAAGATAATAAATCAAATGTGGAACCACTTGGCCACCTAAACTGCCGAGACCCTAAAGGGCTCTGGTTAAAGTGGCTGCAGACCTTTCCCTCCTGTGCTGCCAGGCAGTCAGTTTATATCTCCATGCATTAGTCTCTAGTCCTTACAGCCCTGCAAAGGAAGATTATTTCCCCATCTAATAAGTAAGGATGTGGCCTGTGCTTGGCTGCGTAACTAACATCATCATTCGGAGCTGGGGTTCTGGCCCATCTACCCATTGCAAAAGTCGTCTGTGATGCAAACAGGCAGGTAGGTAGGGATAGAGCCTGTGTT
Source organism: Mus musculus (assembly GCF_000001635.26). Lineage (NCBI taxonomy): Eukaryota > Metazoa > Chordata > Mammalia > Rodentia > Muridae > Mus > Mus musculus. The sequence goes on from NC_000070.6 coordinate 108,033,110, forward strand.
TGAACCCACAGCCATCTGTTTCCATTACCCATCACTGAAGAACTTAACACGAATGGGAAAGGGAAATATTTTGCCTTCTTTGGCCTCAAATTCCAATCTTCTCTGAGCTCAAACTTGAAAGTTGGTATGATTCACAAGATTGGACAGGGCCCAACAGAGATGCATCTTGTGTTTTCTGGACAGAGCCTAGATTCAAGTGGAGCTAAAAGAACTGGATTCTATTGGCTGGTTTACCCATGAACCAAAAATCTTCTAGAACAAGAAAAATCAGCACATGCTGAGTGCCAACGAAGTGCCAGGCACTGTCCTTAAACATCCTGGCCAGCCCTGTGGGGGAGGTACGGTAGAATACACCTGGAAGGGTCAGGGTGTTTTAGGGCTAGGCACTTAGAACACTACACACTCACTTCTGCTACCATCAAAACTAGCTCTGCCAAGCCAGTGCCCACACACGTACTGTGTCTGTGTGGTGCTGAAGGCACCAGCTACATTACAGCCTGGAGGGATTGTGAGTGTCTCAGGAGGAAACGGAGGTGACCCTCCGGCCTTCAGAAGGGATGGGTACCCAGCTGACTACCTGTGCACTTCGGCTCCTTCATGCTGCTTCTCAGAGTCAGCATCTGTTCAGTCTAAGATCACTACAGTGTATGGGGTCAAGTAGACCTGGGCCCAAAGGGAAATGCATTAAAAACTGTCTACATTAAACAGAAAAATTCCAGGTCTTCTCTGCACAGCTCTGGTCTCACAGTAAGTCCAAAAAAAAAAAAAAAAAAAAAAAAAAAGACAGCTGCTTTTATAAGACTGTTATCCAGACCTGACTGAACTCCAAGAGATGTCCAATAGAAACACAGACTAATATCAAGGGGCATGCCTGTTATCCTAGCATTTAGGTGGCTTGGGCAGGAAGACAGCAAGTTTGAGGCCGCTGGACTATACAGTGAAGTTCTGTCTCTAAAAGGGGTGGGGTGGGGGTGGAGAGATGGCTCACCAGGTAACACGTGCTGCACAAGCCTAATACCCTGAGTTCAGGTCCCCAGAACCCATGTAAAAGCCACACACTGCAGCTCATATGTCTGTAACTCTAGAGCACTCTGACAAGGAGATGGAAGTAGACAGAATCCCCAAAGCTGTCTCAGCAAGCACAAGGTGAGGGAGGGCTCACACTGGAGTTTGTCCTGGCTCCCTACACTCACACTCTAGCGCCCCATGCCTGAATTAACAGACCAGTAACACACTTATACACTAAGGTCTCTCTTGAAGATGACAAGTGTCGAGAGATAAGGACCTCCTGTACTGCCAGGCCAAGTGCCTTCCAGCTAAAAAGAGAAGGAAGCAACACAAAGACAGAGGGAAGACAGAGCCTGTGGGACATGGAGCTAAGGCTGAAGGACAAGAAGGCTTGCTGGAGTGGGTGTGGGGAGTTGATACTGAAAAGGAGAGAAAAGGAACAGCACGCTATTTATCATTCTTTACCGTCAGAGAAGAAGCGAATTCCTCCTCCCTTGAGCTCAGGACTCAAGACCTTTCCTCATCCACGAGCAGAGTCCTGAGTGCTGAGTGGCCGACAGGAGCTTGATCAGACAGAGTGCTGTTTGGGTCAGCGGGGCCTCTCTAAAGGTTTTCTTGTTGCTGCTGTTTTATCATTAGTACTGGGGATTGAACTCAGGTCACTATGCATACCAGGCAAACGATCGCCTGCTAAGCCCCATCCTCAGCCCTCTATTATTTGTTTATTTATTTAAATTTTGAGACAGGACCTCATCAAGTTGCCCATATCTTGAGCTTTTGATCTGTTTGCCTACTACTTCTCAAGTAAGAAAGCTTATAGGCCCGGAACTCTCACATCTGACTGAAGGCTTTTGACAGAGGCCAAGACTTGGGACTGCAGAGATGGCTCAGTCGGTAAAGTGCTTACAGGAAGACCTGAGTTCAATTCCCAGCACCCATATCTAAAAAATAAAGCTTAATGGTGTGTACCTATAGTCTCAGAAATGGGAGGTGTTGGGTAGAGACAGGATCTATGGGGCTTGCTGGCAGTTAGTCTAGCTTAATTGGTGAATTCTAGGCTCCCAAAAACTAGGGTAAAAAGGGTGGAAACATGGACCAATTTTTAAAATGTTTGCCATCCAAGCCTGACAACCTGAAGTTTGGATAACCAGCACCCATAGAAAAGCCAGACATGGCAGCACGTCTGCAAAGTACCCTAGTATTGTGGAGGCATAAACAGGCCAACCCTGAGAGCTCACTGGCCAGCCAGTCTAGCCAAATCAGTAAGCTTGAGGGACCCTGTATCAAAAACTAAGGTGGAGCCAGGCAGTGGTGGCACATGCCTTTAATCCCAGCACTTGGGAGGCAGAGGCAGACAGATTTCTAAGTTCGAGTCCAGACTGGTCTACAGTGTGAGTTTCAGGACAGCCAGGGCTACACAGAAAATCCCTGTCTCAAAAACAAAACGAAACAAAACAAAAAACCCCCCAAAACAAAAACAAAACCCAAGGTGGAGAGCAACTGAGAAAGATACCTAGTGAGGACCTCTGGTCTCCAAAGACATGTGCACACGTGCACATGAACACACACAAAGACAAAACTCATCAAGGAAGCAGAGAATGATGAGAAAACCACAGTTGGAGGCAGAATTGGAATGTGGGTCTTCAGGTTCAGCCCAGTGAGATTCTCATGTGCAGCAGCCATTCAATGGTCCCAGGAGGACCAGTCAGACGGTACACCCGAGGCTGCTTACACACTGAAAACTTGAAAGCTTTTGAAGAGTCCACTTCTTCCAAAGTTATGAACAAGTCCAAGTATAAGTATAAACAAGAGGAACAAGTCTTCTTTCTGGCTTACAGAAGAAATATTTTAAAGGGAGAAGTCCTCAGAACTGGCCATCAGTGGGATGTTGTGGTCTCTGTTCAGATGACCACTCGCCTATCACTAATGTCTGTCTCACATCATCTTCAGGGATAACACACATCTGTGGTTGGTGCCTCTATTCTTTTTTTTTTTTTTAAGATTTATTTATTTATTATATGTAAGTACACTGTAGCTGTCTTCAAATGCACCAGAAGAGGGCATCAGATCTCATTACGGATGGTTGTGAGCCACCATGTGGTTGCTGGGATTTGAACTCAGGACCTTCGGAAGAGCAGTCAGTGCTCTTACCCGCTGAGCCATCTCGCCAGCCCAGTGCCTCTATTCTGATCACTATCAGTTTTTATTGCCAAGTTCAAATGACTCTTCTTCTTTTTTTTTTTAAAGATGTATTTATTAATCTATGAGTTTCTGGCCTGCCTGTATGTGTGTTTGTGTGTGTGTGTGTGTGTGTGTGTGTGTGTGCACGATGCATGCACCTGGTGTCCAGGGTGTCAGATCCCCTGTAATGGGAGTTATGGATGGTTATGAACCACCATGTGGGTGTTGGGAATTGAACCCGGGTCCTCTGGAAGAACAGCCAGTGCTCTTAACCATGGAGCCATCTCTCTGGTCCTCAATTGATTTCCAATGTGTAATCACAAAGCAAACTCGAACCCTCCCTGATCTCTTTCTCCTTTGCTCACATGTGTGAGCTGGAGTCACAGGCCTTTGGCTATCATCTCATCACACCTAAGGCTTCTTTGAGCTGCCTAAGCCAACCATTCATGTAGTTTCTTTGTGTCCATTTATTCCCACCCTAAGTACCTAGTATTGGACAGCCCTGTGTCTTTCACACTACAGAAGGCGCCATATTCTAATAAGTGAATTGTAAAATAACTTGCAAGTGAAAAAAAAGGTTAATAGTGGGTAGTTGATTATAAAATTAGTACTTACTGTTTGTCTGTAACTTATGCAACCTTATTTTCTTTAAAGATTAAATTTTAATTACTTGTATGTGTGTGTGGGTGTATTTACACATGAATGCAGGTAAGCAAGGAACAGGAGACACGGGATCCCCCAGGGACTGGAATCTCAGACAATTGTGATCCACCTCACGTTTGTGCTGGGAATCAAACTCAGCGGCCCATGATCTAAACCACTGAGGCATCTCTCCAGCCCAGGCCTCGCACACACTAGGAAAGCATCCTACCGCCAGGCTACACTTCTTCAAGAAGTCTGGCTCGAATCCCCTACCAGATAAAACATCCAGCCAAGTGGAATCGGATTCCACACTTCTCAAGGGCCAGAAATCTAGCCCAATATTCTCTGTTCTTACCAAGAATTAAAGAGCTGTTTGTTGCAGCAGTCTCCAGACACATCCAAAATCGGACCCTTCCAGAAGGTTTTGTAACTCTCTATTGAGAAAAACTAAAATTTAGCCAGACTTGGCTGTGGTTCCTGATGGCCTGTAAATCTTTCAGGCCCCTCTTTAGCCCTTTACTATAAATCCCTAATTCTTACCAGTGTGGGTCCAACCCATGGAGTAATTTACATAGAGGTACAACCTGGCTGATTTCTTCTTTGGTAAATAATATTTATGGACTCTGTTGTGTTCAGAAAGCAGCCGTTGCCTAGGGCAGCTAGAACTGCAACATTTGGCAAAATCCAAGTCTTTGAATGTCATACTAAATGATTCTCTATTTGTTCATTTAGTTACTGCTTAGTTAGAGGCAATTAAATTGAAATGGTTCTTAGCTGGGCATGGTGATGCATGACTTTAATCTCAGCACTTAGGAGGCAGAGGCAGGTGGATCCCTGTGAGTTTAAGGCCAGCTGGGCCTACCTACAGAGTTCCAGGCCACCTAGGACTACATAGAGAGCCCCTGTCTGGAGGGGATAGAGGGGATAGAGGGACTGTCAGTGGTTAAAAGCATCTACTATTCCTACAGAGAATCAGGGTTCAGTTCTCAGCACCCATGTTAGGCAGTTCACAACTGTCTATAACTCCAGCTCCAGGGGATCCAACACACTTTAGGGGCTTCTAGGGGCACCTGCATATTAGATACACAGACACATAAATATAATTAAAAATAAAAATAAGCTTTAAAAAAAATAGTTGGTTCTTGAAGACACATAAGAATATATATAGTTGATTAAAAGCAAACTGCCCTCAGTCCTGAACAGAACTGGTTATCCAAACTCAGCAAGGTCTCAGAATATTCCACACCAATTATTTCTTCATATATATGTATATGTATATATATATATATATATATATATATATATATATATATATATATATATATATAACTTTCTCAAATAACCTCAGAAATGATCTACTGAGCATTAACGTGCACTTGGCCTTTCACAGCTACAACTGCTAACCCTCCTACACAAAGCAGGCACACTCACTTCAGGATTTACTAGCTGTGTGCCAGGGGCCTCGCTGGATCCCCAGGAACTGGAAGCCACCCAGCGTGGGTTCTGAGATCTAGACTTAGGTGCTATGGCAAAGCAGCAGGTGCTCTTAACTGCAGCTCCAACCTAACAAAAACAAAGTTTACCTGTGTGTGTTCGCCTGCACGTATGTATTTGTATCACGTGTGCCTGGTGCCTGCAGAGACCAGAAGCCGAGTATTGAATCCCCTGGGACTGGAGTTACAGAGTCACTGTGGGGCGCTGGGAATCAAACCCTCTACAAGAGCAATAAGTACTCTTAATGGCTGAGCCATCTCTCCAGCCTCTCAACTTAAAAAGGTTTATTTTTATTGTCTTTATTCAAGTGTGTGCCTGTGCAGACGAATGCCACATGTGTGCAGTACAGATCCTTTGGAGCTGGAGTTATAGGCAGCTGCAAGCTACCATGTGGGTGCAGGGGAGCAGACTTAGATCCTCTGTAAGAACAAGGGCTCTCAACCACTCGAGATCTCCTCTCCCTTCTTATAGAAGGTGGGGAAAAACCCGTATCTTCACTTATGATTAGCTCAAGGTGAGGACAAAACCACCTGATACACCCCTAAGTTTTCCACAATACCAGGCTCCTCTAAATGTTTTGTTGTCTAAAATTGCTGCAACTCTCAGAAGGGAAGAGCTGTTAGCTACAGGCTTTAAGTTCCTGATCTATTTCCTTAAGGTGACATATACAGGGGAAACCAGAATACTTACATAACTGTTCTTTTACAAAGTGTTTCATAGCTGGGCATGGCAGCTTTAATCCCAGCACTCAGGAGGCAGAGGCAGGTGGATCTCTCTCAGTTCAAGGCCAGCCTAGTCTACAAATCAAGTTCCAGGACAGCCAAGGCTACAAAGAGGGCCCTGGAGTAGGGTAGGGGATGGGAGCAAATAAAGTACCTCACAGCCTACAAGGAATCTTAGACTGGCTGTGGTGGTGCCTGCCTGTTTATATCCTGGCTGCGGAGTTGTGGACTGTGGGCTGTGGGCTGAGGCAGGAGATTAGGAGGTCATCCCTAGCTACACAGTGAGTTAGAGCCAGCCTGGGCTACAGGGAGACTGTCTCAAACAAACAGACAAAGCTTTTAACTGTTACTGTCTAATCTTCATTACTTCAAGAAACAAATTCAAGTTATTGGGGCTGATGAGGTGGTCCACTGGTTAAGAGTTCATACTGCTCTTGCAGAGGACCTGAGTTCAGGACCCAACACTCACATCTGGTGGCCCACGACTACTTGAAACCCTAGTTTGAAGTTTGTTTGTTTGTTTGCTTTTTAATGGCCTTTAAAAAACAAATGTTCCAGAACATTCGAGATATTTACAGTCTAAATGTAAATATGACCTGGTTCCCTTTGTAAAGAAAGAATCCAGAGGCCAGTGCAGCTTGAGTGCTTTATGCTACCTTGGCTTGCAGGAGGCAGAACTGGCCTGGTCAGGTACTGATCCCAGAGGCCCCCCTGCCTCCCCCTGCCTTCTCCCCCTTCCTCTCCCTGCCCCCCCTTCCTCCCCCTGTCTCATCCCCCTTCCTCCCCCTGCCTCCCTCTGCCTCCCACCCGGGCTTTCCACCATTCCTCTGCTTCTCCAGGAAGATGGCAGGAATCTATGTGAACTCCTCTGAAGAAAACGGCAAAGCTCATGCCTAACCCATCAGCAACGCCGCGGCCACTCCACTTCCTTCAAGAGCATGGATGAACTGATCTTTCTCACCACTTACTTCAGGCTCCCATTTTGAATGTTCTCATAGAAAGAACATCAGGACAAGTCAGGCTGAGGGAGAATTCCTAATTGAAGTCCTAATGTTTCCTTTCATCCTTAGGGCAGCAGGTGGTCTATTTAACAGACTCCAATTCTGTGATTAGGTTTCCATCCTCAGACATGCCCTTCTGTTGAAAGTGTTGGAGAAGGAGAACTTCCATTCTCTTCTCTTCTCCTCTCCTCTCTTCTCTTCCTCTTCCCCATCTCTCCCCTCCTCTCCCCTTCCCCCCTCCTCTCCCCTTCTCCCCCCTCCTCTCCCCTTCTCCCCCCTCCTCTCTCCTTCCCCCTCCCCTTCTCTCCCCTCCCCCCTCCCCTCCCCTTCTCTCCTTTCTTCCACTCATTCAGTCAATGACAGTCAAGCCTGGGGAAGAGGGACTCACACTAGATGCATGGGAAGTAGGTTTTGCTCCTAATGAACTCTCTGGAGGAAGACAGAAACATACACCCATGAAGGAATGTTGTGTGAGAAATGGGAACAACTCCCTGAAAGGATAGATCTTGAGTTTCTAAGTGCATGGGGACAAGGACTGAGTGGCCAGGGTGGACACGGAGAAGAGCAAGCCCAATAGTAACTGGCTTGAACTTCAGTGTACCAAATGATATTCCTGCACAGAGTGAGTTCTTGGGAACCAGGCACACTACGATCAAACACAATTCTCATTTATGTCACTGAATTTTACGAAGCCAATCCCAGTCCAGCCTCCATCTCTACTCTGCCACTGAGCTGGTTTTGTTTTGGTCCAATGATTTCCACGTTGCCAATTCTGTGGGACATCAAACTGCTTAGCCTCATGGACCCTTCCCAGTTTTGGCTGTGCTCTTCTGAAGTTTTCCATCTACCTCACGTCTGGTTTACCCAAGGCTAACCCAAACCCTATTCCCCAACTCTAAGTAATACCATCCATTCCTGGGGCTTTAAATTCAAGCCCTGAGTACACAAAGTCCAAATGGATGACTCCAAATAGCTTAGCTCTGAGCTTATCTTGTCAACTGGACACCTTCTCCAATACTTCTAACCTGGGACTTCTTAGGCACCCCAGACTTAAGTTCAAGAGGTGTTTCAAATCCCCCTGTTCAGGTCTTGATGTAGGCCAGAGTGGGCCCACCCTGCAAGTAGCTAGTCCCTGCAGTCAGCTCACCTGTGTCAGGAGGCCAGGCTCTGCCAGCTAGCTCTGCCTCTGTCTACTTCCCCCAACCTGTCTCCATGACTGACAGACTCCTTGGGAGAGACCACCATCCCTTTGCCCTCTGATAGCCGCCTTGCTCAGTCTATCATCTCACAGCTGTGAAGGTGGAAGCTAAAACCATGACACTGCCCCGTGTTCAGTCCCTGCTTGGGGGGTCATCACCTGATCACAGACACCCCACCTCTACCCTCTCCAGGTACATGTGGGGGTTTTGAAGTTGGGTGGGACACCTGACTTTTCTTGTTCTCTGTTCTAATGAGATTAAATTTATTCAACATCCTAGTAAAAGTTTTGATTATAAGTATCCAAGAGAATAAAAAGTACAAAATAGATTTATAGATTTTAAAAACATGGAACACTTCTCAAACTTGACTGTCAGCCTTGCACAGGCCATGCTAAACATCTCCGCATCATTCCAACTTAGTATTTGTGCGGCTGAAGTGAGCACAAGTGGCTTTAACAAAGAAACAGGACCAAAAGCATTAAGAACACTTCACCCTTTTTCTTTCTCTGCCACGGTGGCAAGCTGGACAGCGGTGGTGAGCGACAAACACTGGAAGCCCTGTCTTCAGCTCCCAGCGGCTGCTGGATGAACCAGCCCTACTACTCGAAGCTCCTGGGTCCCTTCTGCTCTCATGGTGGGCCTGTCCATCCGACCCACTGTGGTCTACTCACGTTGACCCACCTTGCCAGCTTTAGAACAGGCCACCTTTAACTCAACATCCCTTAACTGAGTTCTACCCTTCTTAGCCTTCTGTTCTCAGTTTATAAACGACCTCTTCTCAGGTGTGTCTAACTGCAAGCCCTCTGTCACGGCACCCTGCTCATCTGCTGCATAGCACTCCACGGTCTGTAACCATTCTCTCCGAATGTCTCCCTGACTGTACTGAAGCTCACCTCCAGGGCTTGCACTGTACCTTAGTGCCTTCTATGTTGTAGCTGCTCATCAAATACCAGGGAAGTGAACGAGAGAAATGAAGAAGCCAGACGCTGCAGAAGTTGGGGAGAACCCTGCAGCCATCACACCACAGGAGCAGGCTGTGGTGAGGCCAGCAAAGGGACTCACCATCATGGACCCAGCCAGCAGACAACTGATGCTCGGCTTGTCACACTGCAGCACTTGCAAGTTCTATCCCTGGCCTGCTAACAGCTTCTTTTCCGACAATTAATGCTCAAAGGAAATACAATGGCTCTGCACTGGCTTTCCTGCTAAGTATTTCCCTGTCTGACATAGAAATGACATTTGTGTGTGAATATATTTCAACACCAATAACATTTGACATTTCTAGGATTCCTAGATCCTATTTCTAGAATCTTTTGTTATTTAGGACCAGACAGGGCAGACAGATGCCACAAACACAAACTACAGAGAAATCTGGCATTTAACTTTCTCCTTGGTCTTTCTTCTCAGAGTTAAGAAGCCACCCTGATTAGGAAGTAGGTTTATGAATCCATCCTATGGGACCTGAGGACCAAGCTGTCTTGGATTAATTTATCCTTAGGCACTGTCAACCAAATGTCCTGTCAATCACAGAAGGACCCTGAACACCTAGATGGAATCAAACCACCTGACTCCTGATCTCTGACCCTTGGGTGAAAGAACAAGAAGAGCTGGATGGACATCTGGGCACAGTGTCACACCTGTGATCCCAGCATTCAGGTAGCAGAGTCAGGATCACAATTTCAAGACCAGCCTCGGTGCACTTGGCTGGCTTTGTGTCAGCTTGACACAGCTGGAGTTATCACAGAGAAAGGAGCTTCAGTTGGGGAAGTGCCTCCATGAGATCCAACTGTAAGGCATTTTCTCAATTAGTGATCAAGGGGGAAAGGCCCCTTGTGGGTGGTGCCATCTCTGGGCTGGTAGTCTTGGGTTCTATAAGAAAGCAAGCTGAGCAAGCCAGGGGAAGCAAGCCAGTAAGGAACATCCCTCCATGGCCTCTGCATCAGCTCCTGCTTTCTGCCCTGCTTGAGCTCCAGTCCTGACTTCCTTGGTGATGAACAGTAGTATGGAAGTGTAAGCCGAATAAACCCTTTCCTCCCCAACTTGTTTCTTGGTCATGATGTTTGCGCAGGAATAGAAACCCTGACTAAGACACTCAGGTAGGTGGAGAGTTCAGGCCAGCCAGGATTACATAAGACTTTGTCTCAAACCCCCTCCAAAAAGACCAAACAATGAATCTAGGGACTGTTCAACTCTCTATCCTAACAGGGGACCACCAGTTCAAACCTCTCTTCTAACAACCCGGAAAACAGGGCTCAGGCAAGCAGTAATTTACTTGCCTTAGATTAGAGGCAGTCCTTGATCAAGAAAGTGTTCTTCCCACTACATGTCCCGCCTCCCCAGTCAAGAACTAGCAACTGTGTGAAAGCAACTGGTAGAAAATGTCCTTAGACATCTGGGTTATAAGGCCCCATTGTTTTCTTTGCTCTACAGCCTAGAGAACACTGGGGGGGGAAAAAAAACATACACAGTAAAAGCCAAGGAAATCAGGAAGAGCTGTTTTAATTTTCTTTTTAAATCTTCCAAAAGCATATTTTTATCCCAAACCTAAATTATAACAAATAGCATTAGAATTAGAAAAACTTGGAAGAAAGATAAATGCAGACAATCAAGTGTATGAAAAAGGAAATTTGTGAGACTCAGTTTATACACTTATTAATATGAAACTATAATTTGAAGCCCGTATCTCTGGAAAAAACTTTATTCAGTTATTTTTATTAATGGTATCCATGGCTCTGATACTATGATTTTTAAAAAGATGCCCATTTGAAAAATATTTTAAAACAGTTCTGTTCAGCTGTAAATTCTCTCTTAAGCTCTGACCATAATTCTTGTATTTTATTTGGGAAGAAAAGAACTGTTTCTGATGGCATAAAATGAACATTTTTAAAGTTTTTTTTTTAAACTTTTAGTACAGAATTTTATTTTAAGAACTATTAGTGAGAAACTGATGCAGGTAATTGAGTGTGAGGCACTAATTCCTGGTCAACTATGGAAATCTGTTTCTTCTCTAGTCCCCCCAAGGAGAAATGTCACACCGAGTGTCCAACACAGTGATCCTCAAATATACTTCTAAGCAAAACAAGGGCTTTGTTTACTCAGTCTTCAGATTTTACTGTTCTGAATTTTATTCTGAAACTCAAGTTTACCCCAAACCATCATTGACATAGTAGCTTCATCAAGCACAGTAGAATGCAAGTCCTCAAAGCAGCAGTGCAGGCAGGGAGGCCCTATGTACCTCCCAGCTTCGGGGAAACACAATTGACCACACCCAATTAGCAACAAATCTATCTCATGCTATTCGGGAGGTGTCAGTCTAAGCCCTGACGACGAGACGTGGATCTCTACCTATCTACACATCTCATCTTGATGTCCTGAGGTTGCCAAAGGGACTCCTCACAGCTTAGCTTTGCCCGGCTGAAGCTGAAGGTTCTGTAGTTTCATGGCCAGTCCCATGTTACCAGCAATCTTCAGTTTCCCTTGAAAGAAGGCCTGTGGGTGATAAAAAGGAAAACTCGTTAGTTAGTGTGTTTTGCTCAACACTTGCCAGTGCTTCTAGCCTAGCCCGGCCGGAGATCATCTATCCAGGTCCACAACTCTCTGCAAGTACAGAGCTTAGCTTTCCGGACCAGATTCAGAAGCAGACCTTGAAAGGAGGCTCCCAACAGCCATGCTTTATGTAGACAGAAGGGACCAGAATCCTCAAATATCTTCTCCTAACACTTGGGGCTCTCTACTTTAAATGCAGTGTGCCTCGTTCAAATACTAGGCATAACACATCAACAACACTAGATGAGTTTTCTTGAAAACATTACATATGGGCTTAAAATCTAAAATGAACACTTCACCCAGAGGAACTTTAGGTTAAAGTAGCAGACCTTTCGGTTAAAGGGGCTGCTGGGGAAAAAGCACACTCAAAACCCATCTAGAAAGTCCAGGAGCCACACACAGATGGCTGGAACCCCGCTGAGGCTTTGGTTCCGCTACTCAAGGGCCGGTCCCCACCGAGGACAGCCTGCTTGCTGAGGAGGTCTCCTGTTACTCTGGCTCTGAGAAGCCTCAGCCACTCTGGAGGGCAGAGTAAACTGCTCCACTTAACAGGGCTAGGGGTTAGATCACATGACATTGACTAAATTTACTGTGTAGCAGAATCCCAGCGAGACTGGGAGGGAGCAAAATGAAGACCATAGCATGGTTCCTGCTCGACGTATGTTTTAACTCGGTATTTGAAGTGCGGAAGAGCTGGATGAGGAAAGCTCCTTGTAGTTGGACGAGAGCAGCATGGCTGGGTTTTTCCACACCCTGGTAAGGATCACTAATACCCCAGCCCCCCAGTACAGACAAACTAAATATTTCCTTCTTATATGGCACAAAGCTTTCTGTCTGACGACTTAAAGGTCAGGTGTCTCAGAACACAATATATTTAACATATGTTATTTAAAACACAAACCAGCTGCACAACAGAATCGCACCACCTTCTGCTTTTAAAGCTACGGGAGAAAATAATGGAGAAAGCACGTGTGCCGTCCGCTGTGGAGGAAGCCTGAGGACCATGCTAATGTGGCCCCTTAGGTGTTCTCTGTCTGTGCATTTCTGCTGGCAACACCACTGCTTCGTCTCAACCAGAGCCAGACACTGAGATTAGAATTTCCACTGCATTTTCCACTCCAAGCCTTCACTAAGCGTAGGAAAGGCTGTTGGCACATTAGCAGAAAGGTCTGCTACTTTAATCTTTAGTTCTTCTGGGTGTTAACGGGTGCGAAGGAAAGTAAGCTGGTGCCATGCCCCCCAAAAACACTTGTACATAGACAAATGATAGGAGACCAAGGACAGTGCATGTGTGAAGTGTGAACCTCTAAGAGAGCCGTGCACAGTGTCTGAAGTGTGACCCTCTGCTGGAGCTGTGCAGTGAGCACAGAACGGGAGCAGCAGCTGGGACGGGGCTGGCAGCCAGCTCCTGTGCTGGTGGCCTCTGTCCCATCCAGGTTTCTGGAGTGGACTGTGGTCGGTGATGCCAGCACCAGGGCAAGCGTTGCACTGAAGCATCGCAGGTGCACACTGCTCAGTCATGGCGTTACTGAGGCACAACAAGAAAACCCATTTAAAAAGGAGCACAAACGGAAGCCAGGTTGAGTTCTGTCCAATCATGAATTACCTGGGAATACCAGAAACAAGATCTAAAACAGCCAAGACAACAATTAAAACTGATGTTACAATCGAGAGGAAAGTCTTGGGCTTCAGTATCTAGCCTGGCACACTCTGTTTATCGGGAAGGATTCCTTTGCAACTTGGGGACCAGGAAGACCCATATGGGGCCCATGTACATTTTAGATAAATACACCTTTAAATCTAATCAACTGTTTATAGCAACCGAAAACCATCGGGTATTGCACTGTTCTAGAGACACTCAGAACAGCAAGATGTGACTTGTCCTTCTGTGACCCTCAGGGTCTAGTGGGGGGAGAGACAGACTCATCACAAGTGCTAAGGTAGTTCACAAGAGGGGCTGTACCCAACAAATCAATCAGTCCTGAGGGAAGTGAGCTGAAACAAGGCAAGCTGGTCAGGGAAGAAGAGTTTAAGAACAAGAAGAACTTGGTCAGAAAGAGGAGCGCAGAAGACCGTGTCCAACCTCACTTCTTCCTCCCTAAAGTGTTCCCTTCTACCACGCCTGCTAACTCTGTGTGTTAAGCCTTTCCAGAGGCCTGTTCTTTCCTCCGTGTGGGCTGACCACAGACCAGGAATGGCATAGTGGATGTGTTTGGAGAGGGAGAGGGAGAGGGAGAGGGAGAGGGGGAGGGGGAGGGGGAGGGAGAGGGAGGAGGGAGAGGGAGGAGGGAGGAGGGAGAGGGAGGAGGGAGGAGGAAGGAGGGAGGAGGGAGGAGGGAGAGGGAGAGAGACTGACTTTATTTTGTGAGACAGGACCTCTCACTGAAGCTAGAGCTCACCAGCTCACCAGGCTAGCTGGCCAGCGAGCTCCAGGGATTCATGTGTCTCTGTCTCCGCTGCACTGAGACTGCAGCCATGTGCAGCCATGCCGGGTGCGAGCCACCCAAACTCAGGGTCTCATGCTTGTATGGCAGGCACTTTATAGGGTAAGCTCTCTCCCTGAGCTGAACTCTTACCGATCTGTTTCTTCCACACTACGTGGAGGGACATTTCAGGCTTCTCTAATACCCAGGACAACATGGTCCTATAGATGTCTGTCCCGTCAGGGTCAGAGCCCCTGTACTCACCGACTGAGGGTTCATTTTTCCAGTCATCAAAGCCAGCAAGTCTGAGTCGGCCATGGTGATTGTGCAGTCAGCCTTCTTATCTAAAGCAGACATGTGCAGGAGACGAGGAGAAAGAGAAGAGGGAACATCAGACACAGACACCCAGACACTACTCCTTCCATGAGACACAGTTGAAGTGAAGCAGCATGAGGGCAGTGGCCAGGGACACTTCTGTGGCAGTCTGGTAAGACAGGGTGACCTTGATGCTCAATGGCGTTGTAGCATCCAATGGGTAAGAAAGCAGTGTGTCCTTACCATGGAATACGATGTAGCCATTGTCACTAAGGTGATGCTGGCTGTACTGAGCTGAAGCACTGTGTTGTACTTGTGACAACAATGATATAGAGACAATTATACAGTAAACCTCAGCAAGGACACCATTTTTTATCAAAAACAGTATTCAACAACAGAAGTAAAGGAAAACCAACTGTCCATCTTAGAGACGGATGTGCTACTGTTACTGTGGTTGACAGACTCAGGGGAGCCTCATGATCCCTTCCTGCCTTTGCAGGATCCCTTGGGCCAGTGTGAGCAGGACCTGGCTGCTTCAGCCAAAGGAATGCAGCAACACTGCTGGAGTGGGCTCCCTGCAATTTCATGTTAAATAAGCATCCATCTTGCTAGCACTCACACTTGCTCTCCTGTTGCTCTTAAGACCGAGCTGGTCCCTGTGAACTTCCCAGGGAGCGGGGGCCACTGAAGCTGTCACTCTCACAGCACAGGAAATACACTGTGCCAACAACCTATGTCAGCCTGGATGCCGAAACCAACCAAATCTCAAGATGGGTCCTGGCCCTGGCCAAGAACTTAACTGCAACCCTACGCAGAGAATTGAGCTAGGCTGTCATCAGCTCCTTACTTATTGGAAACATGTGCTGCCTACTATGTAGCCCAGGCTAGCCCCAAACTGGGATTACAAGTACAAGCCTAGCTAATGTGTATATTCTTTTAAACTATTAAAGTTGTGATAATTTGTTTTGCAAGAAAAAAAATTACATAATTACCTAAATATGGGGTTTACCAAGATTTTTAAAATAAAAGACCAGACACTAAATATTTTAGGCTGTGAGGGTCACCAGGTCTCTGTCACAATTATACCTCTCTGTATAAGCAGGCTAAACAAGCAGCCACAGGTGACACCCAAATGAGCAGCTGGTGGTTTTGCTTTTGGGTTTTTTTTTCATTTATTTTTGTTTGTTTGTTTGTTTGTTTGTTTAGGGTGTGTGTGTATGTGTGTGTTCACGTGCACATGTGCACACCCATACCTAGGTGTTGTCAGGCTTGGAGGTAAGTGCCTTTACCCACTGAGTCATTTCATCAGGCTTCACCACAAGTTTTAAATCAGTGTAAGTCAGAGGGGAAGGGGGAGAAGGTACCTACAACTTACAGATCTACAGTCTGTGTCTACAACAGTGAAAGAACTCCTAGCACTCGGCTGAGAGGAGCTGGGGAGGGGCTGGGAACAGATCTGGCGCAACACAAGTGTCAGATCCCGGCACCCACATAAAAAGCTGGGTGTCACAGCGCTGGGGGAGGGCTGTGGGGACTAGAAGGTCATTGGGGCTTGTTGGCCTCAAGCCTAGCTCTGGGTTTAGGATCAGTAAAAGATCCTGTCTCAAGGGAATATGACAAAGTGGCAGATCAGGATACCTGATGTCCTCTCTGAGCCCCACAGGTGTGCATTCACCATACACATACAAATATGCATGGCTGTCCTAGAGCTCACTAGGTACATTTGTCTTCAGTTCCCAGCACCCAGTTCGGGAGCTCAAAGCTGACGGAACTCCAGCTCCAGGAGACCCACAGTCCCCTTTTAGACTCCTCAGGTTCCTGCACTCACACATGTACACATCCACACATACATAAACATGCAATTAAGAAGAACTTTTTTTTTTCTTCAAAAAAGATGCCTTGTCCAGTGTGATGGCACACATCTTTAATCCCAGCACTCGGGAGGCAGAAGCAGGCAGATCTCTGTGAGTTTGAGGTCAGCCTGGTGTACAAAGAGTTCCAGGACAGACAGAGCTTTGTTGAACAGAAACCCTGTTTCAAAAAACTGAACCGAGAGAGAGAGAGAGAGAGAGAGAGAGAGAGAGAGAGAGAGAGAGAGAATATGAATGCGTGCGCACACCTGGCATGGTGGCACAAGCCTTCAATCTCAGCATGTGGGAGGCAGAGGCAGTCCAGAGTACCCAACCAGGGGCAAATAGTGAGATTCTACATCAAAAAGAGGAAGCAGAGGAAGGGAAGGCCATCCACGTGACTAAACTAAAGCAAGATGGAGAGAAGCCCCCATAGTACGCTCTACAACCTGAGGACTGACAGCCAAAGGCCACTGCACTGCACTGCAACAACATTCTCTCTTAGTTATGAGGAGAAAGGTCTGAAATTTTAAGAATGAAAGCAAAAGAAGTTGGGGGAGGTGGGGTAGGGTGGAGGACATGCGTGAGCTAACAGACTGAGAGTTGGACCTGACTCTCCAGCACCAGGCAGGTGATGTTGGGAAGTGATCTTTAAGCTGTAGTGACTGCAGTATTTATGAGCTCTCACCATGCTGAGCAGGTCTCCCTTCTGTTCTCATCGGAACTTTATAAAAACCCTGTACAGCTGAGAGAGGTCATGTAACTTGCCTAAGATCACACAGTGGACGCATCGGTATCACATCAATTCCCACAATGCTCTACTGACAGAAACCGCCCTCACCCACTGACAGGAGACAAAGAGATGCAGGGAAGGAATGCACCTTGCTGAAGAGACTGGGTCAAGATCTGAACCCAGGTCTGAGAGCCTCCAAAGGCCTTTTCTATCCTCTGTCCATAAAGGGCCATGGTGAGGACTCAGCAGCTCAGGGTAGAAGGAAGGAATGAAGAAAAAACTCACAATATCAGAAGTTGGCTTCTGGGAGAGATGCTGTGTGAGTTGTCTCAAAGGAGTCAAGAGAGAGAAGGGACTCAGAGAAGGAACTAAAAGTCATCCAAGAAGCAAGAAGAGATGATGGGAAACACACAAGATGAACAAAATACACATCTAACTCTTACAGTAGCACAACTCCTGCTGCTGTGTACACACCAGAACTGCAGTTCTCACAAAGCCAGTTCAAACTGGGCCATGCCGCCGAGGCATTCGCACCGCTAATATCTAACAAATGGGCATTGTTGGTGGGTGTAAAGGGAGCTGGCGGTGTCCAGTGGTGGCTTTTACAGGCTAAGCCCACATTTCAACACGACTCCTGGCTGCCAGCAGGTGTCAGGTTTAGCAGAAATTACCCCTGCTCCAGGTTAGTGCTAGTGAGGTCCTGAACAGGGTACCTAAAACAGGGAGGAGAGCACACGGCAGGTGTCTGTGCAGGGTGTACGGCTTCTCTGACATCATTCAACAGCCTTCCATGCACAAACCATCTTTTATCACCAAGCAACCAGCTTTATAGAACATCACGAGAAAATCTTTAAAATTACCTTAACATCTGTCAGGAAACAATTCTAAGTAACTATTAACCTTTATTTGTTTGTTTAGCTTTGAATTGTGCATGCCTCTAATCCCAGCACTTGGGAGGCAGAGACAGGCAGGTGTTTACCAAAGGCAACCTGGAGTACAACACAGTTGAATTTCAGGCCTACCAGGGCCACATAGTGAAACCTTGTCTCAAAAAAAAAGAAAAAAAAAGAAAAGAAAAAGAAAAAGAAAAAAGCCATTACTATAGTCACCAAAGCATCTTCTATTTTCAAAAGCTGCATTTAGAGAGGACACCTTGGCTTTCCTTCCTATACCTCCTCAGTGTTGTACCTAATTTTTTGGTTTAAAAAAAAGAAAAGAAGAGAAAGCAAGCCACCTGGCCTCACCTGGCAAAGTCCCTCTTTGTTCCCATAAAGCAGTGGCTCACTGCTCCAGAATCCACACCAACTCCTCTCCCACTAAACCTAAGCGCAATTACAGCGAAACACTCCCGGAGGGCGCTCTCCCCTCCAGGACCTCCTGAATTACCTGTCAGTACCGCAACCCACATCAGCATCACACCTCTTCTCGGCACAGCCCCCAGGTCCCCTCAGTCATATGCTCCTGGCTCCCACCCTCAAGCACCCACTTTGGTCTCTGCCATCCAAGCTGTCACTCGGACCGTGATGACACCACCTCACTGCTCATGTTCTCTCTGCCCTGCTCACACGCTTTCCAGTTCATTGGGCCTATTGCAGCTTAGATGTGAAGTGTTGGCAGCTCCTGCGGAAAAGGCTTCAGTCCCAGCTGGTGGCACTGAGAGGTGGCAGGGCTCCCGGTGCTCTGGCGTAACCGAATTTTTCAAGGAAGAGTTTGAAGCTGAATGGGAGCTAGGGGCAGGGCCTGATTGGAGGAAGTCATTCACTGAAGGGTACAATGTGTTCCTGGTCCCCTCCGGGCTCTGGCTCCTGGCTGACACAGGTGAGCAGCTTTTCTCTCTCACACTGCCCCCACCTGATGTTTTTCCTCACCTCTCGACATGCCCAGATACAATGGAGCCAGCTGCTTCTGAAAACTGTGAGCCAGAACAAAACTTTGCTCTTTGCTTCATAGTCCTCCCAGCACTGAAAGCTGACTCATGCAGCCACAGGCATAGTTCATCCTCTAAAACACAGCTCGTCCTCTGTAAATCTGAGGCCAGCCTGGTCTACTGAGTGAAGTCCAGGACAGCCAGGGCTACACAGAGAAACACTTGAAATATATCAAATACCTTTCAAAGTTCTTATCATGACAATTTTTTTTTTTAGTTTATAAAGTAATTGCCTTATGTGTATGAGTGTTTGGGCTGCACATGTTTGTGCACATGTGCTTATTGTCTGCAGAGGTAAAAATAAGACTGTCTACTGCCTTGAAACTGGAGTTATGAACAGTTATGAGCTACCATCAAGGTATGGGGATTGAACCTGATCGATCCCTCTGCAAGAATTCTCTTAACCTCTGAGCCATCTCTCCGACCATCTAGCATGGCATATTAAACTATTTAGTAAGTTGATCCCAGCCCTTCATCTTTCTAAACTATACCAGGCCCTGCCTGGCAAGAGAAACCCACCAGCGCAATATGGCCACTGTAGCAGGTGCTAATTGTTCCTTCCTTTATGCCCTGTTCGTGTTTCTGAGGGCCAACATGTGTTAGGTGATGCTTGAAGCTCTGGGGCTGCAGCAGTGACCTAACAGATAAAAAGCTCTGCCTTCATAGAATGCATTCTCATAGGGGGTGGGGTGGTGTGGGGGAGGGGAGCAGCAAATAATGAGAGCGATAAGTGCTACAGAGAAGAGTCAGGCAGAAAGCAACAGCCAGCATGGTCAGGGAAGGGCTCGCCGAGGAGGAGACTTCTGGACGGAGATCAGGTGATGAAGCTATCTGGTGAAGACAATCCAAGGCAGACAGAGCAGACAGGTCTCCCAAATGAGAACGCCCCGTGCTGAAATGAGCAGGGAGGCCAAGCAAGTGAGCAAGTGAGGGAGAGCACGGCAGGGCAGGCTGGCCAGATCATACGTTTCTCCATAGAAACCCTGATTCTACTACTTGGGGAAGGAGGCAGGCTTTGAGCAGAGATGGATGCAGATCTGCCTGGTTTTAATCATCAGAATGCAGTGTGAAGAACTGAGGGACAAGGACAGGAGAGAGAGACCCAAAGCTCAGATCCACTGGGACATAGTAGAAACCAGGATTTAACGGTGAGTTAGATTATGGACTATGGAGTATGAGAAAAAGGAGCCAAGGATGACCTCAGAGCTTTTTGGACTGAGGAACTAAGAAAACAACTTCCTGAGAAGAGGGCAGATCACGGTAAAACATACTTTAAGGGGAGAGAGGGGCCCAGAGCTCTGTTTCACACATACCTCTAAGATATGTTACAGGTTGCCATGGTTTAATGCGTCCTCTAACACAACTGAAATCTAGTTTCTGGTATAGCCGTATTAAGTGGCAAAGCCTTTTAAAGGGGCTAAGGGCCACAAAGGCTTTGCCCTCAGCAATAGATTGATTCCATTTCCTCAGGCACAGGCTCCTGAGAAATGGAAGGGTTCAGCTCTTATCCTGCCCCCCTGTCTGGCCACTTCTCCTTCCCTCCACTGCCCCAGAACACAGTAACAAAGCTCTCACCCCAGATGCGGCCTCTGGTGGGGTCCTAGCCTCTGAGACTGGGAACCAACTAAACTTAGCATGTCTCTAATTTCCCCACTCTGCGATATTTTTGTTATAGAGGTAGAAAGACAGGTGTCCTCATATACGTGTCAGCTAAACAGCTATGCAGCCACTTGAGAATCCAGTGGTGGGCCCGTACAGAACACAAAAACCTGGGAGTCATCAGCAAACTGTTTTTAAGACTCGAGGATACATGAGATCCCCGGGGAGTGAAAGAACCAGAGCTAAGCCTTGCAACACCCCAATGCCTAGAACTGAGGAGATGAAGGACTTACCAAGACAAGCCCAAATGTGCAGCCAGTCAATAAAAAACCCTGCACATGCGATATGGAGGCTGGAATTAACCACTGCGTCTAGCGAAGTGGCAATTACTAAGGACCTCGGCAAGAACAAGTCTGGGAGAGATCAGAGAAAAGCTAGGGAATGAGTTCAAGGAAGGACTGGATGAGAGATCGGGGAGGTAGTGAACAGCCAGGTCTCCCAAGGTCATCAGCCATGCTCTACAGTGTGACCTCGGGCTACCAAAAGGAAACTCTCTCAAGCCCCACATATATTCTATGAATAAGGCTGTTTACTGGTAAGAAAACCAAAGTTTGATGTGCTGCTAATTTTACAACAACTTGAAATAAGCTGCAGTCACCTAGAGAGGAGAGAACCTGGATTAAGAAAGCAACTCCAACAGACCAGGCTGTTGGCAGCCCTGTACGGCATTTTTTTAGTGATGGGCGTGGGAGGACCCAGCCCATTACGGGTGGTGCACTCCTGCACTGGTGGTCCTGCATCATCGTATAAGAAAGCAAACTGAAAGGACCCTGATATAGCTGTCTCGTGTGAGGCTTTGCCAGTGCCTGGCAAATACAGAAGTGGATGCTCACAGTCATCTATAGAATGGAACACGGGGTCCCCAATGGAGGAGCTAGAGAAAGTACCTAAGAGCTGAAGGGGTCTGCAACCCTATAGGTGGAACAACAATATGAGCTAACCAGTACCCCCAGAGCTCGTATCTCTAGCAGCATGTGTAGCACAAGATGGCCTATTCAGCCATCATTGGGAGGAGAGGCCCCTTGGTCTAGCAAACTTTATATGCCCCAGTACAGGGGAATGCCAGGTCCAAGAAGTGGGAATGGGTGGGTAAGGGAGCAGGGTGGGGGGAGGGTATGGGGGACTTTTGGGATAGCATTTGAAATGCAGATGAAGAAAATATCTAATAAAAAAATAAAAGAAAAAGAGAAAGCAAACTGAGCAACATGAGGAGTAGGGCAGTAAGCAGCCTTTCCACAGCCTCTGCATCAGCCACTGCCTCCAGGTTCCTGCCTCCAGGTTCCTGCCCTGCTTGAGTTTCCATCCTGACTGCTTTTTGATAATAAACTGTTATATGGAGGGAATAAACATTTTCCTCCTCAAGTTGCTTTTGGCCACTGTGTTTCATCACAGCAACAGAAACTCTAACCAATACACTCAGAGGGGCTGAATAACTAGACCAAGGTCAGGTTGGAGTGACAAGGCCAGAAATCCAAGCCACATGTCTCTAAGTCCCACTCTAAGACTAGTATCTCTTGTGTGGTGTCCCCGGCTTTGGAGGGGGTGTCAGAGCCTTTATCTTCCCCAGGACTGAAGAGCTGGAAGCCGTGTGAACCTACATTGCTCTAGGGAAGCCACTGTGGTACTGACCTGAATTGGGAAGCACAGATCCTTTGCCATTCTTCACATCCACCACCCAGGTAGCTTCTTTGCCTCCAGGGCCATCTTTCACTTTGAAGGCAAAAATGCCACCGATTTTCTTCACGAACTGTTCCCCTTCCTGGAAGCAGAAGTGACGTGAGGAATTACCATCCTTCCCTCCTCTGACTTTAAATAAATACTTAAACAGGTGAATGATGTGAGGAGCTGAGATGGCAGAGCCCGTGAACACCCATTTTATTTACTCAGGAGTCAGAAGGGAAGGGGCAACATCTCCCCCACCTGTCAACTCTGTAAAGAAGGGGCAGCGGCCTGGAGCACCTCCTGGGACAGAGCTTGCTCCTGTCTAGGAGCCTGAGCTTCAAAGTCAGTTCCTTCACTTCTAATTTGGTTCCCCACAATCAAGACTAAAAATGATTCTGAAACCGCTTTCTCTAACAGCTCCATTCCTGTCTTAGTATAAAGGACTACGTAAACAATGCTCCATTTGCCTTGTAACCTGGGTCTTGGGAGTGCAGTGGCCTACTACAGATCATGTCACTGTGATCTCTAGCAGATGGTTTCCTTCTCCTTCCCACTTCATTCTCACTCCGCTTTCTGCGTCTTCTTGAAACATGGCCTCAGACTCTGTGCTAGGAACCAAGATCACAGCAGCGAGGGAGTCAGACCAACCCAGGCCAGCAGTGCTCTGTACTGTAGTGACAAAACCTTCCAATGACACAGAGCTGCACAGTGAGCAATGGAAGACGACGGTGGCACATGCAACTTGCCCTAAAGAAAAGCAGCGCTGGCAGGACGGCTCAGTGCTTGCCTATGACCCGAGTTTAGTCCCCAGACCCATTATAAAGGCAGAACAGCTGCACTAAGCCGTCCTCGGACATTCACAGGTGAGTCACAGCACACATATCCCCACCACACCACGTACATAGGCACAGGCTCTAATGGTAAATACATTTCTAGTTAAAAAAGGAAACCAAGGTCCAGAGAGGTGGCTCAGTGGTTAAAAGTGGCTACTCTTCCAGAGGACCCAGGTTCAGTGTCTCACAGCCATCTGTTAACTCCAGCTACAGAAGATCCAATCCCCTCTTCTATCCTCCATAGATACTCGGCATGCACATGGTACATAGACACGCATGGAGGCAAAACGACAAACTCATTTAAGAATAAATTAATTAAAAAAAAAAAGAAAACCAGCCAGGTGTGGTGGCACATGCCTTTAATCCCAGCACTCGGGAGGCAGAGGCAGACGGATTTCTGAGTTCAAGGCCAGCCTGGTCTACAAAGTGAGTTCCAAGACAGCCAGGGCTATACAGAGAAACCCTGTCTCAAAAAACCAAAAAAAAAAAAAAAAAAAAGAAAACCAAAATTGGTACAATTTTTGATATCTTTTTTAAAGAAAAGAAACACATTCATTGTAAACAAATTAGCAAATATAAATAAGCAAAAAGAAAACATAAATCATTTCTAATTTTATCCTATAAAGAAACATCACAGCTGCTATCAATTCCATCCTTTTTCTCTACACAATAGTTTTAAAAGCGAGTATGATGGCTGAGCCTGGTGGTGCACAGCCTTTAATCCTGACACTCAAAGCTTGAGGAAGACAGATCTGTGAGTTCCAGACCAGCCTGGGCTACCTAAGCAAGTTCCAGAAGAGCCAGGACTCCATAAAGACACTCTGGATCCAGTGGAGTGGTATGGACGGAATGGTATATGCATGGAATCCCAACTGAAGGTTCAAGGCCAGCCTGAGCTAACAACTGAGCCCTAGGCCAGCCTAGGTTGCACAGCTGAGAATCTAACCAAAAGGAGGTGGGGACCATCTACTTTTATATCCTCCTGCCTCTGCCTCCCGAGTGCTGAGATTAAAGTGTACATCACCACATCTGGTTTGTCCTTTTCTCTTTCAATAGAGAAAAATCTTTATGTGTGAGTGTGTGTGCACATTTTGGTTTTCTGACATATGGTTTTACTCTGTAACTTAGACTGATCTCAAACTGGCAGCCGCCTCCTGTCTCAGCCTCCCAAGTGCTGCTATGGTTACAAGCAGGAGCATCTGTACCCAGCAACAGTTCTAGCTAAATTTATTCTTAGGGATTTTTACAGTGTTCTTGTTAATAATATATCTTCATTATATTTAATGGCTGAGTTATTACAGACACATAGAAAATATGGTAATCTTTTTATGCTTTTTCTGGACCTGGCTACTTTTAAGTTTTCCTTGTCCATTTAGGACTTAATGGCCTGCAGTAATTTATATATCCAGGGTTCTTCATCCCTATTCTTTCCCTTAACAAAGATTTAAAGTGTTCACTGTATTCACACTGTAATGAGCACCTGAAACACTCAAATGCTTATTTCCCTGGAGGAATTTACATCACCTGACACCACAGTCACCTCTGTTTCTATGTGTGCAGAACCACGGCCCTAATTTGTGTTCTCTTCTTCCTTCCCACTCTGCGTGTGTGTGTGTGTGTGTGTGTGTGTGTGCGCGCGCGTGCGTGTGTATGTTTATACATGAGCAGTGTAACAATAACTGAAGTGTAATTCAGACCCTACAAAATGCACTTTTTCACAGTATACAATTTAGTAACTTTTTTTAGTGCACTCTAAGATGTGTTTGACAGTTAATCTTCATTATCAACTTGACAGGATTTAGAATCATAAAGAAAGACACACCTTGCTGAGTGTTAGTGCATTTCCAGAGGTTTACTAGAGAACCCCCACACCAGATGTGGGTGGCACTATCCCATGTGCTGGGATCCCAGACCAAATCAAAAGGGAAGCGGGCTGAGCACTGGCTCTTCTCTCTGGGCTGGAGCTCTTGGCCGTGGCTGTGCTATGACTCACGCTCCTGCCACCATCCCTCCCACCATGCCCAGACGGTATCTTTCTTAAACCAGGAGCCAAAATAAACCCTTCCTTCCTTCGACAGCTGTGTCACGTACGTGGCCACAGTGATGCAGAGAGTGACTAATAAACAACGTGCAACCTCAACATCACTACTCTCAGAACATTCTCACGTTCTCATGTGAACTAACAGCCCTTGCAGTCAGTCGCCATTTTCTGATACTAGCTTCTGAAAACCACAAACTGGCTTATTCTGAATATTTCCTATAAATAGAACCATACAGTGTGCTCTTTGTGAGTAGCCTGTTTCATTTAACATATTCTCAAGGTTCATGCTGGGTTGTGTATCAGCCAGTACCTCTCTCCTTTCTATGGTAAGATAAGACTCTACTGAATATGGTTACTTGTTTAACTATTTATGTTTCTTGTTGTGTGTGTGTATGTGCATTTTCTGTGTATTTGTACATGTACGTATGGGGGTGCTCACTCATGCAGGCACAAACAGATGCCAGCAACTGATGTCTTTTTCATCTGTCTTCCCATTTCATTCATTCATTCATTCATTCATTCATAGACAGGGTTTCTCTGTGTAGCCCTGGCTGTCCTGGAACTCTCTATGTAGAGCAGGCTGGCCTCAAACTTACAAGGATCCACCTGCCTCTGCCTCCTGAGTGCTGAGATTAAAGGCGTGCGCCACTCGGCCCAGCTTCCACCTTTCTGAGAAAGGTCTCACTGGACCTGGAGCTCAATGCTTCAGCTAGACTGGCTGCCAGCCAGCTCCCGGGATCCGCGTGTGTTCTCTCAGCTTTAGAAGCCCACCCACCGCCAGCCACACTCTGCCTTTGCACGGGTGCTCAGGGAATCCCAGCGTGGGTTCTCGTGCTCAGGAAGTCACGGCTTTACCCACTGAGCAGTCTCCAAGTCCTCTTCTCCTTGTCTTCATTTTGGTTTTATGACTACTGTGGACAGAGGCTCTTCTTCTCTTGCTTGGGTCGAGAGTTAGGAGGGAATTGCTGGATCATAAGCTGCTTAACTCCTCGAGGAACTACCAAACTTTCAAAACACCAATACCCCACAACCCTACTAGCATTGAATAGGGGTTCAAATGTCTCTACATCCTCACTACTGATTCGTATCCTCACTACCTTTTATTAGTCAGTTCACTGGTGTGTCAGACTTTTTCTTAAATAGTTCCTTGGTGTTCCAGAAAGCAGTCATGGGTCTTACAGCAAAGTAGCTGTTCTAGTCAGCACCCACTTTCCTCAGTAGTCATCTCCTTTCAGTACTACGGATCAAACTTGAGCCAGGTTTCTTCTGGGGCCAGTGGCCAGTGACTACTTCCAGATACGTCTGCCTCTGCACAGCGCCCCACAAACCAGCCAGAGCAGACACCAATGCGTCCCAGCAGGAAGATCCAGGCAAGCATTAAGAGGTTCTACCGCTTACCTCTCACTGCCTAAGAGATGTAAATTCATGTGCACGTGCTGTTCCTTCTGAAGAACCAACTGACCCTTTTACAAAACCCATACTCTGTGGTCAATACATCATTTCCCTTTGAAACGGGAGTGAAAGTAGGTAAGAGAGCTAAAAAGAGAAAAACACAGTTGCAAAACTGGAGATCATTTCTACCAAGAAGTCTTAAATGCCTCTTGTGGGAGAAAAAGTACTCTCGGAGTGGACTGGAGGCCAGAGAGCAGGTGCTGCTGGGAAGGCAATGGGACAAAAAGGGCTGAATTCTAAGAAGGCCGGTGGAGCACTGCTGAGGAAGACAAAGGTGGAAATGAAACCTCAGCTGGGCTGCCTCCGCAGAGGCAGAAAATGCATTCACTGACAAAGAGCCCAGACTCCCTTTCTAGCGCTCCAAGCACCGAGGAAACTGACGATCGTGGGAAGGAGACACAGACTGGGATAAGGGGGTGAAGGAGTGCAGAACTAAAGTGAGAGCGGAGGCATAGGCTTGCACTGCGAACGGCCAAGTGCAAGCCTGAAACAGCCCCTCTTTGTTAGTCCCAGTAAGGAAGCCCCCCTTGACTATCCCCAGCCGACCCGACTGCAGGGTGGATAATCTACCCAATCTTCCGATGTGACCTCGGACTAAGTCCTCATAGAATTCCTCATTTTACTGCGGACACAATAATGAAAGGCATTCAAAACACAGCCATGGGCTGCCTCCTTCTGACTACGCTGGCAAAGATGGTTATATAATAAGCCAATACAGTTTTAGAGAAGCTATAGAAAAAAAGCAGCTATTCGCTTGAATTGTTAGTAAGTCTGCAGAGCATTATCCTTTCTGGTGGGGTCTGGCTAGTCTAAACTGTAAAATGCACACACTTACTATCCAATTCTGTCCTTTAATTAAACTAGTTAGTATTTAAAGTACAGGAGGAAATTTATAACAGCAACGCTGTATTTGCAAATTTTAGATATAATCTATTATCATAAGAGGCCAATTAAATAAGTTATGGCACATATGTACAAACATGTACAATGTTCTGAAAAACATGTAAAGGACTTATTGACACGGCCATAAAGCATCCAAGTGAAAAGAGAATGAGGTCATCCCCTAAGATGGCAGCCTGGCAGTCCTGCAGCTCCTATCCCAGTGCCGTGCCTGCAGCCATCAGTCTGGTTCTGCTCCAGTCCCAGAAAGGTGTTGATTTTTATGAAAACCCTGGAACACTGGCTAGGCACACTAGTCACAGTGCAGTCAGACGTCAGAAGTCCTCAGCACATGAAATGTGCCCAGTGTTGGCCTGTCCCTCTGTGGCTTTAGCAGGAGTGAAATGCCAGCCTAAAAGCCTTGACTCCTGTTGTTTAGTTCAGCCTATTCTCAGATGTGTGATCTGAATTGTGACTGGGACGGTAACTGTGTCTGGTTTGATCTAAAATCTAAAATCAGTAGTGAGCTCCCAGGAGACTACTGCATTCCAGACAATGAAGTAAATACCTAATCTTGCTACAGGTACCTCTTTTTTATTGTCTTTGTATGGCCTCTTTCTATCAAGAACTAATTATGGGTGTGCTGGAGAGATGGCTTAGCATTTAAGAGTACTGGCTGTTCTTCCAGAGGTCCTTGGTTCAATTCTTGGCACCCATATGGTAGCTCACAACTATCTGTAACTGTAGTCCTATAGATCCAATGGTCTTTTCTGATACACAGACAAACATACAGACAAAACACCCATACACATAAAATAAATAAATAAATCTTTAAAAGAAAAAAGCATACTTGTTCTTAAGAGGGCCTGGGTTCAATTCCCAGCACCTACATGGTAGCTATACACACACACACACACACACACACACACACACACACACACACACAAGCATAACTACAGTTCATGCTGACAAAACACCCATATGCATAAAATAAATCCAAGAAAAAACTTTTTAAAAAATAACTATAGCAGGCTGACAAGATAGCTCAGTGGTTAAGAGCACTGACTTCTCTCCCAAAGGTCCTGAGTTCAATTCCCAGCAACCACATGATGGCTCACAACCATCTGTAATGAGGGCTGATGCCCTCTTCTGGTGCATCTGAAGATAGCTATAGTGTGCTTATATATAATAATAAATCTTTGGCCAGAACAAGCAGGGACTGAGTAAGCAGGGCCAACCGGAGAGAGCAGAAGTCCTAAAATTCAATTCCCAACAATCACATAAAGGCTCACAACCATCTGTACAGCTACAGTGTACTCACATACATCAAATTAATTAATTAATTAATCTTTAAAAAAGCTATAACATAAAAAATAGATTTTAATATATAGTACAATAAACCCAAAATGTATTATATGGTCTTGGCTATGTAAAATTCTAGTTTATACACAAGATAAGGATAACAAATAGAATATTCATGGTAACACTTTAGTGAACTCTAAGTGGTACAATTGGGAAATTTTAACATTTTTCTTTTTTAAAAAGATTTAGTTATTTGTTTTTCCTTATTTTTAATAACATTGTTAATGAATTTAGATATAGTCGATTTTTAATTAATTATTTGCTTACTTTATATGCACTGGTGTTTTGACTGTAAGTATGTCTGTTGGAGGGTGTCAGATTCTAATACGTATGAATTCTGGCTGCACTGCACATGTGCCTAGAGCAGTCAGGAGAGGGCACTGGTTCCCCAGAACTGAAGTTACCAACTGATTTAAGTCACTCTGTGGGTGCTGGAAACCCAACCCAGGTCCTCTCTAAGAGCAGCCAGCACTCAACTGCTGAACCAACTCTGAAGCTACCTAAAAAATTTTTCTTTTCTATGTATCCATATATAATGTGAATTTTAAAAATTAGAATTCTTTTTTGCAACAAAGAAGTAGCCAATTTTAAAAAAGACTGAAAAATGCAAACAAGAAGCTGGCCAAGGTAGTACTGGTTAAGGTAGTGCACTCCTGTAACCCTAGCACAGGCATTGGGGGAGGGGGGGCAGGAGGACGAGGTCATCCTTGGCCACATAGTTAGAAGCCAGCATGAACTATGAGACACGTTTCAAGGGGGAAAAAGCCAATAAATAATTCCATTTTAAAAACAATTCTGAGGAAAAGATGAGGACAAGAGAAACAACAAGAACAAATTTTGCTTAAAAATCCCATTACGAGCTCTTTTCCCCTTCGTCTTCGTCAACATCTTTGCCCTCTTCCCACAATGAACTCCCATGTGGAACTCTTAAAAAAAAAATCCCATTATGAAATCAAATATTTATATGCTAATAAAAAACAGTAATGAAGAATTCTGATGTCAGGTACAGTTAAAGATTCACTTAAACTATCCTCTGGAATGATTTTTAAATGACATCGCTCTAATTCAGAGGAAGTTATAAACCGAGTGTGTTGGCTACACACTTCAGAGCTGAAGCAGAAAGACTGTTGTGAGTCTGTGGCCAGCAGGCAATCTGCCTCAAAAAGGAAAAAAAAAAAGATTGTTATCAAAATAAAGTAGAACTCCTTATATCTGAATTATACCCACAACTGGATATCTTCCTGACAAAGAAGACTGGAATGAAAATGATTTAAAACATTATTTACTATAGTCTTTTTTTTTTTTTTTTTTTGGTTTTTCAAGACAGGGTTTCGCCCTGGCTGTCCTGGAACTCACTTTGTAGACCAGGCTGGCCTTGAACTCTGAAATCCGCCTGCCTCTGCCTCCCAAGTGCTGGGACTAAAGGCGTGCGCCACCATGCCCGGCTTACTATAGTCTTTACATTCAAATATGGAGATGTGTCAGGCAGTGGTGGTACACGCCTTTTACTGCAGTACTCTGGAGGCAGAGGCAGGCAGATCTTTGAGCTCGAAGCCAGTCTGGTCTACAGAGTGAGTTTCACGACAGCCAGGGTTACACAGAGAAACCCTGTCTCAAAAATTAAAACAAAAACAAATAAAAAACAAAACACATCTAGAGATGTGCACATTTTGAAACATAGTCTGACTAGAATTACAAAGTAGCCTCCTCAGACACTCGGGGTTCTGAAACACAAAGTATTTCAGCACATGGTGACATTTCACCTAGTGCACCTTGAGCATTAGGTGAGATCTCCGCCTCCCAGCCCAGGCTCCGGTCTCAGATTGTGTTTAATTTACAGCTCTCACCTCTTCAAGCTTCTTCTCAATCTCCTTAAAGACGAGGTTTGCCTTGAATCCATCCCCTGCAGAGCTGGTGGGAGCAGCTGAAACCTGGTGCGTCCTGAAGGAGCTGTGGAAGGCTCAGTGTCAGTTCTGGGAGTCACAGAGGTACTCAGGTTTGCAACATTTAGGTAACAGTAACTTTCAAAATGCCCAAGAACAGAGATGCTACAACTCTTATCTCAAGAAAATCTTCAGCAAGTACATAAAACAATTACCCAACTCCACCCCACAGCAAATACTAAGTTCTCACTAGGTGAAGCCACCCTCCTGAAACGTATAGCCAAGACCATTAACAAGCAAAAACAAGCAAACAACCAGGCATACAGTTATCTGAAGAAAAAAACCCAAACCCCAGCTAAGTGGCTGCTAGAGAGGGGTCATCTATTGTAAATAGTGGTCACAGTGAGAGTCCCTCTGGGAGGTAATATTTACATTATACCTTCAATTACGAAATGAACCAGCCCTACAAAGAGTTTTGGTGGGAAGCCACCCCAGCCTGAAGGGACCCAAGTATAAAGGTGGAAAAGGAAATGCATGGAGAATAAAAGGAGATACGTGGTGCCTCACACAGGCGCCTCCTGGTCACAGCACAGGAGAAAGGCAGAGGACAGAACTGGGCCTCCCAGTCAGTGGGTTGGGGTTTCTTTTTCAGTTTATTCATTTGTTTGTAGTGCTGGGGATGAAGCCCAGACTCTTGGCACATCAGCCAACACGAGTGTACCCCAGCCTCTGTGGTAGAGCTTAAAGGTTCAGAGTGTAGAACATGTGCTTAGCATCCTTAAGGGTCCCGGGTTAGACCCTCAACACACACACACACACACACACACACACACACACACACACACGCACGCACGCACGCGCGCAGAGAGAGAGAGAGAGAGAGAGAGAGAGAGAGGAACCAACCAGAGTTTCAGTTTTAAATATAATCAAAACACTGGGGCATGATCTAATTTATGTCTTAAAAAAACAAATCTAGCCATCAGCTAAAAATGGGCCTTAAAGAGATAAGGAGAGACCAACTAAGAGTGCAATCACCCAACAATATGAACTAACCAGTACCCCCAGAGCTCCTGTCTCTAGCTGCATTTGTAGCAGAAGATGGCCTAGTCAGCCATCATCGGGAAGACAGGCCCCTTGGTATTGCAAACTTTATATGCCTCAGTACAGGGGAGTGCCAGGGCCAAGAAGTGGGAGTGGGTGGGTAGGGGAGTGGGGAGGGGGGTATGGAGGACTTTTGGGATAGCATTTGAAATGTAAATGAAGAAAAAACTCAAAAAAAAAAAAAAAAAAAAAGAGTGCAAACACCCAAGCCAGAGATAATTTAGGCAATCAGAGCTGAATTACAAGGAAGTGGGTGAGGCAATGGGGCAGGCAAGGCTGGGCTGGAGCAGGCAGGGCTGGGCTGCAGAGTCCCTTTCACCTGCAATAAGAGATGACACACTGATGGTTGTTCCAAGGAGACAACCACTGATGATGACTAGCAACACAGCTCTTAAAGCTCTCAGCCCCTCTTCCATTCACAAGCAATAGGATTCTAAGCAAATGAGCAACTCCATCCCATCGTGCAATGGGAGCAGGGGAAAGAACAGTGCCAATGGCTTTGTGGAACTAAAACAGGAGCCTGTGTAGAAACACCCAGCACTGTGGGGCACTCAGAAATCAGGCAAAGTGTCACAGAAGCCTAGAGCAGAGAAGTCTAGGAGATAAAAGCCAAGTGTGTCAAAGCACTCCCAAAAGGTCAAGTACCCGGGGGTGTGATAACACAGACCTGGTTCTTTTGAACTGTGAACTGAATCCATCTCTGGACTGTGATAGCCAAGAAGGTTTGTTTGGGGTGGGATAAAAACAGAATTGAGTAATCTCTTAAAGAAATGGAGCATTCCTTCTGGGTGTAAGCACAAGACAGTCCCATCCATACATTTTTAAAGATCTTCTCTGATATTTTAAGTGTGTTAAGATGTGCACCAATTTAAGAGCACTGACTGCTCTTCCAGAGGTCCTGAGTTCAAATCCCAGCAATCACATGGTGGCTCACAACCATTCGTAATGAGATCTGATGCCCTCTTCTGGAGTGTCTGAAGACAGCTACAGTGTACTCATACATAAACTAAATTTAAAAAAAAAAAAAGATGTGCAATGATATATCTGGCTGTACCAGCACTTGGGAGGTAGAGGCAGGAGGATTGAAAAATTGAAGATCAGGTGCATAGTGAGTTCATAGCCATCTTGGGCTAAATGAGACCATATCTCAAAACATAAAACAAACCTCCCAAATCACAAAACGTCACCGTCCACACTACTTGTCGCTGTAGTGGTGAGACATGTTTTTAGAACATTGAACAGTTGTCACCACCATGCAGCTCTTCAAGTCTCTTCATCTTATAAACCTGAAACTCTGGAACCAGACAGATGGGTCAAGCAATTGAGGGCACTGGCTGCTCTTCCAGGGGACCCAGGTTCTATTCCCAGAACCCACATGATGGCTCACAATTGTCTGTTAACTGTAGTTCCATGGGATCCAGTTCATTCTGCAGTAGATACATGACATATGCATAAGATAAATAAGTATATAAATCTTAAGGAAAAAAACCTGCCTCGTGTAGTGGCACAGGCCTTTAATCTCAACACTTCAGAGACAGAGGCCAGAGAATCTCTGTGAATTCAAAGCCACCCTAGGCTACCATAGTGAAACCCTGTCGTTCATAGATAGATAGATAAATGATTGATAGATAGACAGACAGACAGACAGATGAATGATTGATAGATAGATAGATAGTTTGGCTTTTAATGATTAATCATCAGTGTGCCCTTTTCCATGCTGGCCACTTCTTGACTCTATCAGGTAAATAACTGGTCCTGGCAACCCGGAGGGTACAAAGTATCCTGACTATGTGGCAGCTCAGACCGATTTCCAAAGGTCAGGTTCTTGCTAGTCTGGTAAAGGTCATCACGCTACAGATTAACCAACTTTTCATCCAGAGCAGGAAAAAATAAACATGAAAAATGCTGTCAATATTTTCTGAGCATCCTTCCTTGCAAGTCACTTGATACATGTCCTGTTTAAAAGAAACTGAATAATAACATAAACTGAGATATATCTCACACACACAAAAAATATTTCTGCTGCTTTCTTTTTGTTTTATCGTTTGCTTTGGTTTGTCAGGCTGAGTTAGCCAGGTTGGTTCCAGTGCTCTTCCCCTCGGCCTCCCAAATTCTTATAATACAGGCACCTGCATACAACAATGCCTAAATTCTTACAACTCTAGATACAAAATTCTAGTAGAAATTAAATTGTAATTGGTTTTTACTTGAATTTGGTAAACACAAGTTTACTGGACTAAATCTACCACCATTAATGCTGGAAAGGGCTTACAGACTAAAGAACATTCTCGTCTGTGTTTGGATTCCCACTAGGTAAGAGGGAAGTTTCACTGTAAGGCCCTCAGCTCTGTATCGGTGGTGTCACAGACTGGGAGTGCAGAGAAGTCATGAAACAGGAACCAGCTAACACCTAGCTTGGTTAGCTGATCACCCACATATCTTCAGAGTTGGTACTTCACGGTATGCGGGGTTTTAGATGGGGAAGCGCTGCTCGGTGCTGGGGCACCTTCCTAGCACACAACCCCCTGGGTTTAATACCCAGCAAGCCAAAGCACCTAGTGTGTTCAAGGCACATACCAAGCCTTCAGAAAGTGGTGGTTGGACTAGGCATGGTGGCTCATGCCTGTAAAACCACTCGGGAGTCAGAAGCAGGTGGATAAGGCCTTCCTGGACTACACTGCAAAACCCCACCGAAACAAAGAAAATGGAGGGAGGGGATCTGGTTGTTAAAGAACTTTTACAACTCAATAACCCAGTTTTTCCGTTACTAAAGGCACTGACAGAGGGACAGTTCTCCAAGGATGACACACAGATTGCGAATAAGCGGGAATAAGAGGAAATGGTGTTCAGAAAATGATTAGCTACTGAGGAGATGTGAACCAAATTGTGAGGTATCACACCCAGGAGGACTGCTCATAAAAGACAGTGAGGTCGAGGGTATGGAGAGGGGAGCTTTCATGCAAATGGGGTAGTATTCAGCCTTTGAAAATAACACGTTCAACCAAAGAAGCCAGTCATGAAAGAATAATGCCATTTGACTTCCTTTATATGAAATATGCAGAGTAGGCAAATCCAGAGACAGGGAGTTTGTGTGCAGTTGTCAAACTACCAGTGGGACAGACTGGAAGTGAAAGCACTTAGGCTATGTGTTGGGGGTTGAGGGGCGGAGGAGAGTGAAAATGTTTTAAAATTATCACCTGTTCTGATTAGAGAGGGTTATGAAATGCATGCAAACACTGGGGAGCAAAGTTCCCAGACAATCAGCAAGTCCCTTTGACCTCAGAGCTGGCAGATGAGCCCATATGACAGGACGGACAACTGGAAGCCTGGGTGTTACAAGAAACCTCTCTGGGATATGATGGGAATGCAATAGATGCCCCTTAACCAAGCTGTGGACTGTGTCAAGGGGTATTTCCCAGGTTATACTAAAAAGTCAAGGTCACTTTTCCCAAACTCCTGAGTGATACCAGAATTCAATAAGACCATTTCAACCACTTAACCAGAGGCCTGAACTAGAGGCACAGCAAAGAAGAAGGGCAAATCCACTGGGGAAGAAATTCACAGTTCGTCCAGCGGCTGCAGGGTAGGGTGGGTGCACTCCAGTAGTTTTCTGAACTCTAAAGTGAATGCTTTCAATATTTCCTAAGTGATGAAAAGGTTAACAGGTAGTGTGATCAAAAACTTAGAAGGCTGCTCTTTCTGGTCACCTCTCCCTCTTTGCCTGGAAAACAACCACCAATAAATAAATAAATAAATAAATAAAACCCCACAAAACAAAAGTGACACCATCTACAAATGGTGCTTAACTAGTTTTCTAAATTCCTGCTCTAACTGCTAAAAACCAGTGGTGAGTATTAACAACACATAAGCCACCTAATATTACCCCTAAGTTTCTACTTAAAAACAAGCTAAACTAATATAATTCACATATGTGTCTCCTGAGAAGGCCTGGCAGTGGCAAGGATGAGCTAGCCAGCAGCCATGTATGGTGGGTGTCTCAGCATCACTTTCCACTAAAGGAAACCAAGACTCCTTGGAGAAATGACGGGGCTAGGCATGGGCCATAGAAAGGACAAGAGGGGCTGCGGACATGGACCCAGATGTGGTTCCCACATCAGGCAGCTTAGAACCACCTATGTAATCCCAGCTTGGGGGGGGGGGGGGGCTGGTGCCTTCACTTACTGCATAGCCAAGCCCAAAAGCACATAAATACTAAAAACTGTAAAAACAAAGTGGAAGAAGAGATTGGAGTAACTTCTCGAGCCAGAAAAGAGAGAAAGGAAGGCCTACACAGACTCGGGGACACAGGGTCACCTTGAGAGGGTCCCCACTGGCCAAACCAGGGGCAGTCACTGCAACAAAATAATTGATACTAAAGGACTGTGATCTCAAGGATAAAATAAGGCCTTGTGACTTCATGCAGTGTATATGAATACACTTAAAGACAGGAAAAGGAGGGAAATTTCTTCCTTAGAGCAGAATATCATCAATGGGAGCTAAAATTAAGAGTGCCTCTATAATTTGCCTTTTTATGATCTCACTGGCAAACTACAGAGGCAGCAAACAGAGCAGGGGTTGCAAGATGGGCAGAGTAAGGGCTGCTGGAAACCTACACAAAGAAATAAAGAGCTGGCTGGGCGAATGCTTTTAATCCCAGGACTTGGGAGGCAGACGCAGGTGGATTCATGAGTTTGAGGCCAGCCTGGTTCACACAGAGTTCCAGGACAGTGTTACATAGTGAGACCCTGTCTCAGCAGAGAGAAAAAGAACCAAAGGACTAGGGAAGCGGGTCATAGAATCATTGTGGACCTCACCTATGGTGGAAATTATACATTGCACCTTTTACATGTGAGAACTTGCAGGCACATACTAAAATGGTGAAGCAAGAAACTCACTGCCTCTAATACAAAGCTAGCCTGGTCTGGTCTAAGGTGTGAGACTGCTTAAAAAAAAAAAAAAAGGCTGTGGACAAACTTCCTAATTTTACTCTAAAGAAAACGAAATATCTATGACAATTATACTGACTGTGTTGGCTTTTCATAGCTTGATTATTTTTCCCCTAAGGGGTTTCATCTCAAGTGTGAACTGCATGGTGTTCCAGGGTCATCAGCATAGAACTGATGAATCAGATTGAGGAAGAAACAAGATGAGCCCTCTAAGGACTGCAAAAGAGCATGGGTATTTGAAAGAAGAAACTCTTAAGTTTAAGATGTTATCTTAATGTTTGAAACAAAAACAAAATTCTGGGCAGAAAAAGAAGAGTGAGACCAGAGAGAGGAAAAACCATCCCGAAGTTTGTAAAAGTTAAAGACTATATAGTAGATAGTGGCCCCTATCCTTTGTAGGACAAACTGTATAAGAAAACGATTAAGTAATCACCAGGAATTTCAAGAGAAAAGGAGCACATTCGTGTTAAAAAGTTACAGGGTGGTTAAAGGAGGAAAGACATAGCTAGCCAAGGATAATCAACTCAGAACACACCAGACCTCCAAACAGACCCTGAGGTGGTTCACTGCGAAAGGCTCATCATGAAAGAGAATAATTAAAGCAAGAGGAAAAAAAGATTTTGTGGACTAAGAAAGATTCTCTGGTGTAAGATAACAGGGGCAAGGAGCCAGTGGAGGGAATGCTAGGAAGATTCAAGAGGGTATACATAGTAGCTAGTACAGGTGGTTGGAAACCACGCACACAGAGGAACGCTGGGCCTTGGAAAAGGAGGAAGAGAACCCGGAGAGGCTGCAAGGAAAACAGGAATCCCAGAAGGCTGGGACAAGAGGTAACGACAGAGGCAGAGACTGCAAAGACAGGAAGCAAGCAAGCCCCTGGAATTCCAACAGCAACGAGGGCTTGATTCAGAAACACATTTTCCAGGTTCCAATGGCACATGTAGTTGGTGGCTTTCTCTGACAGCAGCCAGAAGCCAAGGAGAAAGCCAACTGTGAGAAAGGCAAGCAAAAGGTGACTAGTCTACATTCCGCAGGCTTGTGGGCCAGCACTCCTGGCTTCGCTGCCTCTTTCTGAACAAATTTTCCTAAGGTTGTCTCGGCTTAAAAACTAAGTCTTAACTTTTAAAACCACGTTAACGAAGTTATGTCATACTTTCCCTTAAATGCTTAATATGTGGTTGGGGTTTGGTTTTTGTTGTTGTTGTTGTTGTTTGTTTTTTTTAATATGCAAGCGTCACTTATTGTAAAGCATGAGGACAAAAGTGACAGAACTTAGAATGTCACTTACCTGGCAGCTTCGGGAAAACCCATCCTGTAGAGGGTGACAACCACAGCTCCTCCGAGGCCTAGATTGTGCTGCAGAGCCACCTTTGCCCCGGGAACCTGCCTCTTTCCGGCTTCGCCTCTCAGCTGCCAGCAGAGCTCCGCGCACTGAGCCAGACCTGGCGAGTCGAGCACAGAGCGTCCCGGGCCGCGTTAGAGCGCAGACTCCGCCCACCCGCGCCAGCGAGCCGCTAGTTGGGACTTCCCGCCAAAGCCACGCACGCCTGCAGAGCTTAAAGCCCAAGATTCACAGCTAGTTCCCACGCTAAGAGAATTAGCATTTAAGAAAGACTCGAGTTCAGGAAATCAACACTTGCATTTTCAACCCATTTTTTTCCGGGTGTGTTGAAATGGAAAACACAGTGTCTAGTGGTGCACACTTTTAAACCCTGCACTCAGAAGACAGGCAGGCGGATCTCTTGAGAGTTCAAGGCCAGCCTGGTCTACAGTTTGAGTTCCAGGACAGCCAATGCCACAGCAAGATTCTGTCTCAAATAAATAAATAAATAAAATAAAATAAAAAGTGAAAGAAAATTTTGAGATGGGACATTTTGAAAAAGCAATGAGATCAAATTGAACTCAAGATGCTTGTGATATGAAGTGGGAAAATGAGGTGGGCGTAGGGAATGATCTACAACACTAAAAATATTTGAAGTAGTCATAAGGAATTCTTATTTTATATTTACTTAAAATACATGTAATACATATAAGTGTATTTGCATACATACATATGTATATACACTTTGTTTAAGTGATGCCATACCACTTGGGGTAATAGTGCCCGTTCCAGGAGCCACAGACTATCTAATAAAAAGCCCTGTGCCATGCATGAATTGTTTGGTCCAGGGAGATCAAGCTTGATTTCATCCCAGAAGTCAAAGGTAAGTGTCTATTGCGAAAGATAGCACACACACTTGAACACAGGACTCGAGAAGTCGAGCTGGAACTAATCCAAAAGCCTCCTGGGGCCTAGCTTTCATAGTACCAGAAGGTGCTATGCTATGCAAGCTGGAAGTGGGAGGAGGGCCAGGATCAACAGACCTAATCACCTGTGGTGCCTATGAGCCACAGAAATGATATCTCTACACAGCAAGATATCTCTAAAGGTTCAATAAAGACATGTAGTCCCTCCCACCTCTACCCCTCTGTGTAGCCTTGTCTGTCCTGGAACTAGTTCTGTAGACCAGGCTGGCCTAGAACTCACAGAGATCTGCCTGCCTCCCCAAAGTGCTCAGATTAAAAGCATGCACTACCAGTGCCCAGCTGACCTTTATATCTTGATGGTAAATATACACACTCACACATAATTAAAAATAAACCAAGGTGGGGTTGGGGGGAGACATGCTTTTAACCCCAGCACTCAGGAGGCAGAGGCAGGCAAATCTATGTTTGAGGCCATCTTGATCTACAGAGTGAGTTCCAGAACAGCCAGGGCTACACAGAGAAGCCCTGTCTTGAATAAACAAACAAATGAATAAAATAAATACATAAGTGAAATTAAAATAAATCTTGCAAAAGACTTAAATTAAATATGAGGGTGTGACAACCCTGGAGGGCAGACTCTGGCAAATGGAAGATGCTTCCATCACACCCCTGAGCATCTGTGACAGACTTTCATAGAGAAATGGTTCCATAGAAGAGAGAAATGAATAAATGATATAAATTTATTTTATATCATTTCTTAAATGATAATAAATGAACCAAAGAAGAAACAAAAGAAGAACACAGCAGCAAGGCAGTGCACACACTGCAGCTAGCTGGTGTGCTCAGTCTGTCCGCCTGGCCCAACCCTCATTTATCTTTTTTCTGGAAGACTTTGGTACCCAGGGCCTTCTATATCCTAAACAAGTCAAGCACAGTATCCTACCGTAAAGCAACAGCACCCGTACCCTGACACACTGCCTTCCTTCCTCCTCCCCCAACACAACATCTAGCTCTTCTATTTTCTACTGCATTATAAGCTTATGAAATCTTGAGTGTTTCATTGGTGTCGTTTATTGTTGGTTTTTGGAAACAGCCCTGGCTGTTGTGGAACTCACTCTGTAGACTAGGCTGGCTTCAACTGACTCACAGAGATCCTTCAGCCTCTGTCTCCTGACTGCTGGAATTAAAGATGTGCATCACCAAGCCCCGCTGAAATTTTGAATCTTAAGTAGAAATACAATAAAGTTAACTAATAAGTAGATTGTTAATTATAACTTCTCTATTGTAAAACTGCAAGAACTTAAAATAGTCCACTAATCAATAAGACACGATAAGATAAAGAAGAAACACAATCATCTATACAATACCATCTGTCTTTACAGAAATAAACCACAGAGTTTTACCACTAAGTTACCTTAGAAACTCCAATACAGAAGATGTCAATTTTTTTAGCTAAAGATTTAACAGTCAAAGTGATTAATTTCCAGTGGGCAGTGAAGCCATAGTAAAATTTTAATTTCAGAATTCCTAGTCCAGTTTTCTCGAGAGAAAATGAGTTCCATGCAGTGCTAAGGAGGCATCCAACAACACACAATGTGTTCATCTGGAACCATCTTACCTGGTGACTCTAGTAAGCTCTCTGTTAGGAAACATCTTGTTAGCTAAGTGCACTGCAGCTAACGAGAAATCAAATGACTGCAGTTAAAAAGCATTAAAAACCCGTCACCATCTGAGTTCAAAGAATGCAAGCACACTGAAATCACAGACTTCAGCCACTCATGGTGGCTCACACCTATCATCCCAGCACTTGGGAGGGGCAGGTAGGGGGACTGCTTTAAGTTTAAGGTCGTCCTGAATCATATAGTGATTCATATAGGTCAACCTGGGACTGGGTTGTCTCAGACAATGAAAACAGTGGTCAGAAAGATGGCTCAGCAGATAAAGACATGTGCCACCATGCTGGGTGACCCGAGTTTTATCCCCAGGCTTGCATAAAATTAGAAAGAGAGAGCCAGTTCTCTCACTTGTGTGCCATGGAACATGAATGTGCACATATACGTTCACAAAAACAAAACAAAACAAAACCAAAAAACAACAGATTAGGGCCTAAAGTATAATTCTGACAAGAATGCATTGTCACCTGTTGCGCCCAGTGGGTGTCCCTTTGAGATGAGGCCTCCACTAGGGTTGATGACCCACTTTCCTCCGTAAGTGTTGTCCCCTCTGTCCACCAGGGTTCCACCTTGTCCTGTGGAAGAAAAAGTTAATATTCACAAATGTTAAAATATAACATTGGGCAGATGGCATGATTGTTTAATTCTTCCACATAGCCAAGGATTTCTTAATATAAACATTTCTTAAGCACTTAATTAAGTGTTGCAAATGCTTCTAAGTGTTGAGTAATAATATTGAGACATAAAGGCTTATCTTTCAAGAATGGATTGCATGAAATAAGCACTTGGTAGTTCCTAATAGCCCTGTGGTTTCCAAATTGCCCTGACTGTAACAGAGAGGCAGAAAAGAACTGATGTGGTCAAAATAAATATTCTGTAACATTTTAACTAAAAATTATGGTTTCAAAAGTTTTAATTTTCCAAAATGGCATCTATTTTTTCTCTTGTTTCAGTTGTAAAACTGTGTGATATATATATTTTTTAATTAAAAAAAAAGTACGCTGGCTGTGGTAGTATATGCCTTTAATCTCAGCACGTGGAAGGCAGAGGCAAGCAGATCTCTGAGTTTGAGCCTAGCCTAGCCTACTGAGCAAATCTTAGGATAGCCGGGAAACCCTGTCTTGGAAAGCAAAAATGGGGCTGGAGAGACTGCTCAGTGGTTAAGAGCATTGACTGTTCTTCCCA
Source organism: Mus musculus (assembly GCF_000001635.26). Classification (NCBI taxonomy): domain Eukaryota; kingdom Metazoa; phylum Chordata; class Mammalia; order Rodentia; family Muridae; genus Mus; species Mus musculus. Next base: position 108,075,074 of record NC_000070.6, read on the forward strand.
GAGGTCCTGAGTTCAATTCCCAGCAACCATATGGTGGCTCACAACCATCTGTAATGAGATCTGACACCCTCTTCTGGTATGTCTGAAGACAGCGACACCGACAGTGTACTCACAAATCTAGAAAGAAAGAGAGAGAGAGAGAGAGAGAGAGAGAGAGAGAGAGAGAGAGAGAAAAGAAAAGACAAGACAAGACAAGACAAGACAAGACAAGACAAGACAAGACAAGACAAGACAAGAAAAGACAAAACAAAAAAGCAAGGCTGAGGTGGGTTTCTGGCAGCGGGCATGGGCAAGCACGAGTCCCAGTGCTTGATTCTATCACAACAAAAAACAAAATCCACAGAAGGAAAACAAAACAAACAAATAACAACAAAAATTTCATTTTCGGGCTGGCAAGATGGCTCAGCAGGTAAGAGCACTGACTGCTCTTCCAAAGGTCCTGAGTTCAAATCCCAGCAACCACATGGTGTCTCACAACCACCTGTAATGAGATCTGATGCACTCTTGTGGTACATCTGAAGACAGCTACAGTGTACTTATGTATAATAATAAATAAATCTTTTTTAAAAAATTTCATTTTCATGAAATTAAGGAGATAAAGACCTAAGTTCACTATTGAACCATAAAGGTTAAAAAAAAGAAAAGAAAAGAAAAGAAAGAAAAGAAAAGAGGGGAGGGGAGGGGAGGAGAGGAGAATTGAAGAGGAAAGGAGAGGAGAAGAGAGGAGGAGAGGAGAGGAGAGGAGAGGAGGAGGAGAGGAGGGGAGGGGAGGGGAGGGGAGAAGAGAAGAGAAGAGAAGAGAAGAGAAGAGAAGAGAAGAGAAGAGAAGAGAAGAGAAGAGAAGAGAAGAGAAGAGAAGAGAAGAGAAGAGAAGAGAAGAGGATCCACAGCCATGGGAGAGATGGCACAAGAGCACACCTTTTATCACAGCAGAGGCAGGCAGATCTCTTTGAGTTAGAGGCTAGTCTGCATAGTAGTGAGTTCTAGTCCAGTCAGGGCTATGGAGTGAGACCCTGTCTCAAACCAAAACCCAAACAAAAAAAAACTACAAATTTAATCTCATGTACTTTGTGGCCTCCACATTGCCTGGTAATGATTTGTTCACTGTTTGGGAGTGGTTACAAAGTAAACAAAAGTACGTGGATTATATAAAGTGTTAATCCAGACGCTTTTCTGATGGAACACTAAGATCCGGAAGCCCCAGATGCGATGCCGATGGTCTGAGTGTGGTCCAGATAACAGTATGCTGAGTAGCCACAGCCTCGGAAAGAAGGAAGGAAAAGAGTCTGGGAAGTGGGAACAAGGGAGAGAGCCCCGGAGATGCCACATGGGGCTTTGGACACAGGCCCCTGAGGAAAATGAGTCTGGGGTGCTTGAAAAAGAAGACACTGTAACTGTAGGAGAGGAGGTGCAGGGAAGGAGCTAGGGACCCAAGGTAGATAAAATGACATTTGGCCTGCGCCTCTGTGTGGGTGAGAAGCTAGCAGGCCTTTGAAGAAAGAAATGATGCTGGCCAGCTTCTAACACAACCATCTGCTTCTTCTCCTTGTATATCAAAGAGACTGAAGGAATCCGGGCAGGCTAGGGGCCGGCTGGGAGATGACCACAACCTAAGGCACCATGCTGGCTGTGACAAAGACTGACTGGCAAGATGTGGTATACTCAGAATTTATTAGAAGGCAGAGTAGGAGCCAACAGAATCCAAAGATGGATTTGGTGGGGCATTGTGAGAAGGTGACTGAAGACTGATTCTGCAGAGGTCAAAGGATGGCTCCGCAGTTAAGAGCACCTGTTATTCTTTTGACAACCTGGATCCCAAAACAAACTTGGGCAGTTGACAACGTCCTGTAACCAAGGGATCCAACAATCTTTTCTGGCCTTTGTGGGTAGCCCTACACATGCTTGTAGATGCACACGCACATGTACACACACATGAATACATAAATAAATCTTTAAAAAGAATGGTTCTCCAGTTTCCTGTGTGATCAACTGAAAGATGTCCAAGTTGGAGAGAGAGGTTTGGGAAATATTAGCAGTCCAGTTTCTGAACTTAGGTTTGAGCTACAGACAAGCCATCAAAAAGCAAACAGCACACACAAACTCACACACACACACACACACACACACACACACACACACACACAAAATCAACCTATAACACCCTGAAAAGTAGGCAGTTTGCTCCCTGAATCTAGATTTCAGGGAAGCACTGGGAGCAACCTGAAAGTCATCACTCATCACATGATATTTAACTGGGTTCCAGTTGCATGTTCCCTGTGTGGTGAGTGTGGTGTAGGGGGCTACTTCTGATGCTCTGTTAGGAAATCTGTGTTTACTGGCACAGAAGGTCCTTACCACCAACTGGCTTTTGATCTATCAATAAAGATGTCAACAGTCAATAGTTGGACAGAAAGAACTCGAGGTGGGACTTCCAGGTTCCCATAGGCTAGGAAAGAGGAAGAGAATGGAAGTGAGGGACCCTAAGGGCTTTTTCCAGTCCCACACCCTCCTTACAGCTTCCCTCTCCCATCTGGGGTCAAGGCTAGGCCAAGTTACATTCTCCACCCACAGGAACATTCTTAGAAAAATTATTAGAATGTCCTGACTGATAAGTTACCTGACCCTCTGGAAAGTCCCAAGTAGAGTTCAAATGTGTGTCACGCTTGCTGGACAATAGATTTAAAGGTCAATGTGCATAGCCAATATGTTTGAACTGCAACCTTGCTGATGTAATAGCCATTCAGGGTCATCTTCTAGTCACTCACCTTGAGGGACTAATTGAAGCTTGACTCCTACAAGCTGGAAAACAAACCTCTTGCTTTTGCATCAATCTGGGTGTCTTGGGGGGGGGGCACGTCTCAAAGTAGACACCATTGACCAATGGTCGGGGTCTTACAGAGGTACTTGGGGGAGAGAGATGGGACAGACTTGGAGCTACAGGGGAGATCTTACAAAATGTAAGTAGAAAGGGAAAGCACCTTGGGCAAGAAGACCAACGGGCTTCACAGAAGGTAAGTGAGCAACTAAGCCAAGGGCAGAGTTAGAGGTGTTGAGCTGGGAGTGAAGGTAAGGGCATGCTAGCCACGAAGGCTTAGAAGAGCCCAGCCACAGACCCAGTAAGCCAGTTTAAAAATAAGCTAATGTGGGTGTGTGTCTTTTATCCAAAGATCTGAGATCGCTCCTGGGCAGGTGCATGGTTGTGACCAGTTGGGAACACAAAATGGTGTAGACAACACTACACATTACACAATGTGTTCGTGTCCCACAATGCTCCTCTCCTAGCACCACCACTGAAGGCATGTATACAGTGCTAGTCACATCAGAGAGTACACCTGATTAGCAAGGAGAGAGCTCAGGGAAGCTGCACACAAGGCTGAATTCCAGTTATGCTTCCTCAGGCTGTCCTGATCAGCTCTGCACAAGTAAACTGCATCCCAGAATAGCACTCCACGTCAACAAAGGTAGTGTTCTAGAACTAAGTCTATACCCTTACTGTACACCCCAACCCCCAGCAGACATACACACACACACACACACACACACACACACACACACACACACACACACACATTTGGCTTTTTGAGACAGTCAAAAGTATCCCAGACTAGCCTTGAACCCCAGATCCTCCTTTCTCTGCCTCCCAAGTGCTGGGATTACAGATGAGCAGCACCATCCCACTGAAACCCCACCTTTGTACCAACAGAACCAGGAAAACAAACCCCACAGGCTGAACAGTAAGCATTGAAGGGCACAGTAGAGAGAGTCAGGACAGAGCCCCACCTCCCTAATTACGAGTGTAGACTTATACTCAGAGTAAGTGAGTCTGAGGTTCACTCCACAGCTACAGATGCATGGGATGGCCCCAAACCAGCACAGCACAGGCTCGGGAACTAAACAGGGACTTCGGCTGCCACCTCAGAAGGCAAGTCAGAATTTGTGAGGACAAACTGGGCTGGCTGTGAAAGGAAATAAAACTTGAGACACGTGATTCATGTAATTTATGTCAAATAGCCCAAAGAGTTGTTTGTGAGCTTTGAAACCTGGGGCTGAGAACATAGCAGAACAGGCCAGGACATGCCTGGGCAGGCCCCTCGTTACACGTCCTGACTGGCCTAGTGCCTCCCTATCTCCTGCCCTTCTGACAGTCTGTTGATGTTTAAATGGACCAATCATGTGAAACCGCACCAATTCCTCCCCCAGCCCCACCCCTTTTCTATAAAACCCCTAGCTTCCAAGCCTCGTGGTGGAAACCACTGTCTCCTGTGTGAGATACATTTCGAACCGGAGCTTCGCCATTATAGCTCCACCATGTGGTCGACACCTCTGTCTCCTGCGGGAGATATGTGTCGGCCCCGGAGCTCCGTCATTAAACTTCCTCATGCTTTTACATCAAGATGGTCGTCTGTTCGTGATTCTTGGGTGCACGACGAATGGGAATTAAGTGGGGGTTTCCCCACTAGGTTCTTTCGGTTGCTTGCTTAATCACAAACAGTGAGATAATTCAGTTAGTAAACAAATTTCTAAACCTGAGGACTGAGTACTCACATAAAAAGCTAGATTTAGTGTGTGTGTGTGTGTGTGTGTGTGTGTGTGTGTGTGTGTTTGTAATTCTAGTACTGAGGAGGCAGAGACAGCAATTTTCTGGGGCTCACTGACCAGCCTGACTACCCTAAAACCAGGGAGCCCCAGGTCTAGCAAGAGACTTTGTCTCAAAAATTAAATGGGGGGAGTTGATCCTTAGGATTGACACTAGAGGCTGATGCCCACTTCCCTACAGCTCATATTACATGGCCCCACCACTCCTCTCCAGAGGATGCTGAATAAAGTAGCATTCATGTGTTCAGGATGCGATCTAAATTATTCATCCCACAAAGAACCTGAACCACCCCCCACCAACCAACTCCCAAGAGGAAAGAGCTGGACAGATGCCAAACCCCAAAGTTCAGATTACAAAATGATCAAGGACTTTCAAATTGATACTAGCGCTGCAAGGTGAAAGAGACACACAAATAAACACCAAGACAGACAGAGTTCTCCACAGAGCCAAGAAGCTAGAGAATGAATCAAATACAGATTTGAAAAGTGAAATCTTTGAAATAAAACACTGAGTCCAGATGTGCTAGAGCATGCCTGGGATGCGAGCACACCAGGGGCAGAGGCTGGAAGGTCAGGGACAGCCAGAGACCGACACAGAAAGGCCCTGCTTCTTTGTTCCTTTATTTTTTCAGTACTGGAGATTGAACTCAGGCTCTCCTATATACAAGCCAAACACTGCTTACTGAGCTATATCCCCAGTCTGAGATCTGTCTCCGAAAAGAAAGAAAAGGAAGAATAGGGAAGGGAAGGGGAGGGGAGGGGAGGGGAGGGGAGGGGAGGGGAGGGGAGGGGAGGGGAGGGGAGGGGAGGGGAGGGGAGGGGAGGAGAGGGGAGGAGAGGGGAGGGGAGGAGAGGAGAGGAGAGGAGAGGAGAGGATAAAAAGAATAAGAGGACATCCTACCACTCTGGAAGCTGAAGCAGGAAGCTTGTGTGGTCAAGGCTGGCAAGACACTGTCAGAAAGAAAGAAAGAAAGAAAGAAAGAAAGAAAGAAAGAAAGAAAGAAAGAAAGAAAGAAAGAAAGAAAGAAAGAAAGAAAGAAAGAAAGAGAAAGGAGAAAGAAAAGAAAGAGAAAGGAAGAAGAGAAAAGAAAAGAGAGAGATAAAGAAATTTTTGATTAAACAAACAAAACAAAAAAAAAGGAAAGAAAAAGAAAAAGTCTTACTCCAGTGGCTCAGAGCAGACAGGGGATTTTAAAATGAACAGATGGCCGGGCAGTAGTGCCCACCTTTAATCCCAACACTCAGGAGACAAAAGCAGGTCGGTATTTGAGTTCAAAGCCAACCTGGTCTACAGAGTAAGCTCCAGGACAGCCAAGGCTACACAAGAAACCCTGTCTCTACTGCCCCCCCCCCAAAAAAAAAAGGAAAAGGAAGAACTGGGTTTGATCACTAATACCACAAAAAACAAAGAACAAGTGTCACAGACTTGAAAGAACAAGTGTCACAGACTTGAAAGAACAAGTGTCACAGACTTGAAAGAACAAGTGTCTTGTGGGATAATACCAAAGGCTCTAAAACAGAACCGAAGGGAAAGGGGGCGCATCTGCCTTGGCACACACAGGCCCCAGGGTTAGAGCTCCAGGACTGAATGGACCAGGCAGGACGGTTCCCAGCTCCCAGAGCCTGGAAGGAGGTGAGGACACGGGGAGCAAGAGGCCATGTCCACTCTCTACTGTCTCAAAAAACAAAAGGAAAGTAAGAAAAGAAGAGAGAAGATGCTAAAAGAAAGTCTTCAGGCTAAAGAAATGAAAAAGAAAGAACCCTGAGTGCTGGCGAGATGGCTCAGTGATGAAGAGCTCGCACAGGCTAGGCTGATGGTGCACGGCTCTAATCCCAGCACTCAGGAAGCACAGGTCAGGGGATCTCTGTGAGTTTGAAACCAGTCTGCTCTAAATAGTGAGCTCTAGGACAGCCTGGGTATTGAGACCCTGTCTCCAAGAGAGACTGTGGAACGAACGTTAAGCCCTAAATGGAATGTCTCCATCAAATCCTCAGGGTAGGGAAACCCATCTACTTCCACTTCCCAATGCCAAAGAAGAGGAAAAAAATGTAAGAGCCAGAGGGTATGGAGGAGGCCAAGAAAACAGGCCCTCTCAATCAACATGATCAAAGCTCATGTGAACTCACAGAGACTGAGGCAGCAGGCCCAGCCTGCACAGGTCTGCACCCGGTCCTCTGTGTACATGCTATGGCTTCCAGTTTAGCATTCTCATGGGATTCCTGAGTGTACAAATTCCTGATTCTTGGGCCCCCTCTAATGTTCTTTTCCTTCTGTTTGTTTGCCTTGTCCAACTCCAATGTGGTTTGTGTTATCTTATTATATTTTATTTTGTTGTACTTAAAAAACGAAAAAGCACATCTGGTCTTGTAGAGAACCCGGGCTTGGTTCCCACACCCATATGGCAGCTCACAACCAGCTCTAACTCCAGTCCAGGAGACCCAATGCCCTCTTCTGGTTTCCTCAGGCAATAGGCATACACATGATGCACATGCGTACGTGCAGGCAAAACACAAACACACAGAATAAAAACGAAAAAAGAAAAATAAAGAAGAAACAACAGGGGCCCTGTGTGACTCCACTTCCCCATTGATTACAGCGTCCTGCCCACTGTGTTCATTTTCCCTGCAAACCATAAGATGCTACACTTCTGAATTGTCTGCGTGAGCCATCAGCTTGTACAAGACCTCCCGACCCCAACTCTCAGGAGCCTGGCACTGAAGAACCTGCCAGTCCAGTTCAGTCTTGGGCTGGGAGGTGGCTCTGTGGGTAAAGTATTGTGTCACAAACAGGAAGACCTGAATTTGAAACCCTAAAGCCATATAAAAGCCTAGTGCTAGCAAAACAGGAAGTGGGATAGGAGAAGCTCTGGAAGCTTGCAAGCAAGAAGAGAGAGGCATTATCTCAAACAAGAAGATTGTCCTCTGACACCACAGGCATTCTGTATCTCTCTCTCTCTCTCTCTCTCTCTCTCTCTCTCTCTCTCTCTCTCTCTCTCACACACACACACACACACATTATCTCCAACAAGAAGATTGTCCTCCTACACCATAGGCATTCTGTAGCGCTCTCTCTCTCTCTCTCGCTCTCTCTCTCTCTCTCTCTCTCTCTTTCTCTCTCATTGTCTCAAACAAGAAGATTGTCCTCTGACACCACAGGCATTCTGTAGCTCTCTCTCTCTCATTTACACACACATGATCTTTAAGAATGAAGAAAGCAATAGGAATAAATATCTACATAAATATAAAAAACTTTTTCTTCTTAATGTCTTCAAAATAAGATGAAAGAAAATTATTTCATCACATTAATATTTTCAATCCAAACAGATGTAATACTGTGGCAGCTAGAAGAATGAGATCAGTAAAGGGAAAGAAGAGGCAAGGTTTCACCCTTGCATGTGAAGAGTCACAATACTAACTACGAGACTGAAGGTTAAGTACACACACATGAGCTTGGAGCAGTAGTTCTTAGCTGGGAGAGATTTTACCCACAGGGAGAAATCTAGTAATGTCTAGAGATATTCTTGGCTGTCACAACTGTGGGAGGCATTTGTGGCACTTTGGGTAGAAGGCCAGGAATACTCACTGCTGAACACCCTAAGATGTGCAAGCTCTACCACAGAATAACATCTCAAATGTCACTGACATGTGTGATGTCAGCGCTGAGGCTATCCTATTCACAGCCACTGGGAAAGAAAAAGAAACAGAGGGGCTAAGGGTGCAGCTAACTCTGTAGCATACCAGAACTTGGAACACAGAAGCAAACAGATCAGAAGTTCAAGGTCATTGTCAGCTACATAGCAAGTTAGGCCTAGCCTGGGGGGAGTGGGGCCTGTGTGATGGCTCAGTAGGTAAAGCACTCATGACACAAGCTAGGTGGCCGAGTGTGACCCTGGAACCCATTACACAAGCTAGGTGCCCTAATGTGACCCTGGAACTCATGACACAAGCTAGGTGCCCGAGTGTGACCCTGGAACCCAGACACAAGTTAGATGCCCGAGTGTGACCCTGGAACCCAGACAATGGAGAAAGGAGAAAAGAAGCTCCATGAAGCGTCCTCTGCCTCCTTACGTGTGCTATGCCACACACAAACCATACACACAATACACACAATAACCATTGACTAATTACCAAATGTTTGAAAAGAAATCATGCCAACAAAAGCCAGCAGATACATTAAAATAGCATACTAAAAGTATTCAAACAATGCAAAAGAAGACAGAAGGACAGGGGAAGAAAAAGTACAGAACACAAGGAGACAACATAATACAACAGTCACCCTGAACCATACAGACACACACAACTATGTCCTTGGACTAGAAAAAAATGTTCACAACATAATTGACTATTGTTGACCTATAGCTAGAATATATATATATAGTACATGTATGAATATTATATTACATATATATGTATTACAACACAATAAAGACAAATAACAGAGACTCAAAGGGCAGAGATTTAAATAGATCTAAAAGACATAAAATGAGGTGCTGGAGCAATGGCTCAGCAGTGAAGAACACGCAGGGCTCTTCTCCAGAGAACCCAAGTTTGATTCCTAACACTCACTTAGGGTGACTCACAATCAGCTGTAACTCCAGCCCTAGGAGGTCCAGTGCTCTTTTCTGCACTCCGTGGGCACCTGAAGTCACACATTCATGTAACCACACACAGGCACTGACATACACACATAAGATAGTTTGTTTTTTTTTTTTAAAAATGAAGAAACATAAATGACCAATTAGCTCACAAAAATTTTTTTTCAATATCATCAACCATGGGTAATATGAAAATTAAGACTAAGATACAATTACATCCTCTTGAGCATGCCTGAAATGTACACAACTGACCATCAAGTGCTGACAAGGAGGCGAAGCAACTCAAAGTCCACACTCTTAGGAACATGGCATGCTTTAGAAATGGAAAGGAACCCTTCAAACTCACCAACTAGTTTTCTGTTTTTCTTGCTGCCCATCTATTTAAACACAATTTTAAAAATACTTGGGATCACAGGCCTAATAAATCCTCTTTAAAGCGTAACCATACATTCTAAGTACTGATTTGCATAATGTAAATTAAGAACATACTCTGTTATGCCAGTGTTTGTGTTGTCCAAGGCTGGATGTTCTAAAAACTCTCCGAGCAAAACTTCTTACATCTGGTTTGCACAGTGTGGCAGAGTCAACGTGCAGGGAAAGGCAGTTAGTGACTTGTATTGTTTAATGATGGAAGCAAATGGGCTGGAGAGATGGCTCAGTGGCTAAAAGCACTGATTGCTCTTCAAGAGGTCCTAAGTTCGATTCCCAGCAACCACATGGTGGCTCACAACCATCTGTAATGAGATCCAAATTCCCTCTTGTGCTGTGTCTGAAGACAGCTACAGTGTACTCACATGCATTAAATAAGTAAATCTTTTTTTTTTTAAAAAAAGAAAAGAAAGTGAAGCCTTCTCAATGGGACTTGCACAGGGCCCCTTCAAAGACACTACCTTCTGGACAGAGCCCCAGTGCTTCGTAAGTGATGAGTTCATTGACAGAGAAGCAATCGTGAAGCTCTATCACGTCGACATCGTTGGGTGTCAGGCCGGACTTCTCATAGCATCTCCTGGCAGCTTCTTTACTCATATCATAGCCAACCTGCATCCAGGTAAATAAGGGCAGCAACATTTGGCCTTTTAGACCAGGATTTTAAGAGAGTAATACATGCATAACATTAAAAGCTCAAAATGTCACATATATTGAAATCTCAGCTGATTCTGCATTATATAAAAAAAATCAATAAAATATAAAAAATGTACATCTCGAATTTTATACTATAAACTATAAGTGTTTAAATAAGATATTGAAAAAGGACTTAGAATCTGAGATTCTTCTTAAACTATTATGAAATCACAGTGTACATCTGTAGTAATGAGATCATAGTGTATATCTGTACTGATGAGGTCACAGCGTACAATTGTACTGATGAGGTCATAGTATATAGCTGTGGTGATGAGATCATAGTGTACAGTTGTACTGATGAGGTCATAGTATTGCAGTTGTACTAGTTGAAGAGGATTTTCATTATGAGACAGACACAGTGAAAAATAATGGGGCAATTTCTACAGGAAAATATGTAACCTGTTTTAGAAGATCATATGTGATTCAAACCATTTTTGCACAGGCTATGTTTGATTTTTAATCAAGGAATAAGGCAAACATACTATAAAGTGTGCTGTGAGGCAATCTGAGTATAGTCTGTACACTATAACCCAATTTCACGGTCTTGGCTTTGCTGGTCAATGTCCCACTAAAGGGACAAAATACCTAAGAAAACAACTGAAGAACAGGAAAGCTTTGTTTTGCTGTGTTTTAGACAGGATTTCGTGTAGCCCAGGCTAGCCCCAAATCCACTGTGTAGCTAAGGATGACCTGGTGCTCTTGTTCTTCCTGCCTTACCTCTCAAGTGCTGAGGTTACAGGTGTATGCAACCTTGCCCACTGGAAAAACTTAGTCTGCTTCATGGTTTTACAAGGCTGTTCACCTCATGAAGGCCAGGAAGCAGACAGAGTGCTAGCTTTTTCAACAACACCTCTGCCCTAAAACCCACTGAGCTATGAATCCATCAATGCCTTAGTACTTTGATTAGGTCAGAGCCCCCATGAAGCAATCACCTCCCAAAGACTCCACCTCAAAACATTGCTCAAGCAGGGACTAAGTCTCTGATACAGCAACATATAGGGAACAGTTTAGGTCCACACCAAAGTACTGATTAAGTTATGTGAGCATTTGAAATTTGTAGCATGTGTAAAAACTATTTTATAAACTGTACTTTACCATGCAAATGTTTCTGTGGGCTAAGGGCGAATCCTTAATTGTTCAACTCACTAGGTCTGAACTCTTATTTTCTCTTCAATAAGGGCCCACCCCTTTAATCCCAGCATTCAGGAGGCAGAGTTGACGATTTCAGAATTTGAGGCTAGCCTGGTCTACAGAGACAGTTCCTGGACAGTCGGGGCTATGTGGAAAAACCCTGTCTCAAAACAACAACAACACCCCAAAACCCTGAACCAGCATGTCTAATGAATTAAAATATCTTACTCATGGCTCTAACCTAAATAACATCTGGTTAGCAATGTAGCTGAGGCTACCCCTGAATTCCTGATCCTCCTCCTTCTATGCCCCAATTACAGGAGTGTACCAAGCCCAATTCCTGCACAAACCCTTAAGAACAGGCTACAGTGAGAACCTTTCTAGATCAAGTTTTTATAATATCTTCTAGATCTAATGACAATAAAATGCCAGGTTGGAACTTAAAATACTATTTCCTTAATTTGATTTTTTAAAACAAAGAATCTCTGACATACCACTTTAATAATACTTTTCTCTTCAAACGTACTGGGTAAGTCAGTCATCATCTCCTGGGCCACAATCTCCACCGCTTTGGACTGCAGGCCGTACTGCTGCACAAACTCCTCGCTGGACAGAATCGCGGCAGCGGCACCATCTGAGGTGGGGCTAATCAGAAGTGAAAAGAATTACTTCTGCCAGCATCTCCTTGGGTTTCAGACTGGGAGCAAGGAGAAGAACGACCAAGCAGGCTTCCTGGCCAACTCGCAGTCTTCTCTGTGATATTTACAGTTAAATTGCACATCCATCCTGTTGAGGCTGAGCCTCTAGTAAGACCTCAAACGGCCCTCACTGCTCAGTCTGCAGTCTCTCCCTCAAATTCTCACTGAAAGAATCCTGGATATGCATGAGGCGATTTCTGGAGACTTTCAGTGGAGTGAGTCTAAAAGGCTGCTTCCTGTCTTAATACTATGAAGACACATGCCAGGAGCCATCTAGAAACTAAATGGTTCTGCCTTAGATTAAAATCTAGGATGGGCTTGCTCCTGTAGGCAAAGCCCAGGATTTTTCATTTTAGGAAAGATTCCTGCTATTTATATGCCTTTCTTATTATTAAATATATGTAACAATCACTTCGGATTTCTGCAGAACAATAAAGATGTACTGTCTTATAGTGATACTATGTAGACAAATAGATGACTTCTTAAATCGTAATGATGATCTTATAAGAATTTCTAAAATTATATTAGTAATTTTTAAGCTCTTTTAATAGGATTGCTATTAAATCTTTTCTGATATCAAAACTGTAATGAAAACTCTGCCAGTCTTCAAGTGTTATGAGTTAATTGAGAAAACAAGCAGGCATCTACTACTCAGAGCACATTCCAAGAGGTTGTAAAATCATTAACCAAAGGTCATAAAAAGGGAACTAAGGATTTACTATAGATACAAGGACAGAAGATAAAATAACAAACTGGATTTATCTATACAAATCTTCACTAATACTTAGTCACAAACATTATAGTTTTTAACCATAGTTGAGCTAGTGACAGAAAATGAGTGTTTAGCTAGATAATTACTCTTTTTTTTTTTTTTTTTTTTTTTTTTGGTTTTTCGAGACAGGGGTTCTCTGTATAGCCCTGGCTGTCCTGGAACTCACTTTGTAGACCAGGCTGTCCTGGAACTCAGAAATCCACCTGCCTCTGCCTCCTGACTGCTGGGATATTGGATATTAGTCCTCAATCGGGTGTATGATTGGTAAAGATCTTTTCCCAATCTGTTGATTGCCATTTTGCCCTACTGACAATGTCCTTTGACTTACAGAAGCTTTGTAATTTTATGAGGTTCCATTTGTCAGTTCTTGATCTTAGAGCATAAGCTATTAGTATTCTGTTCAGGAAATTTTCCCCTGTGCCCATGTGCTCGAGGCTCTTCCCCTGCCTGTCACTGTACCAATTCCATACAGTTTTTTTCACAATTGCTCTGTAGTACAGCTTGAGATCAGGGATGGTGATTCTACCAGAAGTTCTTTTATTGTTGAGAATAGTTTTCGATACCCTAGGTTTTTTGTTATTCCAGATGAATTTGCAAATTGCTCTCTCTAACTCTATGAAGAATTGAGTTGGAATTTTGATGGGGATTCCATTGAATCTGTAGATTGCTTTTGACAAGATGGCCATTTTTACTATATTAATCCTACCAATCCATGAGCATGGGAGATCATTCCATCTTCTGAGATCTTCTTCAATTTCTTTCTTCAGAGACTTGAAGTTCTTGTCATACAGATCTTTCACTTCCTCAGTTAGAGTCACACCAAGGTATTTTATATTATTTGTGACTATTGTGAAGGGTGTTGTTTCCCTAATTTCTTTTTCAGCCTGTTTATCCTTTATGTAGAGGAAGGCCACTGATTTGTTTCAGTAAATTTTATATCCAACTACTTTGCTGAAGTTGTTTATCAGGTTTAGGAGTTCTCTGGTGGAATTTTTGGGGTCACTTAAGTATACTATCATATCATCTGCAAGTAGTGATATATTTTTTTAATATTTATTTATTTATTATATGTGTGTACACTGTAGCTGTCTTCAGACACTACAGAAGAGGGCATCAGATTTTTGTAACAGATGGTTGTGAGCCACCATGTGGTTGCAGGGATTTGAACTCAGGACCTTTGGAAGAGCAGTCAGTGCTCTTAACCTGAGCCATCTCATCAGCCCCAAATAGTGATATTTTGATTTCTTCCATTCCAATTTGTATCCCTTTGACCTCCTTTTGTTGTCTAATTGCTCTAGCTAGAACTTTGAGTACTATGTTGAATAGGTAGGGAGAGAGTGGGCAGCCTTGTCTAGCTAGTCCCTGATTTTAGTGGGACTGCTTCAAGTTTCTCTCCATTCAGTTTGATGTTGGCTACTGGTTTGCTGTATATTGCTTTTACTACGTCTAGGTATAGGCCTTGAACTCCTAATCTTTCCAAGACTTTTTATCATGAAGAGGTGTTGGGTTTTGTCAAATGCTTTCTCAGCATCTAATGAAATGATCATATGGGGTTTTTTTTCTTTGAGTTTGCTTATATAGTGGATTACACTGATGGATTTCTGTATATTGAACCATCCCTGCATCCCTGGGATGAAGCCTACCTGACCGTGATGAATGATTGTTTTAGTGTGTTCTTGGATTCGGTTGCAAGAATTTTATTGAGTATTTTTGCATTGATATTCATAAGAGAAATTGGTCTGAAGCTCTTTTTCTTTGTTGGGTCTTAGTGTGGTTTAGATATCAGAGTAATTTTGGCTTCATAGAACAAATTTGGTAGAGTACCTTCTGTTACTATTTTGTGGAATAGTTTGAGGAGTATTGGTTTTAGGTTTTCTTTGAAGGTGTGATGGAGCTCATTTTTCATCCAGAATGAGTGAGTTCTTTCTACACTGGTGCTTGGTCTTTTTCTCCACATGCATATGTAAGTATGGATGTGTGTGTGAGTATGTATGTAACTATGAGATAAGTTTGTAAGTTGGGCCCAACTGGTTACAATAGAGATTTATAAATGAATATGTATGAATCTGTATATGAATTTATATGTTTAATCCATATTTGCTTGTGTAAAAGTTTTTCCTTCTGCAAGTGTAATTCTCTTCTCCTGGTTCAGTAGAAGTTTATTGTTCCAAAATTCCCCCTTGCCTGACAATCAAGAGGCATTTGGACAAGAGGGAAAAGGCTCTAGCAATTATTCCTTTACTTAATTCCCTTCTGTTTTATGAGGAGGTGCTAATTGCCAGAGGTTGCAGTTTCTGGCCCAAAAGGAACTCAGGCAGTTCAGCTGCAGTAGCAAAGTGACTTAGACTTAAGATAAGTAAACATTTTATCATTATACAGCAACCATAAGTATCTTGTAAAACCAAGTCTTACCCCCCACTGAAGCTCTTCCCCCTCCACTGCCACAAGAAGAACAAAGAAGAAAGAAGAACAATGGGGGCTGACCCCCAGTGGACACGACTCTGGGCTCACACCACTCAAGCTTTGTTATACCCCAGAGAGCTCAGTCTGAAACCCTTTTGGAAGCTGGGACAGAATAAAGTGGGAATATGGAAAATCCAGAGGTAAGTCCCCTGAGATCTCAACACTGACCTACAGTAAGCTGTGAAGGGAGATGGCACACACGTGAGGCCCCCAGTGAGTTATGAAGGATTTTCTAAGTAGGCCGACCCTCAGTCTGTATGTGCCAGGTGACAGCTGACTCATTTTTTTAACTGCATCCCAGAAAGTATCTCTGGCATACAGCCAGGAGTGTACACAGGACTACACAGTACTCAATCGATGTCCCAGGAGTGAGAGAGTGGCAGGCAAGTTTCAAGATGTGACCATGAGCATCGTCAGAGCTACAAAAAAGGTATTCCTTCTTTCCTTTCCACTCCTTATCTATCACAAAGTAAAACTTCCTGTACTGAAATCTATAGGGAAACTAAACTGCTCCAAGAACCTCAGGCTGCACTGGCATCTGATTTTACACATTTTTAATGAATAAACAGAGAGCAGTCAAAGCAAACAGAAGTTACTAGAAGTAAAACGTATCTTTTCATGACCTCAGAGCAGCCACAGAAAATAAGGGTGCACTCTTCTGAAGTCACCAGAGTGCAGAGCACGTTGGCCAGTCTATAGAAGCTGCAGAGACATCATAAAGGTTAGCCACCAAGGGGCAGGTAGGTAGGCGGTCATGTCTAGGAAATGCCAACATGTTTTTCTTACCAGCATTGCAAGATAGTCAGAAAATCGAAAACTGGTTTTGATTTCATTACTTCTTCTAAGCTGTATTCATCTTGGAACTGGGAATACCTAAACACAAGAGAAGCAAAGAAGCAACTGTAAGGCAGGTGGATCTCTGAGCTGGAGGCCAGCCTGGTCTACAAAGTGAGTTCTAGGACAGCCAGGGCTACACAGAGAAACCCTGTCTCGAAAAAGTAAAAAAAAAAAAAAACCAACAACAACAACAACAAAAACAAAAACAACAACAACAACAAAAACAACAACAAAAACAAAACCAAAGTGAGATCCAGGACAGCCAGAGCCAGGGTTAAACAGAGAAACCCTGTCTTAAAAAAAAAAAAAAAAAAAAAAGAGGAGGAAGAGGGAGAGGAGGAGGAGGGAGGCAGCCATCATCAGATTAGAACTGTGACCTTGCATGCTCAGAAACACAGGGCAAAATAAACCCAATTCCTTCTTTATAACTTATCCAGTCCATATTTTTATGGTATTATTGGCAAAAAAAAAAAATCAAACTTTGTACATGTTTGGCATTGCTTTTATACAGATTCTAATTACGTGGCATCAATTCAGTTCCCAATGGATCACTTTCCCCCAGAAAACACTGAGTTCTTGCTATGAATCATCAATAAGCATTCAGAGATTGTTGATTGACAGTAAGTCTGAATACATCTGATATCATTTACTTTAGATTATTTTTGGATATAACTAATTACGTTGTTTTTCCAAAATAAGTTCATAACACTAAAGTGACTGAAATCCATCTCAGTTATAAACTTAATACACATTTTACAATTGTGGGGTTTTTTGGGGTTTTTTGGTTGGTTGGTTGGTTGGTTGGTTTTTTTCTGGACAGGGTTTCTCTGTGTAGCCCTGGCTGTCCTGGAACTTACTCTGTAGACCAGGCTGGACTCGAACTCAGAAATCCACCTGCCTCTGCCTCCCAAGTGCTGGGACTAAAGTCGTGTGCCACCACACCCAGCTTTTGCAATTGTTTTTGCTGTGCAAAGAAATGAACCTAGGACCTCACATATGCTAATCACTAGCTCTACCACTAACCTACATCATCAACCCCATTTAACATTTTAATACCTGTCACTCTTACTCTTATTTAAAAGAATCATTAAAGCCAGGTGGGAAGAACCATGCCTATAATTCCAGTACTTAGGAAGCTGATGCAAAGGACTGCCATAAACTGTAGGCTGGCCAGGGCTATAGCTCAAACTCTGACTCTCCTAACAAAAGAAAGAAAGAAGGGAAAGGAAAGAAGAGGGGAGAGGAGGGGAGGGGATTGAGAGGGGGAGGGGGAGGGGAGGGGAGGGAGAAGGAGAGGGAGAGGAGGGAGAGGGAGAAGAACCATTAGACTCTAATGATAATTTAAGTATAATTAAGTCAAGAACTAGGAAGGCAAAAGTAAACAACATGTGATTTGGGTACAAGTCTTTCTTTTATAAAATAAACAAACATCCAGGTTAATATCTTTGAGATCTCACACTTGTTTTCTGAGAATACAACTGCATATTACATGGTAGGCCAGAGCAGATTTTCATGTCATGCCTCTGAAACACTTACGTGTTATTAACTGAGTGTTTATGATTTTTCCATCCAATTTTTGCAAAGTGTTCAACTTTTGTTCCTGCAGAGAGAGCAAACATCTATCAATGTGCTGGTTTCTACAGCTCATTACCCCAAATGTCACAGTGGAACTCAGTGTTTGGCTAAATATCTCCATAATTTCTCTTGCACTGATATCAGGGTTAAAGACAGTGATCACTCATATAATTTGTTATAATTAAATTTGAGTGTTTCATAAATAGAATCAAGAGATGTATGAGATAAAAACAGTTCAGACTGTCTATTCTATTTAGAATAATTAGGATTCAGCTTCAAAAACTAGAAAATACAGCCTTAGCCATAGTGCGTAGCTGGAGGGTATTGCCAGCAGTGATCCAGTGTCTGCCAGACATTTCCAAGCCTGAAGAGAGTGGGTGTGCCAATCACGTCCTCCAGGGGCCTGGTAAACAGTCCCAACAACCTCCCTTTATGACACGGCAGAAGGGTCTTTAGAAAAGTTACATCCAGTAAATTATGTATGCTTTCCAGATCTCTAGGAGGTGCGGATTATTCATTTGTTTTGTTTCGTGTTGTGTTTTGAGATAGGGTCTCGCTGCTTAGTCTTTGGTTGGCTTGAAACTCAGCATGTAGCATAGGATAGCTTTGAACTCACAGAGCTCTGCCTGCCTCTGCCTCCCAGGTGCTGGGATCGAAGGCATGCACCACCACCGCCCAGCCTGGAGTAAGTTCTATTCTGAGGTTCTATGTATATTCATACTCAGGTTCTCTAACAGTGTGATGTGTTTACCAGGAAAACTGTGGCAAAGTGCAGGACTCACAGTTTTTGAGAGTGGTGCCAAACACTTATAATCCCAACACATAGGAAGTGGAAGCAAGGAGGGCCAAGAGTTTAAGGCCAGCCTGAACTACATTGAACCTTGTCTCAAAAAAATACAATAGAATAGGGAAAGATGCTGTGGTACATGCCTTTAGCTCCAGTACTTAGGAGGCAGAAGCGGGCTCTAAGTTTGAAGCCAGCCTGGTGTACACTTTATTAGCCCAGGTTAGCCAAGGCTGTACAACGAGAGCCTGTCTCAAAATAAAATAAAGACCATGGGTGAAAATTATAGGAAAAGAGATTTGAAAGTTTTTGTTGTTGTTTCTGGTTTGGTTTGAGGTGTTTTATTGGTTTTTTTCCCCCTTTGTTTTTAAGACAGGGCTTTCCGTGGACTGGCACATACAAAAGCATCTCTTAGAAAAGGACCCTGCTAGCCGGGCGTGGTGGCACACGCCTTTAATCCCAGCACTTGGGAGGCAGAGGCAGGTGGATTTCTGAGTTCGAGGCCAGCCTGGTCTACAAAGTGAGTTCCAGGACAGCCAGAGCTATACAGAGAAACCCTGTCTCGAAAACAAAAAGAAAAGAAAGAAAGAAAGAAAGAGAGAGAGAGAGAGAGAGAGAGAGAGAGAGAGAGAGAGAGAGAGAGAGAGAGAGAGAGAGAGAAAGAAAGAAAGAAAGAAAGAAAGAAAGAAAAGGACCCTGCTGACCACTTACCACCTATTTCTTAAGCCTGATACTAGCCAAAGGCTAGATGATCTCTAACTCTGCACTTGATATTAGCCAAAAGGCCGAGAAGTGATGATCTCTACTCTGTACTGCCAATTAATTTTTATTGGATGTTAACAGGCATAGAAGAAAATACCTGCAATCCCAGCACTTGTGGTAGAGAAAGGAAGATTGCAAGATCATCCTCAATTACATAAATCCTCCCCCCTCAAATGTTCCCCCTTTTTAAAAAAAAAAAAGAATTTTGGCAGCTCAAAGAATATACTTAGTACAAAAAGTATAAACAAAATCCAACCTCCTAGAATTAAATTATAAAACCACAAAAGTCTGCTGAGTCTATCAGGTTCAGTTAAAGACATGGTGGTGCATGCCTATCAGCTGAACACTCATGAGGGAGAGTCAAGCAATTGGCCTGCATGAATCCCAGGCTAGCCTGGGTTACACACTGAGTTCTAGGATAGCCCAGGCTACACTATAGATCCTGTCAACAAACAAAAACAAGTTCAACTATTTCAAAGTTTAGACTAGAAAATTATTAATCCATTCCAAGTAATATAAAACTTAAGAAAACATGTAAGTTTAAAAATACACCAGTAGCAGGAACTCTAAGGCCAATGGAAGCTGCTACATCTGTCTCTATAGCCTCCAAAAATCATACAAACAAGAAGGAAAAGCACGGGTGCAATACCATATAACCAGGAAACCCAGGAGGACAGAGGGGCCCAAACCTCAGAATCTCTGTAAGTCAAGAAAAAGAAAAGACTAATGCAAAAAAAAAAAGACCAAGTCCCAACCACAAACCTTTGGGGTAACAAGAGCAGCCAGAGGAAAAACAGTGGAGGAGAGAGGACAGGAGCCAGTGGCGGCCCACAGTCGCTCTAGAGAACGACGCTCTCCCCAAGTGTGACCACACAGAGGAAAATGTTCTTATAATAGAAATAAAGGGCTTTTTAAAATCACCACTTATTTGTGTGTGCATGAGTGTGCATGGTATTTGTATGGGCACTGGGGCATGTGTGTGAATGGTATTTATATGTGCTTATGGACACTGGGTATTTGACTTGGGGCCTCATGATTGCACAGCAATTTCTTTTATCTAAGCCTTCTTCCAAGACCTCTAGAAATAAAAGTTGAAGTTGTAAATGGTTTTTTTTAAATCAGTTAATAAATAGTGACATTACTTTTTAGAGTCATAATCGAGCTGATCTGAAAAATCTAAGTGAAATGGATCATTTACTGGAGAAATAGAGATTACTAAAATAGATCCCATTAGCAATAAAATGTTTAACCTAAAAGAAATACAGAAAACTAGGTTGAGGGTGTATATCAGTTGGTAGAGATCTTGCCTAGCATGTAGGAGGCCCTGGGTTCAATCCTAAGCAAAAATGGGCTATGGTAACACAAGCCTGTCACCTCAGTACTCGGGAGGACTAGACATTCAAGGTCATCCTCACTTCCTAAGAGTCAGAGGGCTACAGTAACCTTGGAAGGGAGAGGAGAGGGGAAGGGGGAAGGAAAGAGGAAAGAAAAAGGACAAAAGGAAAGGACACACAGACAATCATTAGCCAACTACCTCTACCCTCCCCCCCAAAAAACCTCTGACTCAAACATTGTCCTACAAAGTCCTGCCACAGCTATAAAGAGCACGTGGGTCCAAGGCTCCATAAATGGTTGCAGAGCATTAAAAGTGAAAAACAATATGTTTATGAGGCAAGTATAAAACTAAGACCCAGAAACCCCAGGGCTAGTGGGCTAGGGCCCAGCAGTAGAGGGCTTGACTAGCAAGGCCCAACACCACGGGAAATAAAGTAAACTGTGTGATTTCAGTGTGGTGAATGAAGACTAACCATTGGAGACTTAAGTTCAAAAACCAAAATAAAGTAGCATCCAAACTCGATAAGTACAACCAAAATTGTCATCTGGTCACAATCATTATCTAGAAAGTAAGGAAACTTAAAGTATTTATGACATTCAAACAGTTTGTTGCAAACGTTTTTATAACTTTATTTGCAAAATAGATTTTTTAAAGAAACCACTCAAGCTGAGTACTTACCCCAGCACTCTCCTGAAGAGTCAAGGGGGTATTCATGGACAAGAAACTGCTAGATCCCCATGTTCATGTCTCCTCGCAACTTGGAACTGTCTGCCTTGCTCCTACTGAGCCTACAGCATTACCAAGCCTAACATCACTGGAGAATGGGTATTGTCAGTATGGCTTTCACATCTTCCTGCTATTATAGTAAAGATGAAAGCCAGGCTGGTGGACTC
This sequence comes from Mus musculus, assembly GCF_000001635.26. Lineage (NCBI taxonomy): Eukaryota > Metazoa > Chordata > Mammalia > Rodentia > Muridae > Mus > Mus musculus. The sequence continues at coordinate 108,096,638 of NC_000070.6, forward strand.
AGTCCCCAGTACTGTAAAGGAGGAACAGCAGAGCCAGCGTGGGTCAGGTCCTGCAGTCACCGGCCAGCACCCATACACACATGCATAAACAACTGAAAAGGACTCTCCTGGCTACGCAGTGACAGTTCCTGACTTCACAGTGAGGAATCAGCTGTTCTCACAGGATCTCCACTTCCCAGTGAGAAGTTACCTCATCAAGTTACCTCATCTGTAACATTATCAAAGGACCTCAAAGATGCTCCTAACACCCTCCTCCCTCCTAAATTCTAATGTTGAAACTCTGGCCTCAATGACTAGGAGACGGGGCCTCTACAGGAGGGAGGCAGTGAACAGAATGCTGATGTCCTGACTAGCATCCCATGCTGAAATCTTAACCACTGAGCCATCTCTCCAGCCCCCCACCCCATGCTGAAATCTAATCCCCAAGGTGCTAGTATCAGGAGCAGAGCCTTCAGGAACAGGGTCAGCGTCCTTACAAAAGAGGTTGGAGAGGGGGGTCTGTGAAGTTGGTAGGGTGCTTGTAGAGCCCCAGGTTTAATCCCAAGCACCCATGTAGTGGTGACAACCACTTGTAACTCCAGTTCCAGAGGATCTGATGCCCTCTTCTGGCCTCCAAGGGCACCAGACATGCATGTGATACACAGGCAAAACACCATACCCATAACAATTAAAAAGAAATCTTTTCAAAAATATTTTATATCTTAAATATCCCAATATCTTCCACATGTCCTTAACAAACACCTGCTATTTCTTATTGCATGAGCATAACTAGTAATAAGCCTGAAGGGTGGTGTTTTTGTTGTTATTTTTAAGGCAGGATCTCACTATACATGCTTGGCTGACCTATAACTCATTATGTGAACCAAGCTGGCCTTGAACTTAAGGAGATCCAAATACCTCGGTGCTGTAATTAGATGGGTCATCACGCCCAGTCTCTAAAGAAGTGATTCTCAACCTTCCTACTGCTGTGACCCTCTAATATAGTTCGCCATGGTATTGTGACCCCCAAACATAAAATTATTTTTGTTGTTACTTTATAATTGTAACTTGCTACTGTTATAAATCATAATATAAACATCTAACATGCATTATAGTCTTAGGTGACCCCTGGGTTTGACCTCTCCCTCAAGGGGCTGAGACCCACAGATTGAGACCTACTGCTCTAAAGGATATTGTTGGGTTTTTTTTTAAGATTAATTTATTTTATGTATATGATTACACTGTAGCTGTCTTCAGACATACTAGAAGGCATCAGATCCCATTACAGATGGTTGTGAGCCACCATGTGGTTGTTGGGAACTGAACTCAGGACCTCTGGAAAAGCAGTCAGTGCTCTTAACCATTGAGCCATCTCTCCAGCCCAGGATTTTTTTTTTTAACGTACCATATTTTTCCATATGTTCTTTCCCAGCATACCCAAACATCTGAGGAGTAATCGGATGTGCAGACAATCCATACTTATCGATCAAGACTTCAATATGTTTATCAGTTGGAGTGGTCCGATCTGAGAACTTAAAGAGAAAAATAAAATTTAATGAGCAGCTGACATAAACATGCCTCTCTGCGACTTACAGTATTGTCAAGACATTTGCTTATCCTGAGAGCACAGTAAACCAATATAGTCAATGTAAGTAAAATCATCAAGAAATACTTTGTAGCAGGAAAACATGAAAATATGGGTATGGTTGCATATCCCACCACTTGGGAGGTAGAGGCAGGAGGGTCAAGAGTTTAAGATTAGTCTTAGTTACATGGCAAGTCAGACGCCAGTTTATGCTGAAATCTAATCCCCAAGGTGCTAGTATCAGGAGCAGGGTATTCATGAACAGGATTAGTGTCCTTATAAAAGAGGAGAAAGAGTCTGGAGAGGGGGGTCTGTGATTTTATATATATACACAACACACACACACACACACACACACATATTTGTTGAGGTTTGGTTTGTTGCTACGTATTGTAAGGTCTAGGCCTACAAGTGAATTCTCACACTTGCATGCTTTTGTTGTACAGACCTTGTTCCTTAATTTAAAACTATTGGTTAAAAAAAAATGGCAACAGCCAGTTACTGGAGGGATTAGAGGTAGGTGGGTTTGGAGTTATTTGGTTGGGGGTGAAGTGAAAGGGAGAGAGGAGAGACCATGAGTAGGAGAGAAGTTGCCTTGGGTAGGTGAGTCATGAAAACATGGCCAAGAGGGCTGGCCAATCGGAGTTAAGAGCAGCTCAGATTGAGCATGGCAAGTTTTAACTCGGGGTTATTGATAGGGAGGTAGAGTCTAATAGCCTAGAGTGTAAATATTTGCCCAGTTTTGGTACATTAAAGGCTTATCATAAATATAAAGATCGTGTGTCTTTTATCTGGGAACTGAAAGATCAAAGGCAGAGCACAAAGCCCAATTTTTAGATTAAATATTTACTACAACAAATATCTCCTTGATTTTTTTTCTTTCTTTCTTTCTCCTAGTTTTTGTTTTTGAGATAGGGACTCTGTACATAGTCCTGGCTGTCCTGGAATTCGCTATGTGGACCAGGCTGACTTAGAACTCATAGAGACCTGACTCCCCAGCGATGAGATTGTTGTGCTTGGCTTGTTAATTCATTTAGGAGCCAGAAAGATGGGTCAGTGGTTAAAGGCTCTCCCCATAGGGGTTGATGATCTGAATTTAATCCCTGGGTGCCTATATGGTCCAACAACAAAGTAGTCATCAGACCTCATCTTTCGTGCCAAGCCATGAGAAGACACATGGACACACACAAAGTAAGCGTGAATTGACACGTTTCTCTTGGGTTTTTAAATATTTGTTATTTTATAAGTATGGGTGTTCTGGCTGTACGTATGTTTGTATACTGTGTGTGCCTGGTGATCCCCAGATAGTTGTGAGTCACCATGTAGATGCTGGGAATCGGATGCAGGTGCTCTGGAAAAGCAGACAGTACTTCCTAACTGCTGAGCCATCTCTCTCTACCCAGTGAATTAATAAAAAAACAAAACCAATCCACCAAACAAACAAACAAACAAACAAAAGCAAAGCAAAAAACAGGTTTACCAAACCTCCACTATCCACTATTTAGCAGTAACTGAACTCAGAGAATAAAGGCACTTGGACTGGGGAGAAAGGGACAAATGATGAGACTCAATTAATATGCAAATGTGATTCTATAAACCCAGAATAGATGTTAGGAGGATAAAAGCTGAGTGGGAGGGACTGGAGAGATGGCTCAGTGGTTAAGAGCACTGACTGCTCTTCCAAGGTCCTGAGTTCAATTTCCAGCAACCACATGGTGGCTCACAACCATCTGTAATGGGATCTGAAGCCCTCTTCTGGTGTGTGCCTGAAGACAGCTGCAGTGTGCTCATATACATAAAAAATAAATCTTAAAAAAAAGAACTGAATGGGAAACTGGAGCTCACAACAACAGTCAGAGGCTTAGGTGGGGCCGTAAAGGCTGAAGAAAGAACAATCTGGGCAGACACCCAAAGCAGGAGCGCAGCCGCGGATTTCAGGTACGGAGCTAAGCAGGATGAGGAGAAGGTAGTGTCTGATGGCCTGAGTTCAATTCCCAGAACCCACCTGGGAAGGAGAGACCTGATGCCTGAAAGTTGTCCTCTGACCTCCAAACTTAAACAATGGCATGTGCACACCCACCTTTCCACACCACACATGCGTATCACACACACACACACACACACACACACACACACACACACACAGAGTAATAAAAATACTTAAAAATGTTTTAGAAGCACCTTGGGATCATGTTGCAGGACAAATGCAAGCTACGCCAGTGATGGGCAGGAGAACTGATTAGTTATGCAGACCTCTTGCCCTCTGCCTAATGATCCTGGCAGCACCCCTGAAGATGGATTTGAGGTGCCTGAATCCTTTAATCTCTTCCTCTTCTCAGTGTGGTCAGTGTGTTGACTATATCTCTCCAATTTCCGTCATCACTCATCTGTTTAAGTGGCAAATCGAGGATACATCACCTAGGCTAGACCCCTTGAGTTGCAGGAGCCTAGGCTTGTACCTAAAAACTCCAATTAAACCTTGAAGGGGCTGGTGAGATGGCACAGGGGTAAAGGCACTTGCCACCTGAGTGTGATCCCTGGGAACTTCACAGTAGAAGGTGAGAACTGACTCCTGCAAGGAGTGCCACCATAGCCGCTGACCTCGCTGACCTCTGAGTAGGCCGCCACATTCCATACCTGCCCCTCCCCCATTCCAGCAATGTACTTTTCCCCCACCCACAAATATAATTTTGAAAAATGTATTAGCATTCATTTCAATAAGTAATCAATGTAAGAATGGAAGATATTTTACTTTTCTGAGGCAGGGTGAGCCCTGGCTATCCCCGGAACTCACTGTGTAGACTAGGCTGGCTTCGAACTCACAGAGCCTGGCTCTGCCTCCTGAGTTATATTCTTTATCAAATTAAGTCTTCGAAATACTGTGTATATTTTATATCTATAACACATCCCAATTTATAAATACATTTTCATTGGGAATATTTCATGCTCATTGCATTTATATTTCACAAAAACATAGTTGTAGAAATAGATTTATAGGCCCAAGTTATCCCAAATACACTCGAAAGTTTTTCAGTAATGGAACAGAGTATTAATTTACCCTTAATTAAAATTAAATTAAAAATTCAGTTCCTCAGTTGTACTCAATAGTAAAATGTGCCAACTGCCCCCTGCCAGGTCCAGCTGCTGCAAGGAGCTCTCCCAGTGCAGCAAGCATTCCTTAAAAGCATATTTATTATATATTATAGTGTGTGAGTGTGCATGAGCATAGCATGGCATGTCTATGGAGGTCAGAAGACAACTTGCAGGAATCAGTTCTCTCCTACCATAAGATCGCCCTCAGACCAGCAGTCTTGGCAGCCCTCAGACCAGCATACCAGCACGCTTTCCTTCCTGCTCAAAAGAGTGACTCCTGCTTCTGTGAGAAGGAATTGATGCTTTTGTGCATAGATTACCTATAGAATGTGAAAAGTTGTACTACGTGATCTGAAGGAGACAAATCAGTCAAACAGAAGACAGAACCGAGGCCAAGCAGGAGGCCGAGCCTCAGCCACAGAAACAGCCAGCTGTTTTCCTTAAAATAACAAGGAACCTGCCTGGAGAGAAGAGAGTCGGAAATTCAAGAACATCCTCAACTACAAAGTGAGTGTGAGGCTAGTCTGGGCTTCATGGGACCCTGTCATAATAAAATAAACTGTCAAATCATGGGCTAGAGAGGTGGCTCAGCAGTTTAGAGCATTCGCTGCTCTTCCTGAAAACTCAAACTCTGTTACCTGCCACATCGTGAGACCCAATAACTCCAAATCTGGGGGGTTTCATACCCTCTTAGGGCCTCTGAAATACCCAAACACACATAGCATACACACACACACACACACACACACACACACACACACACACACACACAGGCATGTGCACGTACACACAAAAGAATAAAAGCATATAAATCTTTAAATGAATGTATTGTATTTAAATGAATGTATTATATTTAAATGAATGTATTGTATGTATTTTTAAACATCAAATAAATCAAATTTTATGTTGCTTACTAACCGACTCTATTTATGCTGGTCAGATGGACAGTTTTCTCATAATGTTAAGACAATTCCAAAGTAACAATAAATTACTCACTTTTGTTCCAATGGATCCCCTCTCCATCTTCTCAAACCCAAGAGCCAACACACAATTTGCCAAGCCTTTAAAAAATATTTCAAAATTTTAAATTTTCAGACACTCAACAAAGCACTATTAAATTTTTAAGTTATTATAAATTTTTAATATTTTAAATTTAATTATTATTTTAAGTAAAACTTAAAAGGGGATTCTCTTTTTTCCCCTATCCCCTTAAAAGGGGATTCTCAAAAAAGAATTGTATTAGAAGAAAAAGGACATCAAAAATTATGTTAAAGTTCAAATGAAAAACAAAACATCACTACACTATCAAATTTTTTCTTTAAAAAAAAAAGAAAGAGGGGACTGGCGAAATAGCTCAGCACTGACTGCTCTCCTGAAGGTCTGAGTTCAAATCCCAGCAACCACATAGTGGCTCACAACCATTGGTAATGAGATCTGATGCCCTCTTCTGGTGCGTCTGAAGATAGCTACAGTGTACTTAGATATAATAATAAATAAACCTAAAAAAAGAAAGGAAGGAAGAAAGAGAGAGAGAAAGAGAGAGAAGAGAAGAGAAGAGAAGAGAAGAGAAGAGAAGAGAAGAGAAGAGAAGAGAAGAGAAGAGAAGAGAAGAGGAAGAAAGAGAGAACTAACTGCTGGAGGATGCATCTCAGTGACAAAGCGGGTGAAGCAGCAGAAGCAGCAGGCTGGGAGGACTGAGTTCAATCACCAGCATAAAGAGGTAAAGAGAGAAGGGGAGGGAAGGACAGAGAGAGGGAGGAAGGGAGGGAGGGAAGGACAGAGGGAGGGAGGGAGGGAGGGAGGGAGGGAGGGAGGGAGGGAGGGAGGGAAGGACAGAGGGAGGGAGGGAAGGACAGAGGGAGGGGGGAAGGGAGGGAGGAGCATCAACCTTACCAAACAATAAGATGATAAAGTTCTAAGAAGAGGTTGAAGGGTACCAGCTTAAGTGTAAGACTACAAGTTCCAAAACCCAGAGCCCTGGGCGGTAGAACAGTTATCCAATCAGTAGACTAGAGAAGACCCAATAAAAGGCCCAGTGTATTTGGAAATAGAGACTATGATATATGTGAATATATACTTTGAATAGATATAAATATAGACATATACACATATGAAAATATTTGACCACCAGAGAAAGAAATCTGTGCACAATGCTTAAGGCAGCATTACTGATAACAGCCAAAAAAGAATGAAAGAAACAATGTCCACCAAACCATGAACATACAAAACACAGCTTAGCCATGAAGTAGAATGTTATGTGGCCATAAACAGGAATAGAATACTGACACATGCTATAAGAATGAACTTTTAAGCCGGGCATGGTGGCGCACGCCTTTAATCCCAGCACTCGGGAGGCAGAGGCAGGCAGATTTCTGAGTTCAAGGCCAGCCTGGTCTACAAAGTGAGTTCCAAGACAGCCAGAGCTATACAGAGAAACCCTGTCTTGAAAGAAAAAAAAAAAGAATGAACTTTTAAACAATAAATTAAATGAAAGAAGTGACAGCCAGGACTGGTGGCGCACGCCTTTAATCCCAGCACTTGGGAGGCAGAGGCAAGTGGATTTCTGAGTTCGAGGCCAGCCTGGTCTATAGAGTAAGTTGCAGGACAGAGCTACACAGAGAAACCCTGCCTCGAAAAACCAAAAAAGAAAAAAAAAAAAAAAAGAAGTGACAAAAGACACGTGTCACATGGTGCATCATATGAAGCCACCGATGGAGCAGATGCGCACAGAGAAGCAAGCAGCAGTAGTGAGGACCAGAATGTGTGTGAGGCAGGACACTGCTGATGGGTTTCTGGAGCTTGTGATCTTAACCCTCGAAACTAGGTTTTCATCACTGGTGATAAAATATTCTAAAATGCACAGCGATGAAGGCTGCACATTATGACGACAGCTCGTCAGGGCAAACTCTGTGACTGGGAACTTTATTTCAGTGAAGGCTTGGGAGGCAGTGGGGATACTGCTGCGTGGTACAGGGTTTGCCTGGCATCCTCAAGGCCCTTGGTTTCATTGCCAATACCACAAAAACAAATAATAAACGTTTTTTAAAGCAATACATTATATACAATAATCTGTTATAAAGCAATCTCTCTCTGGTGGTAACACAGAGACATGATTAAAAGGGAACACTAACCCCGTATTTATTTAAGAACATGACAAGGACCAACAAGATCCCTCTGCCGGTAAAGGTACTTGTCACCAAGCCTGACAATCTGAATTCAATCCCCAGGAACCACAAGGTGAAAGATGAGAAACAACTTCTACAAGTTGTCCTCTGGCCTCAATGTATGTGCCTTGCTGACTGTGGACACAGATAGGTAGGTAGGTAAGTAGGTAGGTAGGTAGGTAGGTAGGTAGGTAGGTAGGTAGGTAGGTAGGTAGATAGATAGATAGATAGATAGATAGATAGATAGATAGATAGATAGATAGATAGACAGACAGATGTTTTTTTTCCAGATAGATGTTTTTTAAAAAATTTTAAAAGAGCATTAGAACAATAAGCAAGCATGAGGGACTGGAAAGAAAGCTCAGTGGTTAAGAAAGCTCAGTGGTTAAGGACACTGGTTGCTCTTCCAGAGGACCCAGGTTCAATTCCCAGCACCCAAATGATGGCTCACAACCATCTGTAAATCCAGTCCCAGGAGATTCAATGCCCTCCTCCAGCTCTGTGGTACACAGACATAGACACAGGCAAAACACCCACATGTCATGATAAGACATTAAGAACTAATATTGGTAAAGTACACCTTACCTCCTTGAATCAGTTGATGGGCCATAAACAAAGCAGTCGAACCAGTAGAACAGTTATTGTTGACATTAATTATAGGAATGCCAGTCAGTCCCAAACTATGATAGATAGCCCTCTGCCCACTGGTGGAATCACCTATAGAGAAATGTAAAACCTTAACACCCACAGCATAAAAGTCCAGGGGCTGCAGTGCAGTACTCCCATGTTGTATGTCTTTCACTATTATAGCTTGCCCTAGTGTCCTCCCCAGGCAGGACAGTGATGCGCTACGACCTCTGAGTCAGAAACAGCCACAGCACTGACTTTTCCCTATTGTGCAAATAGAAATAGCAGTCACAACAAAAGTTTATGCACACTTTCTTCCTTTCCTTCCTTCTCTCTCTCTCTCTTTCTTTCTTCCTTTTTCTTTCTTCCTTCCTTCCTTCCTTCCTTCCTTCCTCTCTTTCCTTTCTTTCTCTTTTTTTCTGCCTTCCTTTCTTTCCTTCTCTCTCTCTTTCTTTCTTTTTTTCCTTTCTTTCTTTTTTGAGACAGGGTTTCACGTAGCTCAGGATAGCCTGATACTCATAGCAGTCCTCCTGCCGTAGCCTCCTGAGAACTGAGATTCCAGGCCTGGACATCACATAGGCAGTGAAGTATGCACTTTTGACGTCTTCCTATTCCTGCCTCCTCCTGTCTCAGCCAGGATCTGAATCTGCAGTGTGGGATTTGCTATACTGTGTCCCCAGCACAACCTTCCACCTTACACTTTCTTTACATGATATAAAGGTGGAGAAGGAAATAAACGGGTAGGAAATAGCAAATAACTCACTCTCACAGAGTCGTGTGATACAGGAAATGATGGCTCACGGACACTCGATTCTCGCATATAAATCATAAAGGTCATCGTAAATGATTAAAGGCATTGTTTACTTTCCATATAAACATATAAACCAGCTATGGTAGCCTGGACTGTAAGTCTCAGCTAACTAGGAGCTAAAGTGGAAGGACTGCTGAAGTCTACAGGTTAGAAACCACCGTGACAACAATGTGAAACTATCCATAAGACTTCAGGAAGCTTTGGGGCTAAGGATGTAGCTCAGTTAGAAGAGCTCTTGCCTAGAACACAAAGGATCTGAGCTCAGTCCCCAGCACTGCATTAATCAGGTATGGTGGTACCTCGCCATTATCCCATCTCTTAGTAAGCAGAGACAACAGGATCAGACATTCAAGACTATTCCTGTCTTGAAAAGGTTTTTTAAACTAAGCTTTAAAGACTCTGTATGCAGGGGCTGGAGAGATGGCTCAGCAGGTAAGATTGTTCTTCCGAAGGTCCTGAGTTCAAATCCCAGCAACCACATGGTGGCTCACAACTACCCATAATGAGATCTGATGCCCTCTTCTGGTGCCTCTGAAGACAGCTACAGTGTACTTACTTATAATAATAAATAAATCTTTGGACTGGAACGAGTGGGGCTGACTAGAGCAAGCAGAGGTCTTAAATTCAATTCCCAACAACCACATGAAGGCTCACAACCATCTGTATAGCTACAGTATACCCATATACAAAAAATAAATAAATAAATCTTTAAAAAAAAAAAAGACTCTGTATGCATCCAGGCCTTACAGAAAAATGTGACCCACACAGCATACAAACATGACTTTCTTTCTCAAGTACCATGGCTCACAACGCAGGATCGCTGGGACAGCAAGATGACAGAGCTGTGGGTGCAGCCTCACCAGGAGGCTTCCACATAAATGGCAAGGCTCACCAGTCTCCCTGACAATGCGCATTCTACACACCAAGCCCCAGGAAGTCTTTCCTAATAACTAAAAATTTTAAATAACTTTGAATATGCAAGAACAGGATATCTTTACTTCTAATAAGCTAGTAGCTTTCAGTGCTAAAGTACAGTTTAATTGCCAAAGAGCAGCAGCTGAAGAAATGGCTTGTCAGCCACGTACAAGGCTTGTCAGCCACGTACAAGGCTTGTCAGCCACGTACAAGGCTCCAGGTTCGATCCCCAGTACTTAAAGGGGAGTAGCGTATGAGAAATGGTAGATGAGTCAAAGACTACAAACTCTCCTCCTCTTCCTCTTCCTTCTCTTCTTCTTCCTCCTCCTTCTCTTCCTCCTTTTCCTCCTTCCTCTTCTTCCTCTCCTCCTCCTTCCTCCTCCTCCTCCCCTCCCCCTTCTTCTTCATCCTCCTCCCTTGTTCCTTCTTTCTTTTTTCCACCAGACAGGATCTCACTATGTAGCCCTGGCTGTCCAGGAACTCACTATGTAGTCCAGGCTGAACTTGAACTCCGAGATCTGCCTACCTCTGCCTCCTGAGTGCTGAGATGAAAGGTATGTGCCCTAATAAGAAATATTTTTAAGTGCTATGAATAGCTTTTACCAACCGAACCATATTGACAACTCCCAAAAAACATGATTTAATTTGTCTCCTGCTTTGATAATACCACAATGGCAAGAACAATTACAGTGAGCCAACACACAAAGGTAACCTTTGGGTTCTGTCCTGGGGGGTGAACATTTGCTTATGTATTTGCTGCTAGACTTCCCGTGCATAATGTTAGAGTGTTCTGTTTACTACATACCATACACATAGCCAACGCATGCCTGTTCCACTGCGGAGTAAGGGATCTGTGCATCTTCCAATGCCTTCTGGCCTGTGAAAACAAACAGGGTTCATTAGAAAGCACTTGACACAGGTGGCTTCAGGGGAGTAGTGGAAATTCCACTTAGAGTTTCCTCAGATTCCATTTACTTCTCTATCGCTTGTTCAGTTCAAAGACAAATTAGGTCCCCAAATCATCGTAGCTCTCCCCTTCTTCCTCTAAGCTATCACATCACTTTTCCATATCTTCCTTCACATCAAAGGTGGAGATGGCCATGCCCATTTTATGTGGTACGGAGATGCTAAACTCAGAGCAACAGAATCTAAGGAAACCTGCCACTGAGCTACATCCTAGCGCCTAACCAAAAGCGTTTAAGCTGCTGTTCTGTCTGCTTGTTATTTGGGCTTCTTATTGTTGCAGTCATTTTTAGACAGAGTTGGGGCTGGCCTATAAATTACTATGTAACCCACACACTGGCACTGAACTCATGGCAATGCCTGCCTTAGCCTCTAAAAGACTGGGATTACATGTGTGTGCCTCCCACACATAGCTCTTAAATCTCCTTAATAGCAACGTCCTTGTCTCTTTCATCTCCAAATCTCCACATCCCCACATATCTAGGGGAGAAAAATGGGAAAGACTGTCGCTGCTGGAGACAGTTAGGGACTGTGGGACATTACTGGTACACTCCTTTAATCCCAGAATTAGGCAGGTGGATCTCTGCGAGGTCAAGGTCAGCCTGGTCTACAGAGTGGGTTCCAGGGCAGCCAGAGCTTCAATAATAGAGACCCTGTTTCAAAACAAACAAACAAAAGCAAAACCGAAACTGATGTGCCCATTTCATAAAGCTAGGATCAGTTGGCCATCCTGTCTGTGGAACAAGAAACGGAGCTTTGGAAACTGGGGTGGGGTGTAGCTAGTATGTACCAGGCCCTGGGTTTGATCCCCAGTGACCAATCAACTAGGTACGGCTACATTGTCCTGTAATCGTAATACCCAGGAAGTGAAGGCCAGAGAATCAAACGTTTAGGGCCATCCTCAGCTATACAGTAAGTTTGAGACCAAGATTAGATCCATAAAACAAACACACAAAAAAGGAGCAGTCTCATACTGTCAGTAATAGTCCAAATGTAAATTTGTCAAAAGTCTTTAAAAATTGAACTGCGGGCTGGTGAGATGGCTCAGTGGGTAAGAGCACCCGACTGCTCTTCCAAAGGTCCAGAGTTCAAATCCCAGCAACCACATGGTGGCTCACAACCATCCGTAACAAGATCTGACTCCCTCTTCTGGAGTGTCTGAAGACAGCTACAGTGTACTTACATATAATAATAAATAAAAATCTTTAAAAAAAAAAAAAAAAAAAATTGAACTGCTAGGCTCTATCCTCAAAAATAAAAAAGGCAAGACCAAATATTTATCAATATGTTCACCCAAGTTATTCTGAAATATGAAGAACTTAACACAAGTCTCCAAAAACATTATAGCATAAATATGACAAAATGTTGTATGAAAATTAAACTTTCTGGGCTGGAGAGATGGCTGAGCGGTGAAGAGCACTGCTTTTCCAGAGGTCCTGAGTTCAATTCCCAGCAACCTCATGGTGGCTCACAGTCATCTGTAATGGGATCTGATGCCCTCTTCTGGTGTGTCTGAAGACAGCTACAGTGTACTTACATATATAAAATAAATAAATAAATAAATATATTTTTTTTAAAAAGAGTGCTATCAACACAGAAAACAAATATTAAAGATATTAAATGGTATCTGTCTCAGATAGATCCCAGTAGAATCTGTGTGCCAAGTTCCACAGACTGTGTCGAAAACTTCAAAAGGAGGAGACCTCCTGGAACCAGTTGTGGAACTCCTGCCCAGAACAACATATTGAGCCATAGTTCTCATGACAATTTATCGGTTTTGTTCTCTCTCATTCCTTTTCTTATTTACGACATGTTCCTCACAGCCTAGGCCACAATCTTAAGTGAAAATAATTGGTGAGAAACCATCCCTTGAGATGGGGGTCACTAACATGACCTTATCTCTGGGGAAACCAACACTTTACTTTAGAAATCATTTATAAAATTAGGTAATAGTATTATGACAGATAAAAACTTTCCCGACAATAAAATTTCATATGGCTACACGTGTGTCACCGGAGGTGGGCTTTGGTATATGGAAAAGAAAGCCTTAAATAAAAAGAATTAAAATAGTTTAAATTTATGCATTGAAGATTAATTAGAAAATCAGGCATTAGATGTTAAACAATGATTGACTGTAAGGATTTATTAACCTGCTCTTGGAATATGCCACTAACCTTGGATGACCGCGCCACTGAATACATCCTTTCAGAGCTGTAACGCTTGGATGGTTTCTATTAATCATGATGTTACCTGTTCTGTTTGTGATTCACTGAATACATCTTTTCAGTGTTGTAATGTTTGCTTGATTTTTGTGCTTTACTGTGCCAAATGATAATGATGGTATTCACGGTTGCTTCACTGTATATATCTTCTAAGAGTTGTAATATTTGTCTTTTTTAATGTATAAAAACCCTTGCTTGAGAGCTGCAAAGTACACTCAGATTCAAACTGCCCTTGTTTGTTTCTGTTTGTCACCGCCGAATCCTTACCCACCTACCTTTCGAGGACCCTCATTCCAGGGAGCCCCGTTCCCCGACTCTGGGGTGGTCCGTGACTAGAACCAATAGCAGCTAATCAAATCCCGCCTGGCTCTTCCTTCTGGAGGCTGGGGTGAAAAGCTGTCCTGATTTGCTGTAGAACACCTGGGTACTGGGTTACAAATGAGTTGATGCTACACCTACATTTTGCACTGAGTACACGGTCGTGGTGGAAATCAGCACAGCCATCCAAGGACTAACCACAGAAACTCCTCTGCGGATGCCCAACAATAAGCTAGCAGGAGCTGGGAGAGGCTCCCTGAAGGACTGTGTCTTGCAACTTCTCAAGAAAGGAAGGAGATCCTAAGGTCTCCCAACAGAGATGCAGGCATTTCCAGTGTTCGGCCAAATCAACCAAAGCTTACAGTATTTCCCAGCCACTCCTCTTTCCCTTCCTACCATTTCTTGAGTTATTTATTAGTTATTTTCAGCATGCAAAGAGTTCCAGTTTGTCCCTTTTTTGAGAAAAAAGAAAACAACATAGATCTCTGCACTGGAATTCAGGCATATAAAGACTACCTACTGCTTCTAAAACAAGGAGGCATGCCCTGAGCCCTGTCTGGGAGTCCCAGCTCACAGGGATTAGTCACCCAAGTCTTTTCAGTACTAGCTCACACTAGAGTAAACAATAACAAAGTATATCATCTCACGCAGTAATGACTCAGCCTAGGGATAGAAAATAAATTCTCTAGATTGGTTCAGCCAAATGGAGAGAAGTGTCAGGTGATGGAGGAGGTGCACGCATGCCTTCAATCCCAGCACTCAGTAGGCAAAAGCAGGCAGATCTCTTGTGAGTTTGACACCAGACTAGTCTTCATTGAGAGTTCCAGGATAGCCGGGGCTACACAGAAAAACCCTCTCAGAGAGAAACAGAGACAGAGAGAGAGAGACAGAGACAACCATCACAATGGTTGTGGTGGTTTGGATGAGAATGGCCCCCAAAGGTTCATGAATGTGAATGCTTGGTTCCAGTTGATGGACTGTTTAGGAAGGCTTTGGAGATATGGCAATGCCAGAGGAGGTGTCACTAGGGGTGGGCTTTGAGGTTTCGAAAGTTAGCTCTCTCCCTGACTGCAGCCTGTGGATCAGGGTGTAGGCCCTCAGCTACTCTCCAGCACCTGCCCATCTGTGGCCATGCTCATGACTCCCCAGAATGACTCCCTCTCTGAAACTGTAAGCAAGCCCCCAGTTAAATGTTTCCTTTTATAAATTGCCTTGGTCATGGTGTCTCTTCATTACAATAGAACAGTAACCAAGACAATGACTCTCCCTTTCCTTCCCTGGCTGCCTTTACCATCTGTCCTAGTTACCTTTTGAAAAACATTCTGACCAAAAGCAACTTAGGGAAGGAAGGGGTTTATTTATTTATTTGGCTTAAACCTCATTTCACAGTCTATCACTGAGGGAAATCAGGGCAGGAACTCAAAGGCAGGAACCAGGAAGGCCATTGCTGGAGAGTTCTTTCTGTCTTGTTCACAGGTTCATGCTTAGCCAACTTTTATACACAACCCAGGACTACTTGCCTAAGGGATGGTGTCACTCACAGTGGGCTGGGCATCCATTAATAGTCATCCCCCAGGACATGCCCACAGGCCAATCTGACCTGGACAATCCTCAATTGAGACTCCTTTTCCAGATGACTCTAGGCTGTGTTGACAGTTAAAGCTAAGAAGGAGGATATCCCAATACACAGCTTAATAACACATGGAGACTATGATGCTGTGTGGTCTAGCTGTACAGCTATGAAGACTGCCCACGTGTCTTTTCCTTCTTTCCACTACACCACGAACAAGCCCCATTGGAGTTCTTCTCCACAACTGCTCTTTTGTGCTTACAAGGCTGCTCTACTTACAGAATAAGCACAAACCACACAATAAGCCGCTAGATGTTCAAAAATATGATTTTTTCCTATTACCTGCTTCCTTTGCCATATCAGGATAGTCTCTTGAGTTCTCACCTCCAGGCTTCATGAACTAGAACACAGAAGAGGATGATAAGTAGAAACAGGCACTGAGGGTTCTGTTTGTTTTTACACAACAGTCTCACAAAAAATTTATTCAGTTAGTCATTCAAATAAAAACACTGTACTGAGCTAAGAATATGTCTAAAGTAAAGTAACGAGGAATGGTGGCCAAGGCCTGTAATCCCAGCAAGAAACTTCTTACACACCAGGTTCTGGGTCAGCCTGAGATACATGATGCCATCCCAAGACAAAGGGGGCCAATAAGTGAAATGCTTCCCACACAAATCTGACACCCTAGGAGCCTCAGAACCCACTATGGAAGGAGAGAATTGAGTTCCAAAAGTTGTTCTCTGACCTTCACACAGAATATATGCATCATAGGATCCCCCCCACCTCGCTCTCTCTCTCTCTCTATCCCTTTCTCTATTCTATCTCCCTCCCTCTCTCTGTATCTCTGTCTCTCTCTCACACACACCCTCTCTCTCTTTCTCACTCTTTTTCTCTCTCTCTCTCTCATACACACACACACATACTCTCTCACACACACACACTCACACACACACACACACACACAAAAACACACTGAGCATCAGCCATGCCCCTACCCTTAGAGAGCTTTTAATCTACATAAAATAGGCAGTAACATTAGCATAAGTATAAAGTGATTTGGGAAAGACAGCTATCATTTTAGGAGACAAAATAAGAAAGGCTTCTCAGGGAGCCATCTTATCGTCCATTTACTTATTTTGTGTGCACAGCCAGAGGACAGCTTGGAAGAAGTGGTTCTGTCCTCTAGCATACACACAAATCCTGTGGATCAAACTCAGGGCATCAGGGGTGGTGGCTAAGCACCCACGGGTCATGCCATGGGCCCCACGTTTCTGTGATTCCTGCTGATAGCCGGTTTAACGAGGAACAGATTCATGTCAGAGTCTGCTATTCCCATCTGCAGCTTAATTTTGGTTTTACATTGTTTTAAATCTATGCAATAAATCTATAAAATAAATCTACATGACACAGACACGCAATTAGAAAGATAAACATTTAAATATTCTTTCTTTTTAAAAAAATGTTGATGTCTGTGTGTGCTGTGCGGGGCTTGAACCCCTTTGATCCCACTACTCAGGAGGTAGAGAAGAAGAGGCAGATTTCTGTTGAGTTCTAGGCCAGCTAGGTCTACACAGCAAGTTCAGGTTCACCAAGACTACATAGTGAGGCCCTGTCTCAAAAACAAAAAAGGCAACCAAACAAAAAACAACAAGAAAACAGGGTCTTGGTGTGTGGAGACTCTGCCACTGAGCCACGTCCCCACTGTGGATATCTCTTTTTAATACTAAGTAAAACTGAACAAGTAGAAAGAATTTTAAGATCAATTGTAATGTGGGATCTGAAACCGTACCAACGAACCCTTCATAAAGAACTGAAGAGTCATTACTGTTACACAGCGAGCTGATGGCCAACCTAGACTAACCACATCCTGTCTCCAAGTAAAACAAAATTTAAAAATTAATAATTCAGAGGGATTGGGGAAGCAACTTTTGAGATATAAATAAAATAATTAATTTAAAAAATTAATTAGTAATTCTAGCCAGGTGTGGTGGTACACACCTTCAACCCCAGGACTCAGGAGCAGAGGCAGGCAGATCTCTGTGAGTTCAAGGCTAGCCTGGTCTACATAATCAGTTCCAGGACAGCCAGGGCTATGTGGAGAAACCCTGTCTCAAAAAACAAACAAAACATTAGTAATTCTATGAGTTATACATCTCTTCCAAATTTTAATAAAAGTTCTCAGCTTCACCTTTGTTAACGTCCACACTTACCTCATTAACGATGTTTCCTTATTTCAGTGAGAACTCGCCTAGCAGATACAAGACTCCTAGGAATTTGAACTTTATCATTGGTAATAACTACAGCTCGATGATAGCGGCCCTTTATTTGCCAGTTTTGAAGAAGACAGATAGGTTCACAATGTCCTACAAAGATTTACTTTTAAGATATAAGCATGTGTATTTAGACACGCATAATGGGGCTTTGATCTGTTAACTATTATCATGTTTAAAGGTCAAATGGTTGAGCTAGGGAAGTGGCTTAGCTGGAAAACTGCTTGCCTTGTGTAAGGCCCACTGTGGACATCTATTAATGACTCTAGCCCTGGGGTGACAGATCACAAGAACTTACTGGCTAGCCATCTACCACCTTAGTGAGTCAGAGATGGGAGGGGGAGGGGAGGGGGAGAGGGGAAGGGAAAAGGGGGAGGGGAGAGGGAGGGGGAGGGAGGAAGGGGAGAGGGAGGGGGAGGGAGAGGGACCCGTGACAATACAACAAGATAGACTAGGTGCCTGAGGAACATTACCTGGGGTTGTCTCTAGCCTTTCACACATGGGTACACACACACAAAAAGTTCAACTGTCCTAGTCACCCTGACACCTGACTCTTGACATAACCCAAAGGGGCTCTGATTTCTTCACAATTAACTGACAAAAGTCACCAGACTTATCTTGATCATTTCTTACCTCACCTAGATTTTGTAATTTCTTCAACCAATTGGTTCTCTACACAGAAAAAGATATTTCAGGGGTTAAGGGCCTGGGAGCCTGGAGGTCTAACTCAGTCAGTAGAGTATCTAACACGCATGGGCCCTATCCCCAGGAGCACAGAAACAGGACATGGTAGCACACATCTGTAATCTGGATATTCAGGAGGCAGAGGCAGGAGGGTTACAAGTTCAAAGTTATCCACAGCTACATAGTGAGTTTGAGGCCTGAATGGGATTAAGTAAGACCCTCTCTCTGGAAAAAAAATAAAGATATTTCAGGACCTAGGTCTTAGCATCTAGAGTACCATTGATTTGGTTACTGTTTCTAGGTCTCTTCGTGTGGTCGTGCTAGGAATAGTTTTAACAGATGAAAAATCTCATTATATTCACATTACTGCTTCCCACTCAGCTTCAGTATTTCTGTGCATTCACTGTTGGTTTGTTTGTTTGTTTGTTTGTTGGATTTTTGAGACAGGGCTTCTTGTGTGCTCAGGCTGCCTTCAAACTTCCTATCCTGGAAGCTTAGGACCCTACCTCAGTGTTACAGCATCTCCCAGCTTAAGGCACTGGGTTTGATCCTCAGGGCCAATAACCAATTTAAAAAGTAATAAAAAGTTTCAACAGGGCTGGCAAGATGGTTTAGCAGGTAAAAGGTGCTTGCCATATAAGTCTGGTGACCCGGACTCCTCACAACTCACAAAAAGATGGACAGACAAAATCAACTCCACAAAGTTGTCATCTGAGCTCAGAGAGTGCTCACCACTGCATGTGCACAAACACGTGCACACATACACACCATACACACACACACACACAACACACACACACATACACACCATACACACACACACACCATACACACATACACACCATACACACATACCATACACACACACACACCATACACAAACACACACACCCCATACACACAGTAACATTAGCCTTTTTTTAATGTTATTTAATGCTATTTAAGGTGTCTGAGCATGAGTGAAACTCATCATCTGCTAAGTTTCACCACAAGACAATGTCACATCAAGCTGACTTTTTCCTGGAATCATTTCAAATATTTCCCCCAACCTCTGCCAGGAAGGTAGTATACATTTGGGTATGTTTCCTACAAACAAAGCTAGGTAGCATCACACGGAGAATTTCAATTAATTCCCCTTTTTTGTGGTAGTTGGGTTTTGTTTGGTTTTGAGACAATTCTGCCACCACCTGCAGAGTGCCGGGATGCCACCAAACCTGGCTTCCATCCGCTTTTAATATTTTCTGGCATCTCTCCTACAGTTGCTGCTCCAATGTGTATTGTTCCTCACTGTTTTAATGATACTTGGAAGAAAAAAAAACCAAGAGATAAGTTCATTTTTTCAATCTTCCTTGCTTAACTAAAAATGTCAAACTCTCCTTTTTTCTCTCTCTTTCTTCTTTTTTGTTTGTTTATGTGGGTTTTTAAAAATCTGTCTTTAATCCCAGTATTCGGAAAGCAGAGGCAGACAGATCTCTGTGAGTTCAAGGCCAGCTGGGTTTACAGAGTGAGTTCCAAGACAGCCCAGGCTACACAGTGAAACCCTGTCTCAAAAAATATAATAAATAAATAAATATATATTTTTTATTTATAAAAATTATATTATATATGATACAAATACTATATTTATAAAATAAATATCTTCAGTTTGTTAGTGTGTAAGTATGTGTGTATATGTGTAGGGGGCACACTCATACTAAGTGAGGGCAAGGGGCCAAACTCTGACTGTCAAGCCTTTCACACACTGGCCATCTTTGCTGACCCTTGCTCTTTGGTTAAAGTAAGGTCTTACAAAAGCTAGGCTGGCTCTGAACTTGCTATGTAAACTTGAGGACAGCTTTGAACTTCTGATTCTCCTGTCTCTACCCTCTGAATGCTGGAACAATGGGTGGACATCACCATGCCTGGTGTATGCAGACTAGGGATAGAACCCAGGGCTTCATGCATGTTTGGCAAGCAGTCTACCGAGTGAGTCATGTCCCCTGCCCAATCTTGCTTTTATTCATTTTTGTCACGGTCACCCTCACATATAACACATAGCACATGTACTGCATATATGCTTAAATGATGAAACCATCTTTAATTCCTTTTTCTCTTCCCTAAGGAATATTAATATCCCCTTCACCTCCACCTCCCAACTAGAAAAAAATTAAACATATCTTTTTTTTTTTTTCAGAAACTATGCTTTTTCTATACAGCCCATATAAACAGACATTAAGCAATCATGGGAAGACACTTTAAAATGGAACAACATACTAGCAGGGCATGGGGATCAGGGACACTTGCAGGTTCAGAGGGGGGGGGGCAGTTTGAGAGACTGAATCAGAAGTTTAAAGCCAGCCAGGGCCATATAAGATACTTTTTTAAAAAAAAATCTAGAGAATATTCTGGAAAGTTTTACTGCCCACCTACTTACTATATGAGAAGCTCCCCCTCTGAGAAACAGTGGGATGCCCTTTAAGTTTTAGAACATATTAGTCAACTTTTCTATTTACATGTTTTGAATAAATTATTTGTTTTCACCTGTTACTAAGATAATGTAAAATTTGGGTTTTGTTTTTTTTTTTTACAGTACAAAAAGATTCTTCACAGTAACTCTTTCACCAGTAAATCCATTTAATATCAATCATCTAACATTCACTGTCATTAGGCACGAGTGATTTATCACTGTGAGTGATACAGCAGTAAATAATTGTGGTACCCACCCTGTAGCAATACATTAGGAGAATATAGTCATCTGAACAAAGAATCCCAGTGCATCAAAGTAAATTAGAGCTAAGCTCAAGGCTCTAGAGGTAAGAAAGACAAGATAGGGCTGGCGAGATGGCTCAACGGGTAAGAGAACTGACTGCTCTTCTGAAAGTCCTGGGTTCAAATCCCAGCAACCACATGTTTGTTTGTTTTGTTTTGTTTGTCGGTTTGGTTTGCTTTGTTTTGTGAAACAAGGTCTTGATATGATTCAGACTCGCAGCAGTTCTCCTGGCTGCATCTCCTAAAGCTCATACTAGAGATGTGAACCACCCGGCCGGCCTACTCGGGATTTAGAATCTAAGGAAGTGTGAGATTTGTGCTGTGTTGGGGGCTCCTTCACAGACTAAAAAGCTAGAATAAGCAAACAGGAAGGCGAATAAAAAAATGACTGAGAGGGGCTGGCGAGATGGCTCAGTGGTTAAGAGCACCGACTGCTTTTCCGAAGGTCCGGAGTTCAAATCCCAGCAACCACATGGTGGCTCACAACCATCCGTAACGAAATCTGATGCCCTCTTCTGGAGTATCTGAGGACAGCTACAATGTACTTACTTACATGTACTTACATATAATAAATAAATAAATCTTTAAAAAAAAAAAAAATGACTGAGAGAACAAGCCCAAGATACTGAGACCCTAGTGACAGCATCATACACCCTCAGGTCGCCTCTCTGGAGGGAAAGGTCAGAGGGACAGCAGCGCAGACTGTGACCGTCCCCTTGCCGCGCTTCCCTGTCGCCTCGGACTGCGGGGAATAACAGAGGCAGATCTCTCGCTGCTCACAACTCTGTTTACCTTGGTCATGCCAACGCCGACCACGAACACCCGGCGCAGGCGCGGAGATTTCAAAGCGACAGAAGGCATGGCTCCAGCAGCGAAGGTCTCCTACAGACTGAGGCTTTGCAGAACCAAAGCCGGGTCGGGTCCGATTATCCCAACCCCAGGCGTCGGGGGCGGGGCCGCAGCGTCAGGGGCGGGGCCGAGTTACGGGAACCGACCGGAGGAGGCAGGGTAGAGGATGTACGCATGCGTGGCGATCCTAGAGCCAAGTCCTTTATGGGTTCTTTTGACCTACTGTGTTAGACTCAGGCAAAGTTTCTCAAGGAGGCCTCGGTTTCTGTGCTTCCTCTTTTTACAGTGAGAGAGGGAAGGCCTAAAATGGAAGCTCTGGCCTCAGAGGAAACTCAGAATCCTGTGGGGATTCTCTAGAGTGTTAGAGACGTTCTGTATGTGTGAGAGTAGTTACAACACGCAGTATATGAGCAAAAAGCACGATGTACACTAATAAAGTCAGAATTCTATGTGCGGATAAGATGTTTTTTAAAAATTAAGTCAGATCAGGGCTTAGTGGTTCACACCTTTAATATCTCCACACGAGAGGAAGAGGCAGGCAGATCTCTGCCAAAAATGGTACAAAGACCAAAATCCATCAAAGACCTGGTCCATAGTTCCAGGAAACAGGAAAGTCTCTAAATGTGGTAACCTTACGTTTTGGCTTCCGTAGTTCTGTTTCTTGCTAATTGAAGTGTGCCAACCAGAATGTGGGTTTCCATGATTGGACAAGTATCCTCTGTAGCCAGGAGCCATCAATACGAAGTTTGTTCTCAGCCTTAAGAGTGTCTGTGTCGGGCTGGAAAGATGGCTCAGCGGTTAAGAGCACTGACTGTTCTTAAAGGTACTGAGTTCAAATCCCAGCAACCACGTGGTGGTTCACAACCATCCGAAATGCGATCTGATGCCCTCTTCTGGGGTGTCTGAAGACAGCTACAGTCATAAATAAATAAATAAATAAATAAATAGGAAAAAAAGGTATATATTACTATCCCCTAAACTTAAAAAAAAAAA
The DNA here is from genome assembly GCF_000001635.26 of Mus musculus. Lineage (NCBI taxonomy): Eukaryota > Metazoa > Chordata > Mammalia > Rodentia > Muridae > Mus > Mus musculus. The sequence goes on from NC_000070.6 coordinate 108,119,429, forward strand.
AAAAAAAAAAAGAGTGTCTGTGTCTCTATTACTATCCCCTTTAAAAGAAAAAAAAAAAGAGTTTCTGTGTCTGAGCTGGCGAGATGGCTCAGCGGGTAAGAACACTGCTCTTCTGAAGGTCCTGAGTTGAGATCTGACGCCCTCTTCTGGTGTGTCTGAAGACAGCTACAGTGCACTTATGTATAATAATAAATAAATCTTAAAAAAAAAAAAAAAAACAGACTGTCTGTGTGCTGTTCTCTGGTGGACATGCCTCAAAACAAATTCAAGTCCAGCCTGGAATCATCTGCAAAGTGAGACCCTGTCTCAAAAAAAAAAAAAAAAAAAAAGAAGAAGAAGAAGAAGAAGTTATAATGTGCATGGGGGGGGCTAACTTGCTCTGTAGACCAGGCTGGCCTCACATACAGAAATCCGCCTGTCTCTGCCTCCCAAGAGCTGGGATTAAAGACTTGGGCCATTACTGCCCAGCAACTATGCATATTTTTTTGTAACAGCCAGTCAAGCATAATCCGATCGGTCAGACCATGTCTGGTAAAGCGACTGCTCGTCTGTTACTATTTCTTTACTGTCCTTCCATTGTTCTAGCTGTAAATATTGTCCATGTTCGAAAGCTGAGCTCCCTGAGCCTCTTTTGATTATGAATAATGCCTATCTTATGTGTGAATTATTTCTTATGTGGCAGAGCAACACTTGGGAAAGCAAGCAGATCCTAACACTTGGGAAAGCAGAGGCAGGTGGCTGGCTATCTATGAGTTTAAGGTCAGCCTGGTCTACACAGCCAGTTCCAGGACAGACAAAGCTATGTAGAAAGCCCCTGTCTCCAAAAAAAAAAAAAAAATCAGATTTATCCTTCAACTTAACTGATTGGAAGTTCTTTTAACCTGCCGATTGTTATTTGAAGAGTCTGTATTTGTGGGCTAGCCTACTCACCTTTGTTTGTAACTCTACAATCAACATGTGAGATGATGAACGGTATGTTTCCCAAAGCCATCCTTTCATCTGTGGACAGACTAGGACACAATCTACCCTCTTAATCCAGCTCTCACAATGTAAACCCATGATTTCCAAGGTCTTACTTGGTCCTTCCAGTACCCTCCCCCTTTGTTGCATTTCTGCCTTCTCGTGCTTAAGGCTTATTGACAAACCTAGTGAGACTAACACTATTGGCCTTGCTTCATTATTGACAAATCCGTAAACAATAATTTTATACACAAAACAAGGAATATCTTGTGGTGCTTGCTTGACAGAATTGTCACACACTCAGAAAGCTAATCCTGTTTCCTCTAGAAGCAGTGATTCACTGATCAGTGCTCCAATTGACTCCGTACAGTTGCTATGGGGCAGGCTAGCTGTTGAAATAGTTAGTTGGGAAGTTGAACTAAGACAATAGCTTGAGCTCAAATATTGAGACCAACCTACGCAGCATGGAATAAGGAAGAGAAGGGGAATTTGACTGTATGGATTGTGTGTGTTCATGTGTATACAATTTCTGAGCTCTTTTTAATTTTTTTTTGACAGAGTTTCTCTGTATAGCCTTGGCTTTCCTGGAACTGACCATGCTTCCCTTGAACCTATAGAGATCCACCTTCCTCTGCCTCCCAAGTGCTAGAATTAAAGGCATATGCCATCACTGCCCAGCTCTGAGACCCTTTCTAACCCTTAGAACCTATAGTAAGAGCCCCTCATAGGTCTCCATGGCAGAAAGCATCATTTAGCCAGAAGAACACTCTCTCTCTAAGACACCTCTTGTAATTGTTTTTAGACTGGTAGATGGGTGGGCATTTGGAGCTGAAGAGAAGGCTCAGTGGCTAAGAGTACCTGCTACTCTTACAAAGGGCCTGGGTTCCATTCCCAGCACCCACATCGGACACTCACAACTGGGAGTCCAGTTCTATCTGGAAGTCTAGTTCTATTGTATCTGATGCCCTCTAATGACCTCCATGGAAACTGGGCACACATGTGGCATACATACAAACATGCAGCCAAAACACTCACACACGTAAAAGAAACTAATCTTTAAGGGTGGGTATTCATAAACTCTAGCTATGAGAGGCGAGTAGCTGAGATACAAGCAGGGAGAGTGAGCACTCGTGTTGCAGGCATAATGGAGAGCATCCAGGAGGAAGCAGAGAAGGATCACTATGAGGAAACATCAACACATTTCAGTTCTGATGCTGAACACCAAGCAGGCTTGGTAAGTACTGAATCCACTGTCGTGGGGTCCCTGCAAGCTTCACGATCTGCCTGAGGTAAGAAACTTCTGGAGTCTGGTACCAGGCCAGCTTATTTTAGACATCTTTAAATTTAAATTACAATATAATTTTGGGAAAATGTTTCCAGGCAATTATTATTTCACTCCCACATGCACAGTAAAGCTTAATATGTAACGACATCAAAAACTGTTGCAAAATTCATGTGACCTCTACCATGAAGATGGGTTTTATAGCTTAAAGGCCTAAGATCTGATGTGGCCCCTGGCTAATAGAGGTCGTCACCAGGGTATAAAATACATGTGACATCTCCCCTAAAGATGGATTCTATTGACTGAGAAACAAAAGTAAAGAGAATGGTTTAGAGAGGGAGAGTTTGGGAGAAATGGTCTGGGAGGTCTGGGGGTGTGGGGCTGGGGTCTGGGAGAGGCCTGGCTCTATAGTTAACAAAGATCACCAGAAAATTAACAATATCCAGTCCCAGCCTTTGGCATGGAGAGCAGGTTTTCATTTCCTTCATCGAGGAGAAATTTCTGTGTGGTTAATATTGCTGATTTTCCCCAATGGTTATCTGTGAGCACTCCTGCCTTCTGCACACTGTTTCTGGGGGGAAGCCAAGTTCAAACTGAGATTGGCTGCCCTCAGGAATACTACAAGAAAAGACTTGCAGGGGGCAGGAGAATGGAACAAAGGAGCCCATAGTCCATAGGTCATTTTCATTATTTCCAAAGGCCTAGTGGAAATTCACACACATCTTACTAATATCAATAAATACACAGTTTTAAAAATCAGCATAACGAGGGCTGGAGAGCTGGCTCAGAGGTTAAGAGCACTGGCTGCTCCTCCAGAGGACCTGAGTTCAATTCCCAGCAACTATATGGTGGCTCACAACCATCTGTAATGGGAGCCGATGCCATTTTCTGGCACGGAGGTGTACATGCAGCTAGAGCACTCATATACATAAAAACAAAGAATCTCTTTGAAAAATAATCAAAAAGGGTCTGGAAAGACAGATCAAAGCGCATGCACACAGACAGACCCATTAGCAAACAGTCCTAGTTAGAACTTCTATTGCTGTGAGGGAACACTATGACCAAAGAGCAAGTTGGGGAGGAAAGGTTTGGCTTTCACTTCCATATCGCTGTCCATTATCAAAGGGAGTTAGGACAGGAACTCAAACAGGGCAGGAACCCGGAGGCAGGAGTTGATGCAGAGGCCATGGAAGGGTGCTGTCTACTGGCTTGCTCCTCATGCCTTGCTCAGTCTCCTTTCTTATAGAACCCAGGACTATCAACCCAGGGATGGCACCACGCACAATGATCTGGGCTCTCTCCTATAAAAAAAACTAATTAAGAAAATGCCCTACAGGCTTGACTACAGCCTCTTACAGAGGCATTTTCTTAACTGAGATTCCCTTCTTTCAAATGACTTTAGTTTACATCAAGTTGACATAAAAGTATCCATCACACACACAATTAAAATAATAAAGATGAAGTCTTTGTTAATATTAGCATAAGAGCTAGTAGGATGGCTCAGTGGATAAAGGTAAATGCTGATAAAACTTGACAACCTGAGTTTGATCCCCAGGACCCACAGGAAGGAGAGAACCAGACTGAAAGTGGTCTTCTGGCTTCTGTGTCCATCTTCAACTCTTGTCTACACACACACACACACACACACACACACACACACATGCACACACTCTCTCTCTAATGATAATAATAATAATGTATAAAAATTTTAAATAAGCATAAATTCAAAACATTTATATCCTTAATCTATTGAGTAAATCAGAACTATGGGGGGAAAGGTCTCCTCTTTTCTTATGGATCCCTAGAACCTAGCACCAGGTAAGCACTTAACTAAAGGAGTATTTCATTCTTGAAAGTCAGATTGGCTGATAAAGACATCAATGTGATTTATGGATCAGACATAGCCACCAGCCAAATCAAATCTCTCTCTCTCTCTCTCTCTCTCTCTCTCTCTCTCTCTCTCTCTCTCTCTCTCTGTGTGTGTGTGTGTGTGTGTGTGTGTGTGTGTGTGTGTGTAGTCAGCAAGAGGCGAAACTGAGGTGTCAATTATTCTCAACCTCATTGTTTTGTGCAGAGTCTCTCACTGAGCCTGGAGCTGAACAGTTTGGGTAGACTGAGTGGCCAGCAAACCGCAGGGATCTGCCTTTCTCTTCCTCTCTGACACAGAATTAGGAGGGAGCTGCACCCACTTTTTACATGAGTCCTGGGAAGCAAACTCAGGTCCTCATGCTCGCATGGCAAGCACTTTACCAACTGAGACACCGCCCTGAAGCCCAACAGAATTTCCTCCCCCTCTCCCTCCTCCTCTCCCTCCTCCTCTTCAAGACAGGGTTTCTCTGTGTAGCCTTGGCTATCCTGGAACCCAGAGATCCACCTGTCTCCTGAGTGCTGCCATTAAAAGTATGACCACCATGCTGGATTTCCAACAGAATTTCTTAGGAATTGTTGTGCAACAAATACTAGATGCTCACTAGATATTGACTACAAAATAGATGGGGAAAAGAATAAGAAAATGGGTAATAATAAATTCTGAGAAGATTGAGAAAGAACCAAGGTAGCAAATGACATAATCTCAAATACCTAGAACTGATGGTAAAATAAATAAAAACAAAGCAAATATGATGATGTAATCCCAGCGCTCAGGAGGCAGGGGCCAACAAACAGCTGCAAGCCCAAGAACAACCTGACCTATATAGCAAGTCCCAGGCCAGCCAGAGCTATAGGGCAAGACCCTAGTTCTTTTTTTTTTTTAATTAATTTATTTATTTTGTGTATATGAGTACACCATTGCCCTCTTCAGACCCCCCAGAAGAGGGCATCAGATCCCATTACAAATGGTTGTGAGCCACCATGTGGTTGCTGGGATTTGAACTCAGGACCTTCAGAAGAGCAGTCAGTGCTTTTAACTGCTGAGCCATCTCTCTACCCCCCAAGACCCTATTTCAAAAGCATAGAGCTGGAGAGATATAGCTCAGCTTTATTCATGACAACCTAAGTTCTCTCTCTCTCTCGAACTCACAACATCAAAAAATAAATTACAAGGATCAGGGTGTGCTGGCACACACCTTTGGTTCCCGCACTGGGACACAGAGACAGGCAGGCCTCTGGGCCAGCCTAGTCTACAGAGCAAGTTCCAAGATAGCCAGGGCTATACAGGGAAACCCTGTCTTGAGAAATGCAGGGTGTGGGTGTAGGGGATGAGGGGAGGGGGGGAGAGCGCAAGTCCGGACAGAGTTCCTGTGCTCTGGAAGGACTGCCGGACGCTTTGCATGTGGTCCCAGGTGGGCATCTGGCTGTGTGAAGCCACTGACCCCACACGGCAGGGGGTGGACAAGGGGCAGCCCTAGGTACTAGGTTCTCAGTCTCTGGCATCCCATGCTGCATACATCAGAGGAGCTGAGAACAGAATAGGGGCCCCAGGCGACACTCTCCCAGAGATATGGGAAGAGGGCAGAGGGAGAGAGGTTCCCACACAGGCAAGAGTCTTTAGTCCAGTCTATGGCTGGAGCACAGGAAGGCCTTTTGACTGGAGGTTAGAAGCAGCTTGTTAGAAGAAAGCCTATCCCATCGTCCAAGCACTGCGGACCTTGATGAACAAAGACAGTTTATGGCTTTAGAGCTTTATTATAGAAAGACAGGGGGAAAGAGAGAAGGTAAAAGAGAAAGAGACCGGCCATGGCCATGTGGAGAGAAGGAGAAAGGGAAAGAGAGAAAAGAACTAGAGAATAAGAAAGGTGAAAGCTTAGAGAGAAGTAAAAACTTAGAGAGTAAGAGAGAGAGAGAGTAAGAGGGAGAGAGGTGGGGCAAAGCAGCCCCTCTTATAGTGGGCTTGTTATCTTGCTCTTGCTAGGTAACTGGAAGGAGTCTAGCTTAAAGGTCAGAAGCTTAGGACATTGTCTACATGACTGAAAGCCACGAGCCTCTCCTGTGGCGGCTATGGGGCCAGTAATCTCAACAGGAGCCAGGGATCCAGGAGACATGAGGGAACGCCTTCCGTCCCATGTAGGTAAAAATTATCACCACCGGGTTTCACTGGGGTTCAAGACCTCAACTCGACCGGAGACCACGCTGTCTGTGCATGGCCCATTGCCCCACAGAGAAACAAACAAAAAGATAGATAGATAGATAGATAGATAGATAGATGAATTGCAGAGAGTTTGGGAAAAAGAAGGATAGAGTCTACAAGGGAAAGGAGAGTTAAAATTTGTCCACCATTTTGAATCCTGATTCAAATAAACTAAAAAACAAAATAAACAAAACCAGGAGCCCATAAGAAGACTCAACATAGTCAGGCGTGGTGGTGCACGCCTTTAATCCCAGCACTCGGGAGGCAGAGGCAGGAGGATTTCTGAGTTCAAGGCCAGCCTGGTATATAGAGTGAGTTCCAGGACAGTCAGGGCTACACAGAGAAACCCTGTCTAGGGGGTTGGGGGTGGGGGGAGAATACTCAACAGGCCAAGGTGCTTGCTGACAAGCCAGACAACCTGAGAGCTGTACGGTAAAAGGAGAAAGAAGTACCTCCCAGTTGTTCTCTGAACGCTCGCCACAGCATATGCAAACACACATGCAAGTGCTCACACACACATGCACAGAAACACTGACACCCAAAGAATAAATAAATTAAAATGTCAAAATTATTTTTAAAACATCAAATAGATAAAGGAGTGAAAAGCAGGGTGTGGTGGCACCGCCTGTAACCTCGGCGTTGGGAAGACAGAAGCAGGAAAGGATGAGCCCCAGCCTGCCTCAGCCTACACAGGAAGACTCTGCACAAGGAAACCAAACCACCCTATGTCATCGTTGTGCCTGGCAAAGATGAATGGCATTGACAGTGGTGAAACTGCAGAGGACTCTGCCCAGCCAGATGCCACTTTGTAAGTAAAGGACTGAGGGTGAAAGGCATTGTTGACACAAAAAACACAGCTCTTACCTCAAAGGGAACAGAGAGAGTTTATTCTGGAAAGTAAAATATAAATAGCTGCTGTCCACGAGAACACAGTTCCAATTGCCCCATTTCTGTGTCTTCCAACATGGGAGCAGTTTCACAGAGTTTTATAGGAAAAGAACAAGGCAAGCCATAAATCAAGACATTGGCAGGTACATCAGAGAAGCAGGTTACAGCCAGGCCAGTGAGCCTCAGATGCTATCAGATGGCCAGATGGAAAAAAAATGAGGGCATAACCCTTCCAGGTGTGTTTGAGGAGAAGGCTTATTGTAGATATGAGGGAGAGCACACATCTGGAAGGATCCAGACTGAGCATGGCCAGCTGACTGAACTGGGCAGTGAAAGAGGGGGGAAAGAATGAAAGGAGGAGGGGCAGGGGCTGGGGGGAGGGGAGAGGCAGGGGACGGGGGTGGGGGTGGGGTAGGGCCAGGGATGGGCAAGCAGACCAAGACAGATCCAAGAGGAGAGCCAGCCCAAAAGACCAGGAGACTGTGTGTCCAAAATGGCTGAGTTATATAGGAGTCAGACGCTGGGGAAGAGAAGCCCCAGCCCAGGGAGGGAGATGTTTAGGTTACAGCACAGAATGAGGCGTTCTGGGAGGGGCAACAGTGTAAGGTATGTAGTAAGAAATACCATTTAGACGTGTAAAAATAGCTTAGGAACTCCACTACACCCAAGGCTGCACCTGATATCCTCAGCCCAGTGACATGACTCAAGATAACCAGACTCAGTACTAGAACCCCACGATGCCCACTGGACAGTATATAAGCAGAGACCAAGAACAATGCACATTTGGAGAGACTCCACCCACCTTGATCTGCCCTGACTCTGAGTCTCCCCCAAGATTCTGACCCTTGTATCAGAGACTTCTATTAGAGACTGGATCTGACCTTCAGCTAAATGACACCGCTGAGCAGCCTTAGGGTATAGATAGGCTAAGCACACCGTAGTTAGGAATTTAGGGTGTGAATATTGTGTGATGATCCTCAGCATAGTAAAATATAACTTTTGCTATCCTAACTTCACGTATGTACCTTCTTGCTCAGGACAAGCAGGCACTGAGAGACACTAGGAGAGCTGCCTAGTCTGCTTTGGTCTGTTAATTAGCAGGCACCTCAGTTAGCCATTTGTCCGGGTGTCTTTGAGACTTAACAGTACTGTTTTAGACCTTTGGTGGCGAATAGTGTTTTATCAAGTTAATACATTCCAAAAGTTTGGTTATTTGTTTGTTTGATTGTTTGGGGTTTTTTTTTTTGTTTGTTTGTTTGCTTTAGTCCCAGTACTCAGAAGGCAGAGACAGGAAGATCTCTGAGAGTTCAAGGCCAGTCTGGTATAGAGCTAGTTCTAGGACAGTCAGGGCTACACAGAGAAATCCTGTCTCAAAAAAAACAATTAAAAAAAAAAAGATTTTAGGTCTGACACAGTGATGATGGGCAAGCAATAGCTCTTCATGACCAAGGATAACCTCAGAGAAATTGTGATACAGATGTGTAATATCCCAACACCTCTCCCCATAGGCACTGAAGTTTTAATCACTACACCAGCCTTTGCACACACAGCTTCTTTTCAGGAACTTTCTTTCACCATCGGAACCGTAGGATCAAAGACAAACTCCTCCAGGTCTACAGAAAAAGATGCCTTCTGTATTTTAGGTGTCAACACAAGCAATGCAGCTCTCATCTCAAAGAGAATAAGAGACAGTTTATTCTAGAACCGAACTGGAGGGACCATGGCCCAGAAAACATGGCGTTAAATCAGCCCAGGTCCCATCTTCCCTGTGGAATTAGCTTCAAGATGCGTTAGAGTAACAGAAAGCAAAGACATAAGCTAAGTGTTGAAAGCCTGGCTGAACCCAGGCTTCCTCACAGGCCCTGAAGAAAGGACAAAGGGAATCTAGTCCTAAGTCCTTGTCTTGGCAAGGTCTTGTCTGGAGCAAGATTCCAGTTCCTGGGAACTTGGCTTCTCCCTGAGGAGATTGGACCAAGGCCACTTGAGAGAGAATTATTAAAACTGGCTTAGGAGTCAAAAGTCAAGAGTGTTCTAGGTTAAAAACAAAACAAAGCAAACAAACAAACAAACAAACAAAAACCAGTAAAAAGAAAATTCCTGAATAATAAGCTCCTGGAGACTATTGTTCCCTTCAGCGTTGCTCTTCCTGTCTATTGCTCTTTCCTCCTCTACCCGTCCCTTTAAAAGTCCTATGGAGGACTGGTGAGGCTGCTCTTCCAGAGGAGCCAGGTTCGATTCCCAGCACCCACATGACAGCTAATCACTACCTATTTCAGTTCCAGGGGATCTGATGCCACCTTCTGGCCTTCTCCAGAACCAGGCATGCAAGTGGTGCACAGGCATACATTCAGAAGAATGACTCACACATAGCATTTTTTCTAATTAAGATTTTTATGGACACTGGGCAGGCAGACACCACTCTGATGATGAACTCTGTGATGGAGAGGATGGGGAGATGGAAAAACAGAATGGCGCATGCTCTATGGAGAGAGAAGTGAATGTGTGATGGCGGTGACAGGGGAGAGAGGGGGCTGAGGCTGACCCTCAGGGAGGTGTACAGCAGCCTGGAGCTTATGCAGACTCAGCCCCCAAGCACACTGACCAGTCTTGGATTACCCTGGCTCTGGGCACCTATGGGGGCTGGACTGAGAAAAGGTTCACTTTCTGGATCATCATGGTCTGTGGTGCCACCCATGTTGGTGTTGGTGCTCCATGCTGCTGTCCCAGACCAAGATAAAACTCAAAATCTATGTTGATGTAGGTGAAATAGCAGCTTTTATTCACTTGTATGAAATATCACCTCAGAAGCATACTGCCTCCACCTGCTAACCTAGAAACCTAGACCTAGTCCTGGAAGCTTAGCCTCTGTACAATCTTATCTAGGCCTAGAATGTTTTCAGCTTCTGAGGTTTGTTGCTGAATAAGATCACCCTCTCTTGTTCTTTCTGAACTCTAGCTGGCTGGTTCAACTCAGCTGTTCTGGCTCAAACTCCTCTCCAGGATGATGACTGATTGACTGATTCCATCTGCGCTCGCTCTCTCTCTCTCTCTCTCTCTCTCTCTCTCTCTCTCTCTCTCTTTCTTTCTCTCTCTCTCTCTCTCTCCCTCTCTCTCTCTCCTCTCTCTTTCTCTTTCTCTCTCTCAGCTTCTGAATTGCTCTGCTTGGTCTCTGCTTAGGGTCTCTGTCTTTACTGCTGTGAACAGATACCATGACCAAGGCAACTCTTTTAAGGACAACATTTAATATAGGCTGGCTTATAGGTTCAGAGATTCAGTCCATTTTCATTAAGGCAGGAACATGGCAGCATCTAAGCAGGCATGGTACAGTAGGAGCTGAGACTCCTACATCTTCATCTGAAGGCTGCTAGAATACTGACTTTCAGGCAGCTAGCATGAAGGTCTTAAAGCCCACACCCATAGTGACACACCTGCTCCAACAAGGCCACAGCTCCAAATAGTGCCATTTCCTAGGCCAAGCAGATACAAACCATCACAGCCTCATACTAACATTGGCAATATGTTCTAATCTTCTGGCTCCTTCTCCTTCTCTGTCTTGTTCTGTCTTCACCTCTGTCTAGCTTGTTCTCTCTGCAACTTGTCTCTGTACAACTGTCCCAGTAAAACTCCCTCCCTTTTTCTTTCTGCACTGCATTTTTTCAGTAGCTTCCCTTTCCTCTCTCTTCTCATGAGAGCTGGGCTGATCCTATTCTGTCAAATCTTTCTCTGATTCGTCACTTTGTCTGCCACTCAATTAGACATCACTTTCAAACCTGGGTTCTTCTACAAACTAACTTTACCTTCATTATTTGGGATTAACAGTGTGTACAAAGGGCATGCATATCTGTATTCCAGCCAGAGGGATTAAAGGTGTGCCACAACTAGAAACAGGGTTTTTCAGTAGACACAATGTGATCAAACAGGTTCACAATGTGATCAAACATTCTGCAACACATAAGTGGTCTGTGCTGCTGACTGCTGACATGGTAATGTCCTCGGGCTTTGCTGCCTGGTGTGGGGGAGGGGTGTGTTGATGGAAATGGTGTGAGGTCATGATGACGCCTGAGCTCCATGTAGCATGAGTGGGTCAGTGGTCCAGTTACAACAGCCTGTGCTGATATCTGTGGCCAAGTCACTACCAAAGGTCATGAAGATGTCTGTGGTATGGGATGCCGCCAGAAGCCATGTTGATGCCTAAGGGCTGTGTTGAGCTGGTCCCATCCCTTGCTCCTGGTGACAGAGGTGTCAGCTGACAAACTCAGCTACCACCCAGGCCCAAATCCAGAGCTAGCTTTGAGTTGGCCTATCCTTATATCTATCTTGCCACACCACCTCCAGTAGGATCTGTGTGACAAGTTCCACAGACTGAGGGGATTGACCTCAAAAGGGGGAGGCCTCCTGGAAGAGTTGTGAAACTCTTCGTTGGAGAAAAAATATTGAGCCATAGTTCTTATGGCAATCAATCTGTTTTATTTTCTCTTATTCCTTTTCTTATTTACATGTTCCTGGTAGCCTAGGCCAAGATCTTAAGCGATAATAATGGGTAAGAAACCATCCCTAGAGATGGGGCCGCTAACATGACCTAATCCCCGGGGAAACCAATGCTTTACTTTCTAAATCATTTACAAAACTATTATGAAAGAATTAAAATCGTTTAAATTAATACATTGAAGATTATAAAAAATCAGGCAATAGATATTAAATAATAATTGACCATGGGGCTGGAAAGTTAGTTCAGTGGTTAAGAGCTCTGACCATTAAAAATTTATTAACCTGCTCCTGGAAATATGCCACTAGCCTTGGATGACAGCCCCCATTGAATACATCCTTTTAGAATTGTTATATTTTGATGATTTATAATGATGTTATCTGTTCTGTTTGTGATTCACTGAATGCATAGTTTAAGAGTTGTAATGCTTGGATGATTTTTGTGCTTTACTCTGCCAAATGATTTTTGTTGGTATCTGTGATTGTTTCACTGGCTATAGTGTCTAAGAGATGTAATGTTTGGTTTTTTAATGTATAAAACCCCCTGCTTGAGATCTGCAGAATACACTCAGATTCAAACTGCCTCTGTGTTTGTTTCTGTTTGTCACTGCCAAATCCTTACCCACCTAGCTTCAAGGACCTTCATTCCAGGGACCCCCATACCCGACTGGGGTGGTCCATGGCACTATCTCATATATAATAAGGTGCTGGAGTGCTCAAAATGGCTGGTCCTGTCTAACCATAGCTGAAGGGTCTCTATGGTTTTAGGAAACAGCAGGATATTCAAGAGGAGTCTCATCAAATGTCCAGTGCTGATGGTGTGGCAGAAACCAGAGGCCTTGAACCAAACCAGTGACTCACTGCAATGAACATTTGCAAATAAAGCTGTTTGAGTAAAAGGATATACTGTGTGACAGACTGAAGCTTCCAATGCTAGTACTTCTGTAGAATCCAAAATAAGTTCAAGACCACCTAGCCCCTCCCCCTCTGAAGGGACTTTCAGAAACATAGTGGTCAAAATGACTAAGTCTACAACTGCCAAAACAAAATGAACTGTTCTCAGAAAAATAACCATAACAAGATTAGCAGTTCCCAGAGAAATTCCCCTACCCTGCCCCACACTGAATTCTGACAAAAACAAAAAACAAACAAACAAACAAAAAAAAAACACAAACCACCCTGACCTTGCTAGAACTCCCTGTGATGTTAATAGCTGTGACATTAATAACTGACCCATAAGTTCAAGATCTACTGCTGCTTTGCTGATAAAATCATAATAACCAACCATGGGGGCAGGCAGAGTGAGAGACTAGGCCAAAGGGTTACTTAGTCACCCTATGCAAACCAACCAATGCCTGAAAGGGTTACTTGCTACACCAATGAGAATAAGCCAGCTAGCCCTGTTGCCTAAATCTGCCCCTTACAAGGTATACAAAGTGTATCCTTTGTTTGTTCTGGGTCTCTCCTCTGGCCTGGGTGCTGAGAGGAGGGTCCCCAACACATTGGATCAATAAAAACCTCTTGTGGTTTGCAGCAATGGTGGTCTCTGTGGTCTTTGTGAGTGAGGGTCTTTTGATGGACTCCAACACTTCATATGTGAGAGAGGCTGGAAAGATGGAGAAGCTGAGTGGCCTGTGACTGGCATGAGAGGAGGCTGGGGTTGATAGAGGACAGGTCATTGCCCAGAGGGGTTAGTGATATAGTTTTGTTTTGCTTTTGTTTTCTTTTTCTTAAGATTTATTTATTTATTTATTCATTCATTCATTCATTCATTCATTTATTTATTTATTCTATATAAGTACACTGTAGCTGTCTTCAGACACACCAGAAGAGGACATTAGATCTCATTACAGATGGTTGTGAGCTACCATGTGGTTGCTGGGATTTGAACTCAAGTCCTCTGGAAGAACAGTCAGTGCTCTTAACCCCTGAGCCATCTCTCCAGCCCTGTTTTTGTTTTCTTTTGCAGGGAATGTTACACAGGTGGGGGTGGACATAGAAAACTGGGGAATGAATGAGATTGGGGTTCATGATGTGAAATTCCCAAAGAATCGATAAAAAATATTATGTTGAGAAAAAAAGGGGGGGTGTGTGCTCTTGAGCTCTCTAAGACAGAGCTTTGAGAACAATATTCTCTAAACCCAGCACTTGAATAGAGTGATTTCTTTCCTACCACATGGCCTGATGTCTAATTGCCAGATGTCTTATTTAGGGTTTCATTGCTGTGAATAGACACCATGACCAAGGCAACTTTTATAAGGACAACATCTTCTACATGTAGCTATATGGTGGGAGTGTAATTTGTTGAAGACACTGTCTTTTCTCCAGTGCATATTTTTTGCATCTCTGTCACTCAGTGGCTGTAGTTATGTTGCCTGTGTCTGGGTCAGCAATGCCAGTCTATGGATTGATGTGTCTGTTTCTGTGCCAGCACTGTGACCTATCTTTTACTTCTCTAAGACTCTAGCTAAGACTTCTAGTACCATACTCAGTAGGAATGAGGGAGTGGCCATGCCCACCTTTACATTTCCCTGAATTCACCTAGACCCATTTTTAATTCTAGGCCCTGATCTCCCTTTTCTTATTTACTTTAGAAGAAATATTTTTAGGGTAAGTATTTCTGTATTGTTCTTCAGCCTCTTCTAAATATCTGGAAGCCTTGTCATAGCTTGTTGCTAATCTCAGACTTCAGGAAAGAAAGACAGGCTGGAGAGATGGCTTGTAATATCCAAAATGAATTCAAGACTACCCAGTACCTTTCCCCTTCGAAAAGGACTTTCCAAACTGTACTAGCAGGTCAAGTACAGAGCCAGATAAGGAAGCTGGCTGACTAAACAAATGTAAAAACATAGTTTTAGTGGTCAAAATGATTAAGCTTGCAGCTACCAAAACAATATTAGTTGTTCTCAGAGAAATAGCCATAACAAGATTAGCAATTCTCCTGCACCCCTGCCCCACATTGAATTCTGACAAAGACCACAAACCACCCTGACCTTGTTGCGAGAATAGCTGTGATGTTAATGTACTATTACTTTGCTGACCAAATCATAATAACCCACCATGGGGGCAAGCAAAGTGAGTTACTAGGCCAAAGGGTTACTTAGTCACTATACAAACCAACCAATGACACCAATGAGAACCCTGTTGCTCAAATCTGCCCCTTACAAAGGTATAAAAAGTGTTTTCTTTCTTTGTTCTTGGTCTCTCCTCTGGCCTGAGTGCTGGGAGGGAAGTCCCCAACATGTTAGAATAATAAAAATCCTCATGGGTTTTGCAGCGATGGTAGCAGTCTATGTGATCCTTGTGAGTAAGGGTCTTTTGATGAACTACAACATTTGGTGCATTGACCGGGAAGACCCTCCTCAGGGGGACACAGACACAGCACATTGGAGGTAAAGTGGAATCCCTTCCTGTCTGTCTGTGTGTCTGTCTGTGTGTCTGTCTGTCTGTCTTGTTCACTTGTGTGTCCTCCATTAGACCACCTTCTGATTCTGTTTTGCTTTTGGTTTGTCTGGTTTCAGGTCTGGTTTTGGTCCCAAGAAGACAACTGGTTATCTTGGTTTGGTTTTAGGCCAGTCTTAGGTTTTGGGGGCCTTCTCATGGAGAGGGACCCATTTGGGGTGGTTGCAGTGACAGGCAGATGTGCCAAAATGTCTCAGGCCATAACACTGGAGGACGCGCCGGTGTCAAGCTGGGAAGTTGGATCTGAAACAGTCCTTCTCAACCCAGCAGCAGCTAGGGTTCAGTATATGCCTGGAACAGATAGTGTCAGGCTTCTTTGGAAATCGCGTGTAAGAAGCCCCGTATTGGTCTTGTTTGTGTTTGTCATTTTCTGTGATACTGTGATTCTATGGTGGTTGCCTGAAAATGATTTATGTGTGTGTCTTGTGTGTCTCTTTGTGTTCGGACTTGGACTAACGACTGACGACTGTTTTTGAGTTATGCCCCCTGGAATAAGCCTAAGAATCCAGTCAGATCCCTATGCTGACCACTTCCTTTCAAATCCTCAGCTGCCCTGCCTCCCACTCCAACTCCAGGGAGCAGTGGCCCTGCCCACAGACCTGGAACCTAGGGAAGAACGAGCTCAGAAAACCCAGAGCAAAAGAGGGGTGGTCCCTGAGAAGTCAGTGGCCCTGGATGTTGTGGCTGCTGAAGAGGAGATAGAGGAGGCTGTGGGAGTGGCCGGCCAGGAGTGTCCTATGGTGTTCATTGCCCTGGTTGCTTTTCATACTTGCCTAATGGTGTTTCCCTTTCCCCTGCATCCCATCTCTTGTTAGCAGCAGAAAAAGTGCTTTCACTTTGAGATGTCAGTGGCCCAGCACCTCTGTGAGAGCTGGGCTCCCTTCCCTGCCCCGTGTGTCTTCTGGGGGGGGGGGGGGGCTCCCTGCTGGCCATGAGTCTCTTCCAAGCTCCAGCGAGAGAGGCATCCGCCCACTTGGGGCTTCCCCTGTCCAATGTAAGGAGCACCTGCAAGTCTAACCGCCAGGCTCTGATGGGGGTCTTGTCTCTGTGGGGCTAGAAAGTGCCCCAACAAGTTGACCAAGGTAGGAGGAAGTTACAGAAGTTAGGAGAAGCACAGGGTAAGTCAGTAAGAAAGTTAGCGTAAGTTGATAAGAAAGTGCAGAGGAGGAGAAATGAAGGAACAATAGAGGTCTGGAAAGAAGGGAGCTAAGAGCAAAGCTTCAGCAGACTCAGGAGAGATGAATGACAGTGGCAAATAGAGAGGTTAACAGTGAGGAGAAGTGAAAATAGAGATGAAGGAGATTAGAGAGGTCTGAGATGAGAGAGATACTCTGAATGAGAAATATTTAGAGGAGGAACCAGTAAGTAAGAGACAGGCAAGAGGAAGAGTTGAGGAAACATGAGGCTGACAGAGACCAGAGTCAGAATCAGAGATGTGCAGTGAGGCAGAAGGATAAACCAGGGTAGAGGCAAACTATGAGAGAAAATGAGTGACAGGATAGGGACGTGATAATTAGGTAACATCCAAAGGAAGCAAAGTCAAGGAGGAGGAACAAAAGATAGATAGATAGATAGATAGATAGATAGATAGATAGATAGATAGATAGATAGATAGATAGAACATTGTATGAGATCTTTTACAGTTAGGAATCAGGAGCAAAGAGAGGTAAATAACAAAGACTACAACCCGGCAAAGTGGCACATGCTGATAATGCTAGCACTTGGGAATGATCTATAAGGAACAGGGAGCCAGGGAATTAAAAAGGAATAAGAGAAAATGCTGGCCACAGTAGTCAGAGAAACTAGAGAACTTAGATAGTTCCTGGCAACTACAGAAAGCTTTTGGCTAAAGATCAATGTGTTGACTTTAAAGGAAAAGGGCACTGGGTGAGAGACTGCCCCAGAGAAAAAGAAGAGGATCCCCCCTCATGACCAAACCCTTCCACCTGTTCATGGCTAAAAGTGAAGGGATAGCAAAAGGGGTCCTAACACAGAAGCTGAGTCCGTAGAAGAGGCCGGTGGCCTACCTGTCAAAGAAGCTAGAAAAGAGACTGTGTTTCATATCCCCCACCGACCAGTGCAAAACAAGTTAGAAAAGTTCCTGGGCACTGAAGGCTTTTGCAGATTGTGGATTCCAGGTTTTGCTGAATTAAAAAGATAAACAGCTGCCGGGCGTGGTGGAACATGCCTTTAATCCCAGCACTCCGGAGGCAGAGGCAGGTGGATTTCTGAGTTCGAGGCCAGCCTGGTCTACAAAGTGAGTTCCAGGACAGCCAGGGCTATACAGAGAAACCCCCGTCTCAAAAAAAAAAAAAAAAAAAAAAAAAAGAACAACAGGCCTTTGATGCCATTAAGACTGCCCTAATGTCAGCTCCAGCTTTTGGCCTCCCAGATGTGACTGAGAACAAAGGTATTGCCAAAGAGGTTCTTACTCAGAGATTCGGGCCCTGGAAGAGACCTGTGGCATACTTATCTAAGAAATTAGATCCTGTGACTGCGGGATGGCCTGCTTGCTTACACACAGTGGCTACTATACTGGTCAAGGACACAGATATATTGGCTTTGGGACAGAACCTGGTGATCTCAGCACCGCACGCCTAGAAAGTGTGGTTCAGCCCCAATCATGGCTCACATGACTCATTCCCAGACCCTGTGGTTCAACTCTGATAGAGTCACTTTTGCCCCCCCCCCACCCCGACAAGTCTGAACTCAGCTACCCTGCTCCCACACCTAGACTGTCAGCAGGTTCTTGCTGAGACACATAGATGGCATGGAGATCTGACAGACCAGCTACTAGAGGGTACAGACGTTACCTGGTTCACAGACTAAAACAACTATCTAGAGCAGCTGTGGTAGCTGGACAGGCCCTGCCAGAAGACACATCAGCTCAAAAGGAAGAACCGATCACCCACACTAAGAAAAGGAAAAAGGCTCAACATCTACATGGATAGCAGGTATGCTTTTGCCACAGCCCATGTCCATGAAGCCATATATCAACAGAAGAGTCTACTGATGTCGGGAAGAAAAGAAATTAAGAACAAAGAAGAAATACTGGCTCTACTGAGGCCTTCCACGACCCTGCCAAGGTAAACATCATCCACTGTCCTAGTCTCCAGAAGAGAAATACCTTGATAGCAAGGGGCAACAACGTGACAGAGAGGCATGAGCAAGTACAGCCATGGCCCTGCTGGTGGTGCTACTGGCAATGGAGCCTGAGTTTGCCTACATATCAGAGGACTTAGCCCTCATTTCCAAAGATTCCAGTCACACCTCCAGGAGAAAAAAATCCTGCCATAAAGACAAGCAGAGGCTATGGTCAAACAGATACAGCAATGGACTCAATTAGGGGTAAGCAAGCTCATCCAGACATTCTCCAAAACTAAGTATCATGTACCAGGGTTAAAACACCTTGTGAAGCAGGTGGTGCACAAGTGTGTGCCCTGCCAAAGAGTCAATGTCTGCCACACCATGGTGGATCCAGGAAAGAGGTACCGGGGAGACAGACCTGGCATCTACTGGAAAGTAGACTTTACTGAGGAAAATATGGGCATTACTACCTTCTGGCTTTTGTAGATATGTTCTTGAGATAGATAAAAGTTTTTCCCTGTAAAAAACGAGACTGTTCAGATAGTCATCAAGAAGATTATTAAAGAAAATTTCCCAAGGTTTGGAGGGCCAAAAGCAATAGGGTCAGGTAATGGCTCTGCCTTTGTTGTTCAGGTAAGTCAGGTGTGGCCAAGTATTCAGAGGTCAAATGAAAATTCCATTGTGTGTACAGACCTCAGAGCTCAGGAAAGATAGAAAGAATGAATAGAACTCTAAAAGAGACCTTGACAAAATTAACCGTGGAGATTGGTGCAGACTTGGTGCTCCTTCCCCATGCCCTATTTAGAACTAGAAATTCTCCCTCTTGATTCAGCCTTACTCTTTTTGAGATCCTTTATGGGGCTCCCATGCCCATCACTGTCTAAAAATGATGTGTTTGAAACCATATTTTGTTGTAATAATGATCTGTATGCTAAGTTAAAAGGCTTGCAGGTAATGCAGAAAGTCTGGTCACAACTGGCTACAACGAATGAGCCGGGTACCCCAAAGACAGCTCACCAGTTCCAGGTCGGAGATCTGATCTACATGCACCTGTATCATGCTGAGACCCTCAAGCCTCGTTGGAAGGGTCCCTGCCTAGTCCTGTTTACCATCCCTTCTTATTCTGTTTTTGTTCTTAACCTTTGGCCCATGTATCCTTGATTGTTTAAATACAGTACAAGTTTTGATGCTCAGACAACAATATCAGTAACGGTAACAAAGTGAGATATCATTTCAGGATTGAAATGTACCTGGGAAAAAGGGGGGAATGTAATATCCAAAATGAATTCAAGACCACCCAGTACCTTCCCCCTTCGAAAAGGACTTTCCAAACTAACTGTACTAGCAGGCCAAGTGCAAAGCCAGATAAGGAAGCTGGCTGACTAAACAAATGTAAAAACATAGTTTTAGGGGCTGGTGAGATGGCTCAGTGGGTAAGAGCACCCGACTGCTCTTCCGAAGGTCAGGAGTTCAAATCCCAGCAACCACATGGTGGCTCACAACCATCCGATCACGAGATCTGACTCCCTCTTCTGGAGTGTCTGAAGACAGCTACAGTGTACTTACATATAATAAATAAATAAATAAATCTTTAAAAAAAAAAAAAAAAACATAGTTTTAGCGGTCAAAATGATTAAGCTTGCAGCTACCAAAACAATATTAGTTGTTCTCAGAGAAATAGCCATAACAAGATTAGCAATTCTCCTGCACCCCTGCCCCACATTGAATTCTGACAAAGACCACAAACCACCCTGACCTTGTTGCGAGAATTCCCCTGACATTAATAGCTGTGACGTTAATGTACTATTACTTTGCTGACCAAATCATAATAACCCACCATGGGGGCAATCCAAGTGAGTCACTAGGCCAAAGGGTTACTTAGTCACTATACAAACCAACCAATGCCTGAAAGGGTTACTTGCTACACCAATGAGAACCCTGTTGCTCAAATCTGCCCCTTACAAAGGTATAAAAAGTGTGTTCTTTCTTTGTTCTTGGTCTCTCCTCTGGCCTGAGTGCTGAGAGGGAAGTCCCCAACATATTGGATTAATAAAAATCCTTATGGGTTTTACAGCGATGGCGGTGGTCTCTGTGGTCCTTGTGAGTAAGGGTCTTTTGGTTTTTTGTTTTGTTTTGTTTGTTTTTCGAGACAGGGTTTCTCTGTGTAGCCCTGGCTG
Organism: Mus musculus; assembly: GCF_000001635.26. Taxonomy (NCBI): domain Eukaryota; kingdom Metazoa; phylum Chordata; class Mammalia; order Rodentia; family Muridae; genus Mus; species Mus musculus. The sequence continues at coordinate 108,139,836 of NC_000070.6, forward strand.
TCCTGGCACTCACTTTGTAGACCAGGCTGGCCTCAAACTCAGAAATCCGCCTGCCTCAGCCTCCGGAGTGCTGGGATTAAAGGCGTTCGCCACCATACCTGGCTGAGTAAGGGTCTTTTGACGAACTACAACAGACTCAGTGGGTAAAAGCACTGTCTGCTCTTCTGAGGGTCCTGAGTTCAAGTCCCAGCAACCACCCATAATGAGATCTGATGCCCACTTTTCTGGTGTGTCTGAAGTCAGCTACAGTGTACTTATAGATAATAATAAATAAATCTTTTTTAAAAATTAAAAAAGCCGGGCTGTGGTGGTACATGCCTTTAGTCCCAGTACTTGGGAGGCAGAGGCAGGTGGATTTCTGAATTTGAGGCCAGCCTGGTCTACAGAGTGAGTTCCAGGACAGCCAGGGCTACACAGAGAAACCCTGTCTCGAAAAACAAAACAAAATTTAAAAAGCAAGCATGTGAAAGGACATGTGATGAATGCTTTGCTAATGATATGCATGTAGTGTGTTAAAATTCTGCAGACTCAGACTGATTAGATACACGTGCTGAGGCAAGGCACATGGAGGACACATGATGTTTGGAGGGTATAAATAGGACTGGACAGAATGATGGAGACAGAGCTTGGCTTGCTGGTACACCTAGTTGTGCAACACTTGTGGGTCTTTTGTCTTCACTGATATTCGCTTCCCTGAGAGAGGCACAGCCAAGAACTTCTCTTGGTGTCCCTCTGGGTCCCTCCTGCTGAGGATGTCCTTCTGGGTCCCTCCCTGGAGCTGAGGCTGAGGCCTGATTGTCTCTGCTAGATCCTGCCTCCACTGTTGCTAATCTGACTCTACCAAACTAAATTGCTGGTTTATCTGTGAAGTGTTTGTGGGTGGATGGAGCTGCCATCACCTGCTAACCTGTGAACTGAACTGCTTATTTCCAGACAACACAGATGGGGGTTGCTACAAGGAACCTTTCTAAACAGGTCCATTTCCCCTGTATCCTTTCTTTTCCACTACCTCGGTTGGGTGGTGGGCTACAAGGGAGGCTAAAGCTTTTAAGAACCATCATTAAAAATAGGTTTTGAGGACTAGAGAGATGGCTCAGTGGTTAAGAACACTGGCTGTTTGCTCTTCCAGAGGTCCAGAGTTCAATTCCCAGCAACCACATAGTGGCTCACAACCATCTGTAATAGGATCCTATGCCCTTTTCTGGTGTGTCTGAAGACAGCTACAGTGTACTCATATAAATGAAATAAATAAATCTTTAAAAAAAAAAAGGTTTTGAAAAAATTAAAGTTATAGTACTGTCACTCACTACAAGCCAGAAAATTCAGAATAAAATCAATTGTGTTGTTTGGTTTTTGGTTTTTCGAGACAGGGTTTCTCTGTATAGCCCTGGCTGTCCTGGAACTCACCAAGCTGGCCTCGAACTCAGAAATCCGCCTGCCTCTGCCTCCCGAGTGCTGGGATTAAGGGCATACGCCACCACGCCCACCCGGCTGTGTTGTTTGTTTTTTAAGCTGGGTTAAATACAACCAAGACTAATCTGGAACTTTTTGCCTGGTCAACAGATGACTGTAAACTTATGATTCTTCTTCCTTACCTTCTCATGTTCTGAGGATACAGGCATGTGCCACCCACACCAGACTTAAAGTCAAATTCTGTTTGATCATCTTGTCCCTTATGATTTTTCTTTAACAGGGAACACATTTGTACCAATCATAGGGACTGTTAGGTGTGGTCGTTCCTAACAGTTCTACTACACTTTAAGGAAGACCTCCATCCATTCTGAGCTAGCTGAGGGTTTATTTAATTTTTGTTTTTATCAAGAATTACTATTGGAGTTTATCAGTTTCTCTTTTTAACTTACTTATTTAAAAAAAAATCAATAAATTTATTTATGGGAGAGAATGCACAGCACATTTATGGAGGTCAGAAGACAACCTAAGGAAATCAGTTCTCTTGCTACCATGTGGGGGTCCCAGAGGTGGGACTCAGATCAAGTTTTGCAGCAAGTGCCTTCGCTCATGGAAATATATCTCACTGATCCCAAATTTTTTCTTTATTTTTATAATGGTAAAAACATAATATAAGGGATGGAGAGATGGCTCAGTGATTAAGAGCACTGACTGCTCTTCCAGAGGTCCTGAGTTAAATTCCCAGCAACCACATGGTGGCTCACAACCATCTGTAATGGGATCTGATGCCCTCTTCTGGTCTAAAAACAATTACAGTGTACTCATATACATAAAATTTTTAAAAATCTTTAAAAAAAAAACAAAACCACATACTGACTCAATACTCCAAGGCATGCTAATCATAAAACAGATAGCGACATTCCTCCACCCACCTGCTTCCTGGGTTCAGAGAGTGTTCCTTCAAAGAAAGTCACTCTGACCCACCCTGACCATCATGGAACCCGCTATGCAAATGTGCTATTGTTAGAGGCTCATAGAAACTGTCTTGAGAAATAACCACACAATTATCAGGTATTTTTCCTTGTGACTTGGGACTTCCTCGGGACTCTTAGCTGGTATTTTTGGTATTTTCCAACAACGCCCTCCCCACCCCCTTGAGTTGTGTTTTTTTCCTCTAAATACCCCCTCACCCAACTACTCAGGATGCTAAGGACCTCTATCTCTGTGTGGTGTACAACTGTGGGCCTCAGAGTGCGCCCGGAATAAAAGTCCTCTTGCAGTTTTCATCAAGACTGGTTCTCGTGAGTGATTTGGGGTGTTGCCTCTCCTGAGTAAGAACATGGGGGAGTCCTCACTTTGTGGGTCTTTCAACCATATATCTTGTTATGTTCTGTATTTGTCAATTTTAAGAAATTCCATCACCATAAGCTCCATTTAGGACCAATCAGAAAGGCCAGTAAGAACTGTTCTGTCTAGCCAGCCAAAATAGCTTGAGTCAGAGCTGACCACTGGGCAGCGCTTCCTGTATCTACACATGAGCTCACTGTGGTTTTTGCCTCTATAAACTGGCCCTGGGGGACTAGAGAAATGGCTCAGCAGTTGAGAGCACTGACTGCTCTTCCAAACATCCTGAGTTCAAATCCCAGCAACTACATGGTGGCTCACAACCATCTGTAATGGGATCTAATGCCATCTTCTGGTCTGAAGACAGCTACAGTATACTTATTTATAATAATAAATAAATCTTTTTAAAAATGAAATAATAAAATAGAATTTTAAAATAAATAAATAAATAAATAAATAAATAAATAAACTGGCCCTGGAAAACATTTGTGGCCACAGTTAGCTCCTGAGTCTCCTCTATGGCTCTGATCAATCAGTCTTGGAGTGTGTGATCAATAAACCAGCCCTTTCTAACTGAGATCAGTGTCTGAGTGGTTTGTGAAGCAATTCCCAGACCTTAACAATAATAGCCCCATATTCTCCTTAAAAATAAACATTCTGGGGAGCTGGAGAGGTGGCTCAGTGGTTAAGAGCACTGACTGCTCTTCTAAAGGTCCTGAGTTCAAATCCCAGGAACCACATGGTGGTTCACAACCATCTGTATTGAGAGCTGACACTGCCCTCTTCTGGTATGTCTGAAGACAGCTACAGTGTACTTACATATAATAATAAGTAAATCTTTAAAAAAGATAAACATTCTATTTTTTGTGTTGATATCAGGAACTGGCTTGGCGGATTGCTTCCAAGCCCAGTGATGTCATCCATAGTTGACAGGGACCAACACATCTATTGCCACGACAATTTGCTTACATTCCCAGAGTCCACTTCCCACCCTTACCTTCCAGTGGTTACGTCACAGGCTAAATAAAAGGCAAATCCTTCCTGGCCGTCCCCCCTTCTTTCTGTCTTTTCTCCCTTTATCTCCATCACCCACTTTGCACCTGACAATAAGCCTCTGCCATGTGGAACTGCATTGGCCTGGTGTGGTCTGTCCGGACACAAGCCACAATTCCAACACCTCATTTTGTCTCTATAATTTTTTACTAAAACTGATTGATACCAGGTATTGGGAATCAGAGGGCCACTTTAAAGGAGTTCCAGGTTCTCCTGTCCCCTAACAAAAACTTGAGAGTTGCAGCAGAGGAGGGACAGTTTATTAGGAAAAGATGAACTCCAAGGGAGGTGCAGGCCAGAGCAAAGTTCAGCAGCCCAGCTGCCTCAAGCACAGAAACCTGTGACTTCTGCAGTCCCTTAGGGTAGGTGTGGGCTCATTTGCATAGTGTGGGCTTTCAGAGTTGGTTCCACAGGTTACAGTAACTTCCCATCTCAGATCTCATTAACATCTTATATCTCATCCTGGGGAGAGGACTGCATTTTCCAGGTATAAGAGCCATGGCTACTTTCAGACATTCTAGAATATTTCTGTGGAGCCAGGTTTTTTTTTTTTTTTTTTTTTTTTTTTGGCACGAAAAGAAAGGCAGGAAAAATTTTGGCAACACAAAAAGGAAGAGAAGCCAGTCATTGGATGAAGTGTCTCACCAGAAGCTGAGCAAGAATCCCAGTGTAATTAACAAGGCCCCTTCCTTTCCCAGCCTACTTTTCCCATCAGAAGGCCCATGTACAGGAAAAGGACATGTACTTACCACCTGGGCTTAACCCCAGAGGCTTCTAGTTTGTCTGAGAGTAAGGCCATCCACATTATCTCCAGAGCTTCATGCATCTCCTGGAGCCAGATAGACCAGAGAGGTCTCTCAGCAAATGGCCTAGGCTGCTCTCTGATGCTGTGATAAAGCACTGAGACCTAAAGCAACCTGGGGAAAGATTTATTTCATACTCTAACTCCCAGGTTACAATCCACCACTGCTAGAAGCAAAAGACCAGGGCTGCTTTTTGGCTTGCTCACCTACCTACTTATCTCTTTCCTTCTCCTCACCAACCCATTTTTTAGACAGCCCAGGCCCTCTTGCTGCAGGGTATTATTGCTCCCAACAGACTGGACTCTCCCACATTAATCAGCAAATCAGATACATACCCACAGGCCAGTCTGATCCATGCAGTTCCTTATTTGAGACTCCCTTTTTCCACATGTCTTAGTTTGCTTCTCTGTTGCTGTAATAAAATTGGGACCAAACCAACTTAGAGGAGAAAAGAAATTATTTCATTTTGCGAGTCCAGGCAAGAACTGGTCCTGGAGCAGAGGCAGGAACCATGGAGGAAAACTACATACTGGCTTGCTTTTCATGACTTGCTTAGCTTGAATTCTTAATCAGTAACCCAGAGGTTCCTTAAAGGACTAGTGTCTAGAGGTGGAATCTCTCACAGTGGAGTAGACCCTCCCACATCAACCATTAACCAAGGAAATGCTATTGAAAGTCAAGGTGAGGGAGACATTCCTCAGCTGAGATTCCTTCTAGGTTTGGGGCAAGTTGACAAAAACAAGAAAACAAGCCTTTGAGGTGTAATTTGAAAACCACCAAAATGGCACAAATGGTGGGAGATAAGAGAATCAATTGCTTATTCTTGCTTGGAGAAGCCACATGGGTACATCTTACTTTATTCTCTTCTGCCTTGGGGAACACATACCATATAACCACTTCTTCAGAGTACCTTTCTGTTTTTCTGAAATATTTGTGAAAATTATTTTTAATTATGTGTATTAGGGTGGGGGTATGTGTACATTCGAGCAGGTGCCCACAGAGGCCAGAGCAGCAGATCCCTTTGTGTTGGGGCCGGCCAGCGGCTCATATGTCCGGATTTGAGCCTGGAAGACATCTTGGAATCTGGAAGAAAAGAGGGAGCCTAGGTGGGTAGAGAAACAATGGAACCAAAACATGCTAGTCTATTCAAAGTTCAAATTCTAATGTCGGGAAACACACCTTATAAAAAGGTGGAGAAAAGTCCATTCCCACCAGTTCATCCTTGGAGCCTGGAACCAGCTGCAGGTGATGACCTGCAGAATAGGGCGTGGTTTCCAGAATAGCTCCAGGGGGCCTCTCAGCAGGTAGCAGTATCTTGAAGAGGAACAGTGACAGTGGCAGAACAATAGGGCGATCCAGGGAGGCAGGCTCCACCCCAGGTGATCTTCTTAGTGGCAGCAAGGTCAGGTTCTGGCTTAGCCTGTTTCAGGCTGTGGGGGGAGGTTACATCTCCTCCCTGTTATTAATATAAAAAAGAAAGGCTGGACTGAGGCATAAAATTTATTTATGCTCTATAGTTCTGCCTGAATTCTTTTTTTGTTTGTTTTGTTTGTTTGGGTTGTTTGTTTGTTTGTTTGTTTGTTTGTTTTGAAAGACCCCCGACGTGGGTAGTCAATCAATCTGAGGAGACCCTCTCAAGGACCAGCGAGACCACGATTCGGATGCAAACAGCAAGAGGCTTTATTGAGAACACGGGTACCCGGGCGACGCAGTCTATCGGAGGACTGGCGCGCCGAGTGTGGAGTTTTTACCCTTTTTATAGGGCTGGGGCTGGGGAGCAAAAAGCGCGGTTACAGAAGCGAGAAGCGAGCTGGTTGGTTAGTTCGAATAAGGCTTGGGGTATTTTCTCGGTCATTTGGGGAAACTGAGGTGGGACTTTTTAGTTCTAAACAATGTCTATTTTCAAGAAATGGGTATGGGAGGGGTACGAGGAAAGGGTCTAATGAAGGTTCAACAATGGGCACACACCTGGTCAGAACATTGGCAGACACACAGGTTCAAGGAGTGGCCAGAGCACTGTGCACCTCTATTTTTCTAAATCAGTGAAGCTAGTTCTGCTAACACTGACGTCTGAGAGCCATCTGTTCTTGGCCCTGAGCCGGGGCCCAGGTGCTTGACCACCGATATTTGGCCCCTGTCCCAGTATTATTCAGCCTTAATCTTTAACTGTTAATCTTTAACTGAACTTTCTTGTAACTTTTGAGAACTCAGCTCTGGTACTTTTTCATGCCTTGCAAAATGGCGTTACTGCAGCTAGCTTGCTAAGCCTGATGGTGGGGTCTTTCATTCCCCCCTCTTTCTGGAAACTGAATAAAATCTTTTATTCACGTGATTCCACTTCTTCTGGATCTATTGATTTGAGTTGGTGATACTGTTGGGTCAAAACCAGGGCCTGCACTACCGAAATTCTGTCTTTTACAAACTGGACCAAGCGGTTGAGAATACAGGGTCCGAAGAGTAGGATTAATAAAAGTATTATCAAGGGGCCCATAATGGTGGATATTAAGGTCGTGAACCATGGGGACCTGTTAAACAGTCCCTCAAACCACCCTTGTCCTGATTCGAACAATTTTTGTCTCTGGTTCAACCTTTCTCTTAGCTTTGCCATGCTATCTCTTACTACGCCAGTGTGGTCCGCGTAGAAACAGCATTCTTCTTTTAGGGCAGCACATAATCCTCCTTCTTTTAGGAACAGTAGATCTAATCCCCTCCGGTTCTGTAGGACCACCTCAGACAACGAGGTCAGAGACTTTTCTAGGGCACTGACTGACTTTTCTAAAGCCCCAAGGTCTGTATGTATGGCTGCCTGGAGCTGCTCGAATTGTTTGGTGGCCACTAGGGCTGTAGTCCCGGTTCCTACTCCTGCAGCTATGCCGCCCATAGTAAGTCCTCCCAACAGCAGGGCCAGAGTTAATGACACCGGCTCTCTTTTATATTTGGTTTTTCTCTCAAACTGGCCATAAACATAACCAGGGGAGTGGTAGGTCACCTTTGGCCAGAGCTCAACCAGGACACAGTAATCGGTGGTGAGGTCGAGTACAGTGGTAGATAGGCAGGGAGTGAGCCCGGTGTTGCAAGCCCAAATGGTCCCGGCGGGAGCAGCCAGATAGTAGGACCCGTCGCTCGTCTTCTGGGTGGTATTACACAGGGCCTGATGGGTTTTGGGAACTGCTCCTACGCAGAGTCCCTGTCCGGTCACTTCGGACAGGGTCAGCTTGTGTTGGGAGGCCACGGAGCAGTTAGCTGGGGCAGAGGTATGGTTGGAATAAGTACCTAGGACGGCAACCCCTTCGTAGTAGGGGGGTCCCGCTACCAGACACAACCAGCACTCTTGGGTTTTGTCAGGACTGGTGAGGTTGAGAGCTTGGTAGGCTCCATCTACCAGGTTTAGCAGCCTGTCTCCCGTCCCAGGTTGTTGAGAAGGTGGGGCAGTCTCAGGGACTATAGAGGCTGCGCCTGGAGGAGGAGGCTGAGGAGGCCTGGGGAGCATGATCTGCACGGGTCGGGAGGGGGGTAACTGGTCAGTGATCACGGGATTAGGCCCAATGGGGACGCGGGGCCCTATATTGAGGACCTGGCGGGTCAAAGAGAACCGGGTCACCGGGTCGGTCCCTGTGGATCGGTACAGTCTTAGTCCCCATACTTTGGGGCCATCCCAGCTGGCCTTTTTGCCCGCGTCAGTGAATTCCAGGACTAGGGGATTGCATCGACCCCCCGGTGTGGCGCCCTTGATGTCACTGGAGACCGCTGAGGAATCATAACAGGGGCCCTGATTCCGAGGGGTGTTTCCTCGCTTAAGGGAAATTAGGTCCCATGATGATGATGGCTTCCAGTATGCCTGTCCAGTGGTCTCACAGCCCCATTTGCCACAGTAGCCCTCTCTCGGCCCTCCACACCCTGTTGGTACAGTATGCCCGGGGCAAACATAGAAGTCAAATGTTCTTGCCCTTTTTCTTCCCCCGGGAGTGCGACACCCGAGTCCAGTCTCATCCCAGTCGTCCCCTATTAAATCGCACAAGTCAAAGTACAGTTTAGGAAAGGCATCGGTCATTGTCCCCAGGAGGGAGGTAGCATTAGCTGTTTGTCCTGTCATTAAGTTGGTAACTCTCCAAGTAACATTGAAGACCTGATGAGGGCTGTCATGTTGTACTGATACTCCTGCCCTTATTAAGATCCCCAGGATTATTAGGGGGCCCCACGGGTTAATCTTATCTTTAAGGGGTTTTGAGAACGCTGGACCTTCCATGTCGGTCCTGATGCTGTTCCGGCCGGAGGGGTTGTCGCCGCTTTTACGTGAGCGGCGTGGATCCACGCAGCGATGCCGTCTACTTTGAGAGCGGTGGGGGTGGTCAGCAGGACGGTGTAGGGTCCTTTCCAGCGAGGTTCCAAGTTCTTAGTCTGGTGCCGGCGTACCCACACGGTGTCGCCGACACGGAAGGGGTGTGGTATCACTGGCTGGTCCAGCTGGTCCTGATAGGCAGCGGCCAGTGGCTTCCAGACCTCTCGTTGTACTGCTTGGAGGGCCTGTAAGTGAGCTTGGAGAGAGGGGCTATTAGTAAACTTTGACATTTCAGGATCATGGAAATTAACAAGGGGCGGGGGCGCCCCATACAGGATTTCATACGGAGTGAGTCCATGGGGGCCCGGAGTGTTGCGGGCTCGGTAGAGGGCTAAGGGAAGTAGGAGTACCCAGTCTCTAGTGCCAGTTGCAAGCGTTAATTTGGTCAAAGTCTCCTTGATTGTCCTATTCATTCTTTCTACCTGACCTGAACTCTGGGGTCTGTAAGCACAATGTAGTTTCCAATCAATCCCCAGTAGCTTGGCCACCGACTGACTTACCTGGGAGACGAAGGCAGGCCCATTATCAGTCCCCAACACTTGGGGCATTCCAAACCTTGGAAATATTTCTTCCAGAAGTTTCTTGGTCACTATTTTGGCAGTCTCATGTTTGGTTGGGAAGGCTTCAACCCAGCCAGAGAACGTGTCCACGAATACCAGGAGATACTTGTACCCATACAGTCCGGGCTTCACTTCAGTAAAGTCAATTTCCCAATGGGTGCCTGGTCGATGTCCTCTTACTCGTGTTCCGGCCCTGATCTTAGTCTTACTGGCATTTACTTGGACACAGGCTTGGCATGATTCCGCCACCTCGTGGAGGATCTTATCTTTATTTAGCATGTAATAGGGGCTTTCTTTCCTGTCTAGAAGTGCCCTCATCTTCTGATAGCTAAGGTGGGTGAGCTGGTGAAGGAAGTCTAATAATTCAAAGGTGAACTGGTCAGGCATCACAGGTTTACCTTGCAGGACCCAATATTTTTTCTCTCTATCATATGTGGCTCCCAACTCTTGTAGGTTCTTTATATCTGTCTCAGTATAATGGAAGAAGTCTGGAGTGTACGGGGTTGAGGTCTCTATGAGAAGTGAGGAGGCCTTTGTGTCAGTCCCCATGGCTGCTTCCCGGGCTGCCTGGTCCGCCATTCGGTTGCCTTTAGCTTCAGCACTATTGCCTTTCTGATGTCCTGGGCAGTGAATTATACTGAGTCTTTTGGGCAGAAAGAGAGCTTTCAGTAAGGCCAAGATTTCGCCCTTGTTCTTGATCTCCTTGCCTTCTGAGGTGAGCAACCCACGTCTCCTATATATTTCTCCATGGACATGGGCGGTAGCAAAGGCATAGCGGCTATCAGTATAAACATTTAGCTTCTTACCTTCTGCCATCTTTAGGGCCTGGGTGAGTGCTATTAGTTCAGCTCGCTGGGCGGATGTCCCGGCTGGCAACGCCTTGGCCCAGATTACCTCGGTCTCGGTGGTCACCGCTGCTCCAGCCCTACGTTGTCCCTCTTGCAGGAAGCTGCTTCCATCTGTATACCAGGTGTGGTCGGCGTCTGGGAGGGGCTGGTCCGTGAGGTCTGGTCTGGTTCCGTGTGTCTCGGCCAAGATCTCGAGGCAGTCATGGTGAGGCTCTTTCCCCGGTAGGGGGAGCAACGTAGCCGGGTTTAGGGCTACCACCGGTCCGAACTGGACCCGGTCCGTATCTAGGAGCATCGCCTGATAGTGGGTCATGCGGGCGTTGGATAGCCAGCGGTCAGGGGGTTGCTTGACTAGTGCCTCTACTGCATGGGGGGCCAGGATGACTAGCGGCTGTCCCATGGTTAGCTTGCCTGCATCTTTTGTCAGAACGGCAATGGCTGCTACCATCCGTAGGCAAGGGGGCCACCCAGCTGCCACTGGGTCTAGCTTTTTGGACAGGTAGGCCACCGGCCGACGCCAAGGTCCCAGTTTTTGCGTTAGGACGCCTTTGGCGTAGCCCTGCTTCTCGTCAACAAAGAGTTCAAAGGGCTTAGTCAAATCTGGCAATCCCAGGGCTGGGGCAGTTAGAAGAGCCTGTTTGATTTCTTGATAGGCCTTTTGCTGGTCTGGGCCCCAATTAAACAGAGTCCCCGTTTTGGTGAGAGGGTACAAGGGGGCTGCCATTTCTGCAAACCCAGGGATCCAGAGGCGACAGAAGCCTGCCGTCCCTAGGAACTCCCTTAGTTGTCGAGGGGTCTTCGGAGTAGGCTGCCCCATCACAGTCTCTTTTCTGGCCTCAGTCAGCCATCTCTGACCCTCTTTTAGAAGATACCCCAGATACTTGACCTGTTTCTGGCAAATTTGGGCTTTCTTGGCCGAGGCCCGATACCCGAGGTTCCCTAGGGTTTGTAACAGGGCCCGAGTACCTTGTTGGCAGTCGAGCTCAGAAGTGGCGGCCAGCAGTAAGTCATCCACGTACTGTAGCAGGATCAAGTCTGGGTGCTGGATCCGGAAGTCTGCTAGGTCTCTGTGCAGTGCCTCATCAAACAGGGTGGGACTGTTTTTGAAACCCTGTGGGAGTCTGGTCCAGGTCAATTGTCCTGAGATTCCCATCTCTGGATCTCTCCACTCAAAGGCGAAGAGAGGCTGACTGGTGGGGTGGAGTCTCAGGCAGAAAAAGGCATCCTTTAAATCAAGCACAGTGTACCACTGGTGGGACGGTGGGAGCCCGCTCAAGAGGTTGTAAGGGTTGGGCACGGTGGGGTGGATGTCTTCCACCCGCTTGTTGACTTCTCTCAGATCCTGGACAGGCCTATAATCATTAGTCCCTGGTTTCTTAACGGGTAGCAGGGGCGTGTTCCAGGGGGACTGGCAGGGTACCAGTATTCCCTGGTCCAACAGTCTCTGTATGTGGGGCTTGATCCCCAGTCTGGCTTCTTGTGACATGGGGTATTGTTTTATGGACACGGGGGTAGAGGTTGCCTTCAGAGGTATGATCAGAGGAGCTTGGCGAACTGCCAGTCCCATGCCCCCGGTTTCCGCCCAGACCTGGGGAAAATCAGAAAGCCAGGTGGACCCTAGAGAAACATCCGGCTCTTTTGAGGTCTCATGTAGCCGATACTCATCTTCTATGTTTAGGGTCAGCACTTGCAGGGGCAGTCCCATTGGTCCCATAACCTGAGCTCCTGATCCCTCGAAGTGGATTTGGGCTTTTAGTTTAGTCAGCAAGTCTCTTCCTAGCAGAGGATAGGGGCAGTCTGGTACATGGAGGAAAGAGTGGGTGACCTTACCGGTAGCTAGATGTACTTTGCGATCCGTGGTCCAGCGATACCGCTTTCCTCCAGTAGCCCCTTGGACCCAGGCAGCCTTGTCACTTAGGGGTCCAGGATTTTGGGTCAGCACGGAGTGTTGGGCCCCAGTATCTACCAGGAAGGTGACGGGTTGCCCCCCGACTTTGAGGGTTATCCTGGGTTCAGGGGGGGGCTCCTGACCCTGACCTCCCTAGTCACCTAAGGTTAGGAGGGAGGTCTGGGGCCTCAGTCCTCGGGGCCCTCGTGGCTTCTTTGGGCAGTCCTTAGCCCAGTGTCCCTTTTCTTTGCAGTAGGCGCATTGGTCCTTATCAAGTTGGGGCCTCCTCCGCTCTCCCCCCTGTCTATCCTGTCTCTGACCAATAACTACAGTGGCCAAGAGCTTGCTCATCTCTCTATGTCTTCTGCGGTCCCTTTCTTTCTCTCTCTGCTCATCCTCTGCCCTACGGCGTTCTTCTTTTTCCTCTGTTTCTCTCTTGATACGTTCCTCTCTTTCTTCCGGGGTTTCTCGCTTATTAAAGATCTTTTCAGCTTCCCTCACTAAGTCTCCTAAGGTCTTGCTCTTTAAATCTTCTAACCGCTCTAACTTTCGCCCGATATCCGGGGCAGACTGCCAGATGAATGACATAGACACATTGGTTTCTTGCCCTGGGTCCTCAGGGTCATAAGGAGTGTACCTGCGATAGGCCTCTTTGAGTCTCTCTAAAAAGGCTGAGGGAGACTCATTAGGTCCCTGGGTTATCCCTTTTACCTTGGCCAAATTGGTGGGACTTCTGCCCGCGTTCTGGAGACCCGCTAAGAGCAACTGGCGATAGAGGACTAGGTGGTTCCTACCTTCTGTAGTGGTGTAATCCCAACCGGGGCGTTCAAGGGGAAAAGCAGCATTGACTTCATTAGGCAACTGAGTGGGGCGTCCATCATTGCCCCGGACTGCCTTTCTAGCCTCTAGGAGCACCCGCTGCTTTTCTTCTCCGGTCAGCAGGGTCCCCAACAACTGCTGACAGTCGTCCCAGGTGGGCTGGTGGGTGATGAGGACGGACTCAATCAAGGCCGTCAATTTACCTGGATCTTCAGAAAAGGAAGGGTTATTATTTTTCCAATTGTATAAATCCGAAGAGGAAAACGGCCAATACTGAAGCTGGCCATCTCCCCCCATGCGGAGTGGAAATGCCTGGGAGGTGGTGGAGTCCACTGCGGGAGGGTCTCTCCTTCCCCGCAGTCGAGACACCATGGGAGAAGGGGGGGAAACCTCGGAGGTGGTGGCCGCCTCTTCTTCGTCGTTCTCCCTGGCAGAGGAGGAGGGTTGTGCTCTGTACGGCGGGGGGTCCTCTGTGAGAAGGTCAATGAGGGGTCCGCCGCTATCAGGGAGAACCTGGGGCTTAGGAGGTTTGGACTTTATAGAGGGGGTAAGGGCAGGGTAAAGGGCAGATCGGGACGGAGGTTGCGCAGAAGGACCGGGCGGGAGGACGGGAGCTGTCGGCAAGGGAGGAAGTTTAGGAGACACAAACGGTTTGACCCACGGAGGGGGGTCATAGGCAAGTGCCTCCCAGGTGACGATATATGGGACCTGATCCGGGTGTCCGTGGGGACCAGGACAAAACACTCTAGACTTAACCTGAGAGATAATACTTAAATTGAAAGTACCATCCTGAGGCCATCCCACATTGAAAGTTGGCCATTCAGCGGAACAGAAGGTAATCCAGCGCCTCTTCCTGACATCCACAGACTGGTTGGATGCAATGCGCTGGACATCTCCCCAGTGCTGCAAGGTTAAACTCAGAGGGGTAGTTACGGTCTGTCCCATGATCTCGAAAACACTTAAAGACAGAAGAAAACTAACGAAGAACAAAAGAACAACAAACAAATCAGACGCGCGGCGCGGCTTCGGCGTAAAACCGAAAGCAAAAATTCAGACGGGGGCGGGAAGTGTCTCTGTCTCTCGTCCCCCAACAAAGCCACGTACAGTGGCGGAGCTCCAAAAAGTCCGACTCGGGTAGGTTAACTGATACAGAATGGGCCACAAAACGGGCCCCCGAGGCCGCTGGGACGTCTCCCAGGGGCTGCGGCCGGGAATACGAACTCGTCAGTTCTTCCGCGGAACCGCCAGATACAGATCTAGTTAGCTAACTAGTACAGACGCAGGCGCAAACATTGGATGCCGGCACAAACACGCACGAAGACAGAGACAGACACGAAACGACCGCTGGCCAGCTTACCTCCCGGCGGGGGGTCGGTGGTCCCTGGGCAGGGGTCTCCAAATCTCGGTGGAACCTCCAAATGAAAGACCCCCGACGTGGGTAGTCAATCAATCTGAGGAGACCCTCTCAAGGACCAGCGAGACCACGATTCGGATGCAAACAGCAAGAGGCTTTATTGAGAACACGGGTACCCGGGCGACGCAGTCTATCGGAGGACTGGCGCGCCGAGTGTGGAGTTTTTACCCTTTTTATAGGGCTGGGGCTGGGGAGCAAAAAGCGCGGTTACAGAAGCGAGAAGCGAGCTGGTTGGTTAGTTCGAATAAGGCTTGGGGTATTTTCTCGGTCATTTGGGGAAACTGAGGTGGGACTTTTTAGTTCTAAACAATGTCTATTTTCAAGAAATGGGTATGGGAGGGGTACGAGGAAAGAGTCTAATGAAGGTTCAACAATGGGCACACACCTGGTCAGAACATTGGCAGACACACAGGTTCAAGGAGTGGCCAGAGCACTGTGCACCTCTATTTTTCTAAATCAGTGAAGCTAGTTCTGCTAACACTGACGTCTGAGAGCCATCTGTTCTTGGCCCTGAGCCGGGGCCCAGGTGCTTGACCACCGATATTTGGCCCCTGTCCCAGTATTATTCAGCCTTAATCTTTAACTGTTAATCTTTAACTGAACTTTCTTGTAACTTTTGAGAACTCAGCTCTGGTACTTTTTCATGCCTTGCAAAATGGCGTTACTGCAGCTAGCTTGCTAAGCCTGATGGTGGGGTCTTTCAGTTTTTCCAGACAGGGTTTCTCTGTATAGTCCTGGCTGTCCTGGAACTCACTTTGTAGACCAGGCTGGCCTCGAACTCAGAAATCCACCTGCCTCTGCCTCCCGAGTGCTGGGATTAAAGGCATGTGTCACCATGCCCAGCTTGCAGTCAGTACTCTTAATCACTGAGCCAGCCCCATCTTGTGATGTTTTTAAGCATGCACCATTACACCTGGCTCCTGCCTGAATTCTTAGGGTCTAATGAAGAAACCTGTCTCAGTGGGATTCCCTAACTTTTCTCATGGCAAACCCTTATTTGGTTAAGACTGTCCTTTCTGTCCTAGTAAACATTTTGCAGACTAGCCCTGAGCTGCAGGCCCCGTCTTTTGTAATGCTTAATTAGTTACTGAATAGGTAACTTCCTTGCTGAATTTCTACTGAATTCCAAGTTGTCAGCTTCAAGGTCTTTCTAGGATGTTGGAACACTGGCAAAGACTTAACTATATCAGAATTCAATCTTAAAAGGCACTATAAGATAACACTAAAGGAGGGCATGTGGATCCTCCTTAACAGCCTTGGGTGACAAGCAGGGAACAGGGAGGAGGGGGTGATGACTGGCTCCTTAGCACAAGGCCATTTGGCTTGTTAGGGTGGGAGACTGTGAAGGGCTTGCTTTCTCACGGTATGGTTTCTAACATCTCCCCCTTTTGAATTAAATTTAATAAGGCCACACTTAACTCAGGTGATCAAATGATCTTCTCATCCTTGGATGAGTGGGCATTACCATGGCCTAGGGGAGCATTGACCCGATTCCTCCCATGGGTGCTGTCACGACCCACAATCATGGCTCTTGGTATCTTTTGGGGAGGGGAGGCAGAGCCTCAGAAAGATTCTTTTGGTTGTAACTGGAACTAGATACCAACCTCCATCCAAAAGGGGTGTGTCTCTCAGGGAACTCAGAAATGGTCCAGTTGGACCTTCCCCTGCAATGCTTAGCCTCGTACCCATGCTGGTGCCCATACTGGATTCGTGTTATCATGAACCAGTATGCACAGGTCTGAGTCCTGTGCAGCTCCTAAAGGAGAATCGTAAACCTCAGATTCAGGAAGGCCTCTACAAGAATTATGCCAATTGTAACACCACAATTTGTGGCTCTTAGGCTATATTAGGAGCTGGAGGTCACCCCATCCCTAATATCTCCACAACCTGAGGAACCAAGGGGACCTTGCATTTGCAGCAAGGGTGGAAAACTGGAGACCAGCAATTGCTCTTTCTGCATTGGTGGGAGGGACATCTTCTTCGTCTGAGTCTCGGATATCCAGTTGATGGTAGTGAACAGCAACCGGCTTGCTTAAAGCAGCTTCAATCTGTGACTTAACAAAACTGGTTAATCTATTAAAGGCCCAAAGGCCAAAAGACAAAAGCAGTAAAATATCCACTAAAGGTCCCAAAAGGCTGGGAAGTAAGGTAGTGAGCCAAGGAGAAGTAGAGAACCAATTTTATACCAATATTCTTGTTTCTCTCTGTTGTGTTTTCTCTCTTCTAAACTAGTTCTAACTTTATCTATGCTATCTTGAACTAAGCCAGTCTTTTTTTATTTAAATTTTATTTATTTATTTATTTATTTATTTATTTATTTATTTATTTATTTATTATGTGTGTGTGTGTACACTGTAGCTGTCTTCAGACACTCCAGAAGAGGGCATCAGATTTTTGTTATAGATAGTTGTGAGCCACCATGTGGTTGCTGGGATTTGAACTCAGGACCTTTGGAAGAGCAGTTGGTGGTCTTAACTGCTAAGCCATCTCACCATCCCCGAACTAAGCCAGTCTTATCAGAATAAAAACAGCATTCTTCTAATATCTGAAATTTCTGCCTTTCTAGCCCTCATAGCAAACCTTAATCCCAAATCAGACCAAAAGCCACAATATGTACTGGAATGCTTTTAGAATGAAAATTAGTAGCTGCCACCTGCATGCTCTTGAGGGCAGGGATGCATGCCTGCTGCAGTCAGGCTGAAGAGTGTTGAGTGACCTGCTTGAAAAACAAAATCCAGACAGTGAAAGGCAACAGTACAAAAGCTTCTTTTGGGGAAGTCCAATTCCCAGTGTGGGGGAGCTGGCTTTTAGAATTAGCAAAAATGCCAGAGATTCTCTGGAAGTGGAGACTGTGCTCCGAATTAACTTTGCTAGGTAATTAAGATTTTTAGCTATCTTCAATAGGAATCTCTAATATTGGACTTATTACTAGTCCAGTCCAAGATTGAGTTAGAATAACTGGTCACATTGAAGAAAAGAGAAAAATCATTATAACTACTATATGACTAATCTTTCTAAGTCAGAATATACAGTCTCTGATGTTCTTTTTGCCATAAAGTTAAAAAGCTTGAAGCAAGGCAGCTTCACTTGTCCAACCTGGAAAAATGGCAAGCAAGGATGGGTCGAAAACATGTACCCAATTTAGCTTCCTTGTCACTTCAGTCAGGGCATTGAGTCAACTCACCTGCCAGCTTGTCACAGGAATTAGCCATCGTGCTTCTGTTGCGTTCTTTGGAGAGAACCTGTTTTCCCCTTCCCTAATAAGGTAGCTATTTAGGATCAAACCATATGCCAATAAGTAGATCCTTTTAAGATACTATAAAGCATTTATTAAGTTCTTTGACATTCAAAATTCTAAAATAAAAGTATGATTTAAATAGTGTGCACAGGAATGCACTAAATAATATGCACAGGGATATAATTTACCCCTTCTTTGTCTTTTAAGAAGTTACAGTTTTAAAGTTCCACAATATCTTATCCTTTAGAATTAATAACTTATTGACAAAACATCTCAAATACTTGACTGTCATAGTCAGTATTAATGTAACATGGGCAGTGACTAATTGCACTTTCAATTGTTTCTCTTAAGGAGCGGTTGTAACTAGAAAGCTTGAAAGGTTATTAATAGTCACATGTGCATAATTTATTTATTTATTAACTTAGAAATAAGAATATTTGTTTGCAGCAATTTATTAAGTATAAGTCCTCAAGAATTAACACTATTATGTAGGAGCAAGTAGTAACTGAGGACGCTTAATAGCAAAGAAATTGACATGTACAATTTCCAAGAATATTAAAATATTATCTTAAATCATAACTGTTTTGAATATATAAAGAACGAGATTATATATCCAATCTATCTTATATGTAGGACCTATAGATTGCCTGAGATATAAATCTAGCATGGCATTGCTTTAAGATGTCCAGGCAATCCAGAACAATTTATTAAATGTCTAAAAACATCCTTCTTAAAAGGACAGCATCTTTTCTATGAGTTGTATATGCATAAGCAATTGCAAATTTGAGAATTAATAGCATCTGAAGGGCAAACAATCTTTAGCAATTGTGAGCTCTGAGATATAATATTGACTATTAATATACAAATTAAGGTTTGATTGTTCAGCATTTTAAAACACCATCCACAGCACACAACTATCTGTGCTGAAGCAAAGGGAAGCTCAGAAGAATAAGCGTGTGGTCTAATTCACATCTACTTATTTCCCATAGAGGGATTGTTTCTAAACACAATAATTGGGATGCATGCATGCATGAATTTATAGAAGATACAGAAGCATGCATAAAAACAACTTTTAACTTATCTTTGGGATATTGATTATCAATTTTATTTAAAATGATGGCATGCAATAGATCAAATATTAGTATTCTGTAATAACCAAATTAATTGCTGTTTAGAACAAGGAACAGACACTTAGTCAGGTTTTTAAGACACCATTTTTTGTTATAGTTGTTCTAAAATATATGAATTTATCTTACAATTATTTTTGTTAGCACCACAGTGGCTTAATAGGATGCTGAAACTGAGCTTTGAGGTGAAGAAGGATGATTTCACAACAATGTTTTCTCTAGCCAAGGAATTGTTGTGGGCACATTTAATAAACAATAACTAAAATAGGCAGCTAAGATTTAATTACCATTGATTGTAATTGATAACAACTATAAAAGCTTTCTTTAATTTCTGCAAGTTAATTTGTGTTCTTTGCCAATTAATTTGTGTCTCACTTAATAG
Source organism: Mus musculus (assembly GCF_000001635.26). Classification (NCBI taxonomy): domain Eukaryota; kingdom Metazoa; phylum Chordata; class Mammalia; order Rodentia; family Muridae; genus Mus; species Mus musculus. The sequence goes on from NC_000070.6 coordinate 108,159,061, forward strand.
CACCTGACAAAGGCTTAAGTTCTCTTGTGGTGAGTTTAAGGTGAGGTCTTAGTCAATTAACATCTCTTGGAAGCCTTTGGAAATAAAATTTTGAAGCAAATCAATTTTTTCTTCTTAAAAACCTAAGTATTAAAAGATATTGCCTCTAAATCTTAAGGAATCTTCCCTGAAGGCAAGGAGAGGTGAGGTCACAGGAAGTTACCCAGTCACTGTTTGTGAAACAAAGGAGATTTTGTGCCAGCTTCCCCGAGGCTGCTCTGAACTTGGATTAACTCGAACATAAGAAAAATGTTTCTAACTCAAGCATTATGGCTCTCCTGTAATGAGGACCGAATTTTTGAACTACTAAGTTTCTTAGTAATATTGGATTGTAACTATAACCTTGGGAAAGCAAAACTCAATTTCAAAACAATTTATCACTTCAAGAATCAACATTAAAACTTCACTACTGAGGCTGGAGAGATGGCTCAGCTGGTAAGAGCACTGACTGCTCTACCGAAGGTCCTGAGTTCAAATCTCAGCAACCACACGGTGGCTCACAACCACCTGTAATGAGATCTGATGCCCTCTTCTGGTGTGTCTGAAGTCAGCTACAGTATACTTATGTATAATGATAAATAAATCTAATAAATAAATAAATAAGGAACCATCATGTGTAAAACACACAGCATTTAAAAAAAAAAAAAACTTCACTACTCCATTGTGAAATTTGGCTGCCAATTTATATCTATGAATGCATGACAATGTAAGCTTTAAGGCTTCTTTAAAGAGACATTGCTTTAAATCTTATCTTAATCTTATTTTCTAGGATAATAATCACATTAATTATTATCTCAGTTAAAAGTATCTTAGGAGGCCCAGTTTTTTGGCCTGCTATGCCAGGTGTTTGAAAAGACTCCTGAGTTGCCAATTTAAGGCTAACCCTCTGTTACCAATATCCTAACCAATAACTTATGAGCTGATTGGGAAGACACGCAGAGCACGTTATCAGTAAAAAAACCAAATGAAGCAGCTACACCAGAACTTTTCTAAATTTTCACATATCTCTAAACACATACACAAAATACACAAAGCAGAAACCAACAGCTCCAGACACGTGCAACCCTTACTCGTCCTCCACGAGCAGGCAAAAGAATTAGAAGGGTAAGCTTCCATTTCATAAACAAAACTTTGTCCCTCTGACCGATGTCTGGAGACCACCAGGCATCCCTGGCTCTCCCCACTCCCCAGGGCGACGGGGAAAACAAACCAACACAACGAGCACATGTTCGTTTCCGGAAACATAAGACAGACACTTAGAACGAAGACATCGAGACACAAGAGGGGATTCCCCGATTTTCTCTCTGTCCCTGGGAGAGTTTCAAAATCCACTTTCCTCCCGCCTGATGCAGTTTCCAACTGCGGCCATCCGCCTGATTATAAAATCTCTTTTATTAAACCCTAATATTTCTCAAGCCTAAAAAAGCAGCTTTTGCATGTGGTCATTCTCTCTCTTCATGTGCAGGGTAACCCCAACATGTTGAAACAACGAATTCCTCTTGCTTTTTGCATCAATTCCTGGCTCTGCATTGTTCACTCAGGGAGTCCCTGAAAAGCTAAGGCTCGCAGAGTGTTACATTAGGTCTGTACTACCACCTAAGTATGCCATAGTGAGGTTTATGCCATACTAAGGACCAAAAACAAGGCTTTCGGCATGCTAAGCAAGCACTCTTCTTTTGTAGAGAGGACAGAGCCCTTCTTATAGAACAAAAACTGAAGCCGGGCAGTGGTGGTGCATGCCTTTAATCCCAGCACTTGGGAGACAGAGGCAGGTGGATTTCTGAGTTCGAGGCCAGCCTGGTCTACAGAGTGAGTTCCAGGACAGCCAGGAGGACACACAGAGAAACCCTGTCTCGAAAAACCAAAAAACCAAACCAAAACAAAACAAAAAACAAAACTGAGGCACGTGTTTCCCAGTGCCCTGGTTTCTCATGGGTGGGACAAGAGTTGTCTTCTTAAACTGAACATATCAGTACACACCTTTAGTGTAATGAGGTTTCTGGGATTTTGGGTTCTTCAAAAACAAACAAACAAAAAACCCATGGAAGTATTATAAGTATATGATTTTGTTGTAATCCCAGGTGTGGGATGTGGGGCTGTTTTGAGCCGTCCTAAGCAGCTGATGATGATTTGCCTTGTGCTTTAGCAGAGGCGTGGTTTTGCCATCTGCATGACGTTTGGGAGGGTACATAAAAGCTAGGGCACCTGAGAGGCCGGGCCTGTGGCTGTGGGTCATTCACAGGGGTTGTTTGCAGTTTGTTAGTAGTCAAAGAAGAAACAAAAGGAAAGAAATTAGATTCAGGAATTTTCCTAACTCCTTTCTCCCCTCTATCCTTGTTTCTCTCCTATCTGGTCTTAGTTTAGTGAAACTGGGGAGGGGGGAATAAAGGGTGGGAAAAGAAGAACCTACAAAGTAGCAAAGACCAGCTACATTTTATTCTCAAAATTCAGGGTCCGGCAATCTCTGTGAATTTGAAGCAGCTTGGGTTTCAGACCAACCAGGGCTATACAGTGAGATCCCTTCTTAAATAAATAATAAATAAATAAATAAATAAATAACTCTGGGAGTGCTTGGGTTGAAGAGATGGTTCAGTCCTGAAGAGACTACTGCTCTCTCAGAGGACCAGAGTTCATTTCCCAGCTCACAACTGCAACTCCAGCTCAGATCTCACACCACTAGCCTCTCCAGGTTCCTGCACATACGTGACCCCTTTGAGACTGCCTATATTTTATTTCTGTTGTTGAAAACCCCAAAAGCCAATTCAAAAGTTAATTTTCAGTGCCAGGGGCACCACTGATGGCTCTTGTGGCGCCCTTATAATGTGTAGATAATATGATGGTGCATGCCTGGAACCCCAGCACCCGGGAGGCAGAGGCAGGTGGATTTGAGTTCAAGTGCAGCCTGTCTACCAAGGGAGTTCTAGGACAGACCACGAACGATTCCTGCTTACTGGCTTGTTCTTGAAGGCCTGTTCAGCCTGCTTCTTTCTTATGTAACACAGCACCGGCTCAGGAATAGCTGTCCACAGTTGGCTGCGCTCTCCCATAACACTCATTACTCAAGAAAATGCAGGGCCCCCGCTTGGTTGCACACACCTTTAATCCCAGCACTTTGGAGGCAGAAAAAAGTGAATCCCTGTGAGCTCCAGGATATCCAAGGGTACCCTCTGAGACCATATCTCAAAACGAAATAACCCACAGACATGTTCTCGGGCCAATCTGATGGAGGCACTTCCCACCTAGCTCCCCTATTCCTAGATCACTGAGTTTGTGTCGGACGCCAGCATGCTATTCTTTATAGTTTATCTCATATAATTTCTGTGCCTTGTTGACTGAAGCCTTCTATAATATACTTAAGTTTTGGTTTCTTTTCTTTTTTTTTTAAAGATTTATTTATTTATTTATTTATTTATTTATTATATGTAAGTACACTGTAGCTGTCTTCAGACACACCAGAAGAGGGCGTCAGATCTTATTACAGATGGTTGTGAGCCACCATGTGGTTGCTGGGAATTGAACTCAGGACCTTTGGAAGAGCAGTCAGTGCTCTTAACCTCTGAGCCATCTCTCCAGCCCTGGTTTCTTTCCTCATTATTACTTCCATTTGAAACAATCTTTTATCTTCAAATGAAACAGATTTGCTACTGGACAATTCGAAGAATTTCTTTACTTTTTCAACCTTATTTAACAAAAATACATTTCATATTTGTAATATTTATATTTCCTTTTATGTGATGATTTCTTTCTGTTTTGTCTTTAGAAAACCTTTCTTTCTCTCTTTCTTACTTACTTCCCTTCTTTCTTTTTTTCTTTAGATTTTAGAGACATGGTTTCTCTGTGTAGCTCTGTCCTGGAACTCACTCTGTAGACCAAGCTGGCCTCGAACTCAGAGATATACTTGCTTCTGCCTCCCAAGTACTGGGATTAAAGGTGTGCGCCACCACCACTGGGAAACATTTCTCTTAATGAAATAACTATATTCCAATGAAAACCCTGGATGCTGTACTGGAGCCATTGTGAACAGTCTTTGGTACATTTCTTTATTTTCTTCAGATTGGGGATGGGAGCAAGATACTTCTGTCTCCCTGCTGTCACCGTGGTTACATAAGTCTTTTACTGTGAAATTAGTCCTTGTCTTAACTGAAATCAAGTTGAATTCCAAGAACAACAGAACCTACCAAGACCACCCTCAGAGGAGGGCAAGGCTGTGTACTAGAGCACACCCATTGTCTCTTAGCAGCTGATTCACCCCCCTCCCCCCAAGCAACAGGGATTCTTTTGAACTTTTTGAAGAACCATAAGAGTGATCAATCAGTTAGCATGGTGGCACATACCTTTAATCCCAGCACTTGGGAGGCAGAGGTAGGCTAGTTTCTGAGTTCGAGGCCAGCCTGGTCTACATCATGAGTTAACTTACATAGGTCCCGTGATGACTAAAGAGACTGATACAGAGCCAGGCATCCCTTAAGGACTGTTTACCTTTTGCTCTGGAATGCCTTAGAGATTCCAGTGACCTTCAGGTGTGATAAGAAAAAGAAAGTGGAGTCATAAGGTGGTGGCCCACGCCCTTAAAACCTACCCTTGGGAGGCAGAGGAGGATCTCCAGGTTCAAGGCCACTGATCTACAGAGTGAAAGTCAGGACAGCCAGGGCGACACAGAGAAACCCTGTCTTGAAAAGCCAAACCAAACGGAAAGAACAGGATAATGGACTGTGAGGCATTAACAAACTGCCTTTGCTTCTGTAAAGTCTGCTTAGCATTGTGGGAGAGGGGTGAAATGCCTTTTGTTACTATGTATCAGGAAGGAAGGATTTTCCCATGCAGCTCTGAGGTCCAGGGATCTTTGTAATGCATACTTTTCTGATGTCTGCCCTTAGAACCTCCCTAACCTCCACTTCTGCAAGGCACACATTGTTGGCACTAAGAACTGCCAGTCCTTCTGACTAGCACTAGAAACAAACTCATCGAATTTGAATGTGAATTGGGTCTAGAGCTTGTAACTCTTGCACGTACCCTTAATCGATATCCAGCTCCCACGTGATGGCTCACAAATGTCTGTAACTCCAGTTTCAGATGACACCTCTATGGCTCTGTGGGCTCCAGGCTAACTTGTGGTACACATGCACACATAGGCAAAGCACTCATGCACAAAAAATACAAATAATTTTTTTAGATTAAAAGACTTTAAAAAATTGAGTCAGGGTCTGATTAAATAACCCTGGCTGCCTTTAAGTCACAGCAATCTGCCTGTCTTTCCAGTTAAAAAAGCAAAGACTGTCTGCCCTCTCTCTGTCACTGGAAACCAGGCACACAAGTGGTACACAGGCAAACCCTTCACACAACATAAAGATAGACAAAGTCATCTTGTCTGATATTCACATAGCCATTCCTGGTCTGCAAGAATTCTCTCTCTCCTCTGACTCTGTCTCTGTCTCTCTCTGTCTGTCTCTCTCTCTGTCTCTGTCCTCTCTCTCTGTCTCTCTCTCTCTCTCTGTGTGTCTCTCTCTGTGTCTCTCTCTGCCTCTCTCTCTCTCTCTCTCTCTGACAGCGTCTCAGTGGAGCTCCCTGGCTGACCCAAAAATCAATATGTAGACTAGGCTAGCTTTGAACACAGAAATCTGCCCGAGATCTGGGATTAAAGTCATAGCACCCAGCTTCTTCTTCAGTTTGCTAAACGTGGGATTCTTGACAAACAGGGTTTTGGGTCTTTTTGTTTTTTGTTTTTCCTTTTAGCAGTTTGAAAATAGATTGTATAGTTTGCTGTGTTATTTCGTTTTGTCTGCCACAGGGTGGTCTTCAGATCACTGCGTAGCTACGAATGATCTCTGGCTGTTTGTGGTTCTGTTTGACGGAGACACTCTTCTCCCGCTGCTCCTACACATACGAAAATCAGTGGCTTGAGTTTTACTATTAGATGGCCTGACAAAGCACCCATATCTTGACTGTTCACCCCAGATGCTTGGTTGATTTACCCTGGATTGCCCTTCTTTCCTCTGCAAAGGAAGGCTAGGTGGCCGGTGGAGGACAGAAACTGGCAGTTCATAACTGTGAGCCAAAGTTCTTAGTTAAACTGGGAGGGGCCAGACGCGATCTTACAGCCTCTAGGACAGCAGACCTTGTCAGTGGGTGCAGACCACCCCACAGTGACTGATGAAATGACATGATCTGAGGGTACACGTGAAGAAAGTGCACACAACACATTCAGTTTTGGACACCACCTTCCTAGCCGTGCATTCGGATTAAATCTGCAGCATTCCCAGATTTCACGAAGGAGCTGAACTTGGGGTCTGCAGGCTCGCGGACCGCCGCACCTTTCTCTCCGCCCGTAGGTGGAGCCCTTGGCGAGGCCTCGCCCGCCCCGGAACTACGATTTTCCAGCTCTGCCGAGGAGGTCCCGTTCTCCGCGCCACCTTGCCGGCCTGCTCCCCGATGCTACGCGTACTGCCCCGCGCGCTGCGCCTCCCGTGCTCCTGGAGGTTCTCGGGGGCCCGGGACTGCGCCTCTCACGCGACGACCAGGACACCCGAAATCCAAGTGCAGGCTCTGACAGGTCCCAACCAAGGTAAAGTTGTGTGCTGAGACCCAACACATGGGAAGACTGAGGCGGGAGAGCAGGAGGATTGGATCTCAGGGCTCCCAGGGTAGAAGGGGAGCTCCCCAAACTCTCTAGAGGCCCGGGGAGGTGTGGAGCCGAGAGGAGAGCTGGGAGCAGGGCTGTGCGCCAGGAGATCAGGACAACAGTGCTAGCCAGGACTTTTCCCTCTAGAGCCTTGGCAATGATCGGGGACGGGGGTGGGGGGTGGGGGTGGCGGCGGAGCAAATCTGGCTGGACCTGAGGGGACAACCAGAGAGGGAGGGACGGTCCACAGGGTCCACGGACACACAGGGAAACTTCACAACCATCGGCGGCAGCAAGGTCTTTTATTGTACAAAAATACGCTGTGAAGCGTGGGTATGTTTGTTTGGACCTCAGGTGCGTTAGCTGGGTGCGGATCCTTCTCCAATGTAACCTCATCCCATCTCCGTTCCCATGTTGGATATTGTATTGTTCCTGTCTCTTCCTGTTCTTCTGTTTTATTTGTCTCCCCCTCCCCAAAAACAAAAACAAAAACAAAAACAAAAAACAAAACAGGGTTTCTCTGTGTAACAGCCCTGGCTGTCCTGGGGTTCACTCTGTAGACCAGGCTGGCCCTGAACTTCAGAGATTCACTTGCCTCTGCCTCCCAAGTACTGGGATTAGTGGTGTGTGTCACCACTGTCCCGCTTATTTACTTTTTTTTTTTTTTAAGAGTTATTTATTTATTTATTTATTTATTTTGAGACAGGGTTTCTCTGTGTAGCCCTGGCTGTCCTGGAACTCACTCTGTAGACCAGGCTGGCCTCGAACACAGAAATTCGCCTGCCTCTGACTCCCAAGTCCAAGTGCTAGGATTAAAGGCATACGCCACCACGACTGGCTTATTTATTTATTTCATGTATGTCGGTACACTGTCTCTTGTTTTCAGACCCACCAGAAGAGGGCATCGGATCCTATTACAGATGGTTGTGACCCACCATGTGGTTGCTGGGAAATGAACTCAGGACCTCTGGAAGAGCAGTCAGTGCTCTTAACCTCTGAGCCATCTCTCCAGCCCCTTATTTACTATTTTTATTACTGAATGTGAGTGGTTACATTTGCCACTGGGCACATTTTTTAAAAGGTCATTTCTTATCTCCTTTGCTGGCCTCTCTGTCTGTGCATCACATGAGTGCCTGTGGAGGCTGGAAGAGGTGTTCTTACCCCAGAACTGGAGTGACAGAGGGTTGTGAACGGCCATATGAGATCTGGGACTTGAACCCAGATTCTCTGGAAGAGCAGCCTGTGTTCTTATCTGTGGAGCCATCTTTCCAGCCTCCACTTGGAGGTCTTGCTGGCCTCTCGAATCAATTTTCACTTGCACAGATGGCATTGCACTGGGCTTTTTATAGCATCTCTTCAAGGCCTGCACCAAATTTCAAAGAGCTGTTTTTCTGAATAAATCTAAACCACCACCTTCCTGCTGATGGATACATCACCCTCTGTGGTGCACATCGGGTTTTTTTTTTTTTTTTTCTGGTTTTTCGAGACAGGGTTTCTCTGTATAGCCCTGGCTGTCCTGGAACTCACTTTGTAGACTCAGAAATCTGCCTGTCTCTGCCTCGGGATGCTGGGATCCAAGGTGTGCGCCACCACACCCTGCTGCACATCATTTTCGGCAGACAGGAAGTACTACCAGTGTCTCACGGAAAGCAGAATAGACAGATAGGGAAAGTTATGGGAATATAGGAAGAGAAAGGATTCCCCCACCCTGGAGTCTGGTTAAAGCCTTTGGGCGAGAGAGAATGAAGAATCGCATCCTGGGGCTTGGCGTGGAGACACACACTTTAATGCCAGCACTTGGGAGTCAGAGGCAGGTGGATCTCCAATTGTACAAGGCCAGCCTGGTTAACATAGCAGGTTTTTGGCCAGCCAGGGCTACCTGCTGAGAACTTGTGTTTAATAATAATAATAATAATAATAATAATAATAATAATAATAAAGCCTGTGCTTAACAACAATAACCATATTACACATGAAATGCCAAGACAGCTTGGGGGGAAAGCCCTTGCCACCAAACCTGACAAGATCCAAGCTTAATCCAGAGTAAAAAACAAAGACCAAGCTCACTCAAGTTGGCTTCCTATTACCCCCCCCCCCACACACACACTTACAGACACACACACTTACAGACACACACACAATAGATAGTATGTAAGTAAATGTAATTTTTGTTTGTTTTCTCGTTGGGTTCTTTGTTTTTTTTTTGAGACAGGGTTTCTTTGTGTATCCTTGGCTGTCCTGGAATTTGGTATGTAAACCAGGCTGGCCTGGAACCTGGAGATTCCCCTACCTCTGCCTCCTCAGTGCTGGGATTAAAGGCATCATTTAATAAATGAGTTCCAATGTAATTAACAACACGTGTCTTTCACCCTTCCCAGTAGTAACCCTGCGATTTTCTAGTAAGGCCTTATGCCTGCTAGCCAAGAGGGGCAGTCAGAGGAGGGCTTTGCTGAGGAGCTTGCAAACCTGGTCACAGGGAAAATAGGTGAAGTTTCCAGCTGGCATAGCCTGAGACAGCTCTGATTAGAGAAGATCCGCAGCAGAAACTGGTGGCTTTGGCAGCAGCTGTGGTTACGTCAGTTCATGCTGGAGTGGCATTTCCCCACAGTGATCCTGAGGTGGACTGTTCAGAACAACTGGACCTATCCTGAAGTCAGTCTGCTGGCAACTTCTGGCTCCCCAGAAGTAAACTCGTAAGCAGGGAGCCGACTAGCCCTCTCCCAGGCATGAGAGATTTCTACAAAGCCAGGAACATGCATTTTGGGTGTTAACGTGATAGGATAACGTGAAGGTTCCGAATCTTCATTATGTGGGTCCCAGGAATGAACTTAAATTGTCAGGCTTGGCAGAGACACCCCTGAGATTCAAAAGATTGGATCTCTTCCAAGGCTACACAGTGTAACCCTGTCTTGAAAACCAAAACAAACAAAAAATAAAAACAACAACAAAAGATTGGACCTCTTACTGCTGACATAACCACATAACCGGGTAAGCCCAGTACTTGGTTGGTAGAAACAGGAAATCAGGAGTTCAAGACTGCCCTGAGCTGTATCAGACATTGCCTCTAAACAACAAAAACTAGAGGCAAGTGGATGGATCTCTGATCTACGTAGTGAATTCCAGGTGTGCTGGGGATACTCTGGAGACCCTGTCTCCGGTAAGTAAGTTTTCTGGGACTGAGGATATGGCTCAGTTGGTGGCATACTCACATGTAAACTGGGTGTGGCGGCACTTGTCTGTTATCCCAGTGTTTATGAGTTAGAGACAGCAGCATCAGACATTCAAGATTCCCTTCTTGGCCACCTAGCATGTTGGAGGCCAGCCTGGGTTACAACACCACATAATATTAAGAGTAACAATTTTCTGGAAGAAGATCCATGAAGATGATTACTACAAGCTGAGGAGAGGAGCTGTCATGGTCAGGGTCCGGGGCGGTTGTTTTGGGTCTCTTTTCTCTTTGTTTTGGGTCTCTTTTCTCTTCTTTTCTTTTTTTTTTTTTTTTTTTTTTGTCTTTTGTTTTGGTTTGTTTTTTTCGAGACAGGGTTTCTCTGTGTAGCCCTGGCTGTTCTGGAACTCATTCTGTAGACCAGGCTGGCCTCGAACGCAGAAATCCGCCTGCCTCTGCCTCCCAAGTGCTGGGATTAAAGACGTGCGCCACCACTGCCCGGCTTGGGTCTATCTTGATCCCGGCTGAATAGAAGGATATTTGCCTGAATATTACTCTTTAGAGGAAAATGTGTGATTGGGGGTGGGAGCTATGGAATTAAAGGCATGTATACCAGTGAGTCTGTGGGTCCGTGTGCCATGATGGTCGCCTGTTTCTCACGTTACTTTTCCTCAGCCCACAAGCCCTTCTACTGCCTTTCTGGGATATTGTGTGGCTTGCTGCAGCTTACATGCCCCCTGCCTCCAGGCTTCAGCTTCTCTGAGCAGTGACAGCTAGCTCACTCCAGGCTGCCTGTCAGTCACTCAAGGCTGCCCGTCCGTCCCTTGCAGGAATCACTGAGATTCTGATGAACAGACCTAATGCCCGCAATGCCTTGGGGAATGTGTTTGTTAGTGAGGTGAGTAAGGGTGTACCACAGTGTGACCAGGGACGGGCCAGGACGGATCTGATCCTATTTGTCCTCTGCCCTCCACAGCTGCTGGAAGCTCTGGCCCAGCTTCGGGAAGACCAGCAAGTCCGGGTCCTGCTCTTCAGAAGTGCGGTGAAGGGAGTGTTCTGTGCAGGTGGGTGCCCAGTCACCCTCTCCTCTTCAGGGACTGGAATGCCTTAGGGCTCTGGCATAGGACAGGTTCCCATTTGACAATATGAACGCACTTGAAGACACAGGCAGGTGAAGTTCCTCGCCAAGTTTGGTTTACACAGCTTAGTGAGGGAAGGGAGAGAGTGAGATTCAGTTTGAACTTGGCCTCTCTGACCCATATCTATTCTTTCTGTTCTACCTGGCTTCCTTCTGACCCTTTATGGAGGAAATGGAGACACTGAGTCCCAACATGCTCACAAGGTAAATGTCGGTCTTTGTCACTAGGGCTGCTTAAACTTGCATCATCTGGCTCTCACAAGGGTGTCTTGAACTTGTTTCAAAAGTCAGAGAAACATGTACCCCAAACCTATGAGAGGGAAGGAAGAAACCCCAGCTATCAGCCCCCTTGGATCCCACTGACCCAACCTTTAAAGATTTAATGGGCTGGGTGTGGTGGTGTTCATCTTCAGTCCCAGTGCTTGAGAGGCAGAGGCAGGTGGATTTCTGAGGTCAAGGACAGTCTGGTCTACAAAGGGAGTTCCAGGACAGAGAAGCACTGTCTCAAAAACAAACAAACAAACAAAATTTAAAGGATTTATTTATTTATTATATGTAAGTACACTATGTCTTCAGACATCCCAGAAAAGGCCATCAGATCTCATTACAGATGGTTGTGAGCTACCATGTGGTTGCTGGGATTTGAACTCAGGACCTTTGGAAGAGCAGTCAGTACTCTTAACCGCTGAGCCATCTCCAGCCCAACAAAACAAAATTTTAAAAGAATTAATTAGCTAAGCATGATGACACACGCTATATTCCCAGCACTTTTGAGAGTGACAATAAGATAAAAAAGGATTAATTAACTTTTACTATTTTTTTTTTTCTTTTTAAAGAGATATTTCCTGTATCCCAGACTGGCCTTCAACTCTTTTTAGCTGAGGGTGATCTGGGACTTCTGATCCTCCTATCTCTACCTCCGAGTGCTGGAATTAAAGGTGTTTGCCACCACCCCCACTTGTGATTCTTGTTTTTGTGGAAAATCTTTTCTCACTGGAGCTGGAGAGATGGCTCAGTCATTAAGAGCCATATACTTGTTTTAGGCAGGCCTGGTGCTGGGAAAACAGTTGAGCTACATCCTGATATGAAGGCAGTGAGAGAGAGAATAGGAAAGTGGGTGGGGGGAAGGGGGAGGAAGGCTGGCATGGACACACTTCCTCCAACAAGGCCACACCTCCTAATCCTTCTCAAATAGTGCTACTTCCTAGAGACTGAGCATTGACACATATGCGTCTATCAGGACCACTCTTAAAGACAACGGCTAGTCCAGAGGACCTGAGTTTGGGTCCCAGCACTCAAGTCAGATGGCTCACAACCATCTGAAACTGCAGCTCCAATAGATCTATTGCTTTCTTCTGGCCTCCTCACAGATGCACATAAACATAACACACACATCCTTTAAAATAAAAATGATATACTTAAAGGCCAGGTGTGGTGGCATATGCCTTTAATATCAACACCCTGCAGAGGCAGGCGGCTCTCTGTTGGAGGCCACCTTGGTCTACGTAGTGAGTTCTAGGACATCCAGGGCTACATGGTGCCACAGTATCTGGGGGGAAAAAAGGAAAATTGTTTTCTCTTTATGTTCTTGACAGTGTTCTTTTAAAATTTTTTTTTAAAGATTTATTCTTAATTTATATGTGTGGGTGTTTTGCCGCATGTATGCATTCAGTGTCCAAAGAATCCAGAAAAGGCTGTCAGACCCTTTGGAATTGGAGTTTACAGATGGCTGTAAACTACCAGCCTGGTGCTGGGAATTGAACTGGGTCCTCTGGAAGAACTGTCAGTGTTCTTAGCCACTGAGCCATCTCTCCAGCCCCTGACAGTGTTCTTTGATGTACAAAGGATGCTCACGCTGAAGAAGCCCCACTTTATCTTGATGCTGTGGGTTGCCCGTCTCTGCACTGATACCTGCTTCCCCCACTGGCCCCTGCAACTGGGTTTCCTGGTTCCTTTCCTTCCTCCCTGACTGCTTCTGCTCAGGGCTCTTTTTCTGGCTCCTTTAACCACCTAGGATTTTCTAAGAGGTCACTTCACAGTGATCACCAGCAGCTTGCCCTCTGCAGGTGCAGACCTGAAGGAGCGGGAGCAGATGAGTGATGTGGAGGTGGGGACCTTTGTCCAGCGGCTCCGAGGCCTGATGAGTGAGATCGGTGAGAGTGGGATGGAGGGCTGCCCACCCCAGCAGGCACTGCCTCTGCCTGGTCCCACCCCTTCTGTTGAGTTAAATGGGAACACAGTTAACTGTCTTATGAGGGGTACATGGGGTTACATAGAGAGGGAGAGGCATATCTTCTCTTCCTTCTTTTTTAAAAAAGGCAATTATTTTAGACACCCTAGATAGTCTAGGCTGGACTCCCCCATTGCTGGAATTGCAGGTGTGCATGTGCCACCATGCTACGAACTATTTATGTCTATTAGAGAAGTAACCTTAGCTCCTTAGCCATGTGCCCAATAACCAGTGGACCTCAGAGTTCCTGTCCAGTAACTCCAGAGCAGTCAGGTTCACTGAACAGGCTTCCACAATGGCTGTTCCTATTGCCTGGCATACCCTTCCCAGCTACCTGAATTCACATTCACCCTTTAAGGCCTCCAATGCCTGCTGGCACCCTTGCCCAGGGCTTGGTTCCCCAGCAAGAGAGTGGGTCTTCTGACATCAGCTTATTTCCCTGCTACCAACCCCTGATTAGGCCTAAAATTTACCTTATTGGAAAAGTTTCCTCCTCAGATAACCTGGCTGAGGTACCATGTGAGGTTCCCTAATCTGGGATCTGCAAGACCCTCTAGGCTACCAGTCTCGGCCCTCTGTCCTGGACCTGCTAGTCTTTGCAGGCTGAACCCATCTTTGTTTCTACAGCAGCCTTCCCTGTGCCCACCATTGCAGCCATGGATGGGTTTGCCTTAGGCGGGGGCTTGGAACTTGCCCTGGCCTGTGACCTCCGAATAGCAGGTACTTGGGAGGATGGGGTGGGACAAGCAAGCCAAGCTGGGAAAGTCAGGTTTCTGTTAGGTCAGCTGCCACTCTTAGAGAATTCCAAACAAAACAAAAGCTGAGTGCGCGTAGGAGACGCGGAGGAAGCCAGCAAAGCTGCTTCATAGCCCTCTGCTGTCACACCAGGCCTTGAGAGCGGCTCTCCTCATCCGGGAATGGTTTCCCAACCCCTGAGCCATAGCTGATCAGGGAGCAAAAGGAAGGGAAGTGAAAGAGGATGAGGTTAGGGAGTCTGACCATCTAGAACTAGCCAAGTCAGAGCTGCACAAAGGTGAGCCATGAGGGCTGTTCCTCAGTGTCCCATCTCATGGCACAAGTCACCGCGCAGTGTCATCTGGTTTATGACGCCCGCCCACCAGGCTTGTGATTACAGTTGAACCCTAAGTAGTGGGGGATAACAAAGGCCCTGGTCGCTTTTCAAGGTCACGCTTACCTGGGAGAGCCCATCTGAGAGGTAGACTGAGTGCCACCAATGTACCCATCCCCTCATGCCTTCTCTTTCAAACCCAGGGATGTGAAAATATATATCCAGGCATGTAGTTCTTGTTCCCTAGCGTGTCTGACAGGCAGAAGGGCAGTCATTTCCCATCAGGGATGCTCAGGAAGAGAGAGCCATGTGATTCACAGCTGCAGCAGCTGGGGTAGTGCATGCTGGCCTGGGCCTCCCAGGATGCTTCCTGAGCCACGGCCAGACCATGAGGAAGTAGCTGGAGAGACAGAGCTATGGACTAGTAATGGAGGCTGGGCAGGGAGCAACTTCATTCTGTTCTGTTTAAACAGCTTCTTCGGCTGTCATGGGGCTAATTGAGACCACTCGAGGACTTCTCCCAGGAGCAGGTTAATTTCACCTATCCGCTTGTCTTTCCCACTTCCTCGTCCTCAGTCCATCTGTCCATCCTGACCTTTCCCTGAGATGAGCTCTAGATTTGTCTCTCTCAACCTGACTCACTGCTCTCACCTCCACCCTGGCAGGAGGGACTCAGAGGCTGCCTCGCTGCCTGGGCGTGGCCCTAGCGAAGGAGCTCATCTTCACAGGCCGGCGACTGAACGGGGCACAGGCCCGTGAGTTGGGCCTGGTAAATCATGCCGTGGCTCAGAATGAGGAGGGTAACGCTGCCTACCACCGGGCCCTGGCACTGGCACAGGAGATCCTGCCCCAGGTATGGTGACCACTGGGGAACACAAGGGAGGGATGATGGGAGGCCCAGGGGCCAGATGTTTCCTAGAGCTGCACAAGATCCCAAAGATATAAAACACAAGCCCCTGGAGCTTGGGCACCTATCCTGTTATCCACCACCAACTTTAACTCTGAATTAAAACACAAAGTTCGTTGAGGATTGGGATCTAGTGGGCTTCAAGCCATCAAAGCTACCATGTCTAGTAAATGTGATAATAGCCACCTTCATCTCTTGTATGGAGTATGGTCGGTGGCAGGGTGAAGTTTCTTAAACTGAACCAAACAGTCCCTCACCCACATGAGATAACCTTTCAAATGCCAAGAGGTGTGTGATAATGTGTCACCAGGGACTGGGAGACTAGATATTCTACCAGTCACCTTTCCTACCACACTGTACGGTAGTTGTTTCTAGAAACATTCAGGACATACGTTAACTCACTTTTTGGAATCCCTAGGGAAGGACTGGTAATAGAGAGGACTTGATGCATGCTAAGTGATCCCTAGCTAGTGAGTTAATGGATAGCCTGGGCTATCTGCATGGTTCTGGGATGACCTCACATTTTCAAAAGGGTGTAAAGCAACTGCCGTCTTCAAGGTCGCCCTGTGACTCCAGCATCCAATCGCAACAAGGCCGATTTTTGAGATTTCAGAATATGGGACTAGGGACGGAAGCAAGCAAAATGTTTGCTTCCCAGCATGAGAATCTGAGTTCAATCCCCAGAACTGACAAAGGAAAAAAAAAAAAAAAGCTAGGGCTTAATCGGGGAACCAATGAGAGATCATGTCTCCAAAAATGTGGACCAGCATCCCCAAGGAGGAAATGTGAGAGTGAGGCTGAGGCTGTCACCTGGTCTCCACACACCAACACAGGTATGCATACATACAAACACATAGACACTCATAAGAAGTAGAATATGTACCAAAATTTTAATAACTTTGAGGTCAAATATATTAATTCCAAAACATTTTAAAGTGTAACAAAACTGCCAAAATATAAACTTACAAAAATATTAGCCATACATCAGTTTAACATTAAATTTACATTTGAGCCACACCTTTAATCGCAGAACTTGGGAAACAGAAGCAGGAGAACCTCAGTGAGATCGAGGCCAGCCTGGGCTACAGAGTGAGCTCCAGAACAGCCAGGGCTACACAGAGAAACCCTGTCCTTACATATGACGCCAGTTGTGGCAGCTAACTGTAATCCTAGCACTCAGAAGGTTGAGGTAGGTGGATTTCTTTGAGTTCAAGACCAACCTGTCCTACTTAGATCCCGTCTTAAGTCTCCAGACCTGCAAGTGATTTTTTTCCCCACAGAAAAGGGGAACTTCTCCAGTTCTTAAAGTGAGATAATCCCTCGCTTACACTGTTCTTTAATTTAGGAGTCAGGGACAACTAATTTGTTTCACACCAATTTTCTGTGTTTTCTTTGGCAAGGGACAGTCTATAGGTGGAAAGTGTCCCTGACTCATATAGAACTCAGAATGACCAACGGAGTGACTGAAACCTCCACAGAGGGAACCAAGTTAGCAAGCCAGCTGGACACAGAGGCTGGGTTTTGCCTTTTGAGTACACTCAACAAGTTCAAGGTGATTCAGGCCTCCAAATAGTGGAGTATGAGACAGTGGCCTTACCCTAGAGTTATGGGCATTTGGGGCTTCTAAAGTAGCCAAGGGAAAGGGTGTGTATGTGTGTGTGTGTGTGTGTGTAACTCAGTGCTTCCCTAGTACACAAGACTAGCTAGGTCCAATCCTTAGCGCCACCAAAAATAAAAAGCCAGGAATGGTAACACACCTTTAAACCTGACAGAGGCCCACCTGGTCTACATAGCAAGTTCCAGGCTAGCCAGAGCTACATAATGATACCTGGCCTCTAAAGTAAAGCAAACATACACCTTCGTGTACCATAATACTGGCTGTCTACCTACACTGGTCACTTTTTCCACTGCTAGAACTTTTAGTATAGGGATGGCATGAGCAGTTAGCACCTAGTGGGCAAACCACTGAAGAGGGAGTGGTTCTGGAGTGTAGATGCAGTAAGATTGACTAAAGGAGCTGACTGGTTTCCATTTAGATATCAGGAATAGACATACTAAGACACACTACTGGTTCCCAAGTAACATCTGAAATTTTATCCACTGTATTCTAATTTTAATATAGTCACATAGCCAGAAACATGCTAATGTTTTTTAAATTTTTAAAATTTTTGCAGTTTTGAGCTGGAGTCTCATGTAGCCTGAAATTCATCTTCCTGCCTCTACCTCCTACGTGCTGTTCTGGGGAACATTAAGTTTTTACTTTAATGACAAAATCAGTACTGTTTATTATCACTCATGGCAAACAAACCAAATAGAAACTCAAACACTAGCACTTGCTGGGATGAGGGCTGGGTGGGGAGGAACAGCAATGGGGAGGTGACTGGGAGTTGGGAGACTCACTGAATATGTGGCCCAGTGCTTCCATCCCATGAGCCTCTATTTCGCATCAATATAATGTATTTTCCATAAGGACTCTGACCACGTGGCATATGCCTATAATCTGAGGCTAAGGACCACAGGGAAAGACAGGCCTCAGCAGCTCAGCAAGTGTTTGCTCGGAAGTGAGGGGCCCACTGTGGGTCTAAGGCTGTAGGAGAGCACTTGCCCAGCTTGGGTGAAGTTCTAGGTTTAATGTCCAGCACCAAAGACTAATGTGAAGGGCATGTTGGAGAATAGGCTGAAAGACAACTTCTGGGAGGAAGCTTTAAGACATAGAAGGATGAACAGAACAGAAATAATCCCTACCAGTGGGAAAGCTGGACCCAGACCCAGACCTGCACCTTCCTTTGTAAGAGCTACACATTCCAAGTTCAAGTTCAAGACCCGGGATGTTCTCTCTCCTAGGCTCCCATTGCTGTGCGCCTGGGCAAAGTTGCCATCGACAGAGGAATGGAGGTAAGACTCTACTGGTCAGGATTTGTCATCCTAGCCAATTGGCTGGGGGGAGGGGGGGGCAGCAGGTCCTCATACGGTCCTCAGCTCATGTACCTGTGTTTGGGCTGGTGGTTAGTTATATAACACAAGGGCAGGTCTCAGGATATTAGTTTATCTGTCAATTCTTATCTGTCAACTGCACCAGACCTGAAAGGAACTGAGATGCGGGGATGAAGTAGTTCACTGCTTACATGGCATTAATGATATTATAGATGTCACACCAGATCACCTTCACATCACAATTTGTATTTGAAAGATAGCACACGTCTAGGAGGTGGAGGCAGGTGGATGGTCTGGCAAAATGATTTCTTTCTCCTACTGATGAATAGTTTGTTACGTAGCCATGTGTAGATAGTGGCCATGGCACTGAGGAGTGCTGAGTTAAATAATGTGAGGGTGGACAGGCATGCTTTTAATACCAGCACTCTGGAGGCAGGAAGATCATGGATTTCAAGGCTAGCCAGGGCTATGCAGAGGAACCCCATCTCAGAAAATAACAAAGGATGTTTGCTTGAGCTGAAGATTAGTGGGAAGTCATGATGGCACCTATCATCCCAGAATTCAGTTGAGAACTCGTGATTACCCGAAACTACTCTCCCTCACATTCCTGAAGCCCTGATTCCTTGATTTGGGGCATGTGAGTGTGTATGGGTGCTTTAGTGAATGGCGGCAGGGGAATTTCCAGAGAAAAGTTAAAGTACAAACAGGAAGACAGGCATAGAAGAGGATTGATTGGATTAGGAATGACAAGATGTAAAGCCCCTGGGACCCTGGTTAGATCACCACACCCTTCTCCCATGCATTAACAGATACAAACACGTGCTTTGGAAAGTAAGTTAGGAACCATGCTTACTAGTGACTACACCAGTGTCATAAAGACTGGAACCTCATTCCTAAGTCCTGTCAAAGACTATCCCTAGAGTAACAAAAGGCATGGCCAGGCAGTCAGGGGGAAGAGACACTGGCTGAAACATGTAGCCCGTGTTTCTATATCTGGAAGAAGCCACCTATACCTAACAGCCACATCACACATTAACCCCCCACCCCACTTCTCTCAGCACCCTTTACCACTATTGGGACATCCAGGCACCAGTTACTAAGTGGCAATCATTTCTGTTCAGACTGGTACAGGCAGTAGGGTGGGCCGGCTCTTCTGTGTAGATGTGGTTGGACAAAGTCATATTGACTTGGGGATTATGTTTTTGCAGGTGGACATTGCATCAGGGATGGCCATAGAACAGATGTGCTATGCCCAGGTATATAACTACTGTTTGTTTGTGCACACTTGGGGGCAAGGCAAACCTTATGCAGTTTAACTATGCCAGTGCCTCCTAACTAACCCGAGTAGCTCCAAGGGACTCACAGGTCTTTCTTCACCTGGAGACTCTCCTTAATCAGAGAAAGTGGCTTCTGCTGCCCGGCACTGGGCTAAACTGAAGTTGCTATGCTTAGGCTTGCCTAGAACATTCAGAAAGCCTCCTCTCCACCATAACAAATAGAAAAAATCCTAAGCAAGGAGTCCTGGGACTTGTGAACAGAACCCAGATCATTCTCAGAGAGGACTCTGAGCTCTGCAGAGGCCAGTAGTGACTGCACACCGCTAGAAGCTGGCCTTCCTGAGACAGCAGTGTCTGAGGCTCACAATGACCCAGATGTTGTCAGAGGTTAGATCTACTTATGCAATGGCCTTTTTTTGGCCTCTGGTCCTATTCCTCCCAAACTAATATCCATTGTATCTTTGCAGAACATCCCAACCCAGGACAGGCTGGAAGGAATGGCAGCCTTCAGGGAGAAACGAGCTCCCAAATTTGTGGGCAAGTGACCCAGCTAACTTTAAGCACACACCATAAAGTCTAGATCATCCAGAGAACCAAGGTACTGACCATGCAGTGCACTGCCACCTTCCATACTGCTCACCTTGGCTAGTGACTGGACTCTCTGCATTCAAAAACTTCGGGTCTTTGTCATTGGCTCTGATCACCATGGATAGAGCAATGAGGACTTACTTACTCTCACAGAGTTTCTTTGAGTTAGTGTCAGGAGCCCTCCAGCTCTCTGTAACGCAAGGGGAATTCTGGACAAACTATTTAACCTCTCTATCAGTCTCTCTGATATCCCTGTGTTAATAAACATGCTGCAACTGTTAGCTTGTGCTGGAATTGTTGGGGCTGGGATGCCTTGGGGGGTGGGGGGCAGGAAGACCTTTCTTTAGTAGTCTCCAGGAGCACTGACAAAGAGAAGAGACAGGGAATCAGGTGGGCAACAGTGGACCTGGTGCCTGCAGGACAAGCGGCATTTGAATTGGCACCAGCAAAGGTGAGTTGGAAGGTGTCAGCTTGGAAAATAAAGGGGATACAGAGTCAGCTCCTCAGACCTCTGCATACCTAAGTGCCTGCCTCCTCTCCTAGCAAGGTTGCCTAGGGATCACCCTCCACCAAGACCTGAGCTCTGGCTGAGCATCCTCAGCACAAGCTTGGTCTGGAGTCATGGAAGCATGGGTTGGGACACACACCAGCTATATTGCTGATGTGCTGCCAAAGCTTCAAGAGTCAGGGCCTTAGAATCAACACCATCCTCACAGCCAACCTTCCTGATCTGCTGAGTAAGCAGAGGACCCCAGTGGACTATTAGGAAAAACAAACTTGAAGGGGTACCCGGTATAGAAAGATGCTGTTGTGAGATAGAGAAAGAGACCGACCTTTTGGACAGGGATAGTATGAGAGCAAGATGTAGCTACCAGTGTCTCCTGGCTTCAATAGCAGATCTGAATAATAGATTCACCACCAAAGGATTTAGATTTAATAAGGCTTAGAAGATTAGGATTTTAGTTGCTGCCCTGAGCCAAGAGATTGGGTTACTGTCATTTCTGAACTAAGTTTGTATTGTGTTTTCCTTCACATGGCGGTTCATCTGGGTTCAAGAGAGAGAGCTCTAGATACATCCCACACCGGAGTGCAGGTCATGTTGATTCATTTATATGTATATGTCACAAAAATAGTTAAAATAAGGAACCTGTAAACTTGGGGGGGTGGGGGTGGAGACAAGAGGTGAGGTGTAGGGGAAAGAAAAGGGATGAGATAAATGATGGGATTATATTTTACTTAAATAAAAAAAGTAAAATGTCTTAGGAAAAGGGGGGGAGGATATGTTTTGGTGGATATGTTTGGTATCAGAGGAAGGTTTGGGGGAAGGAGGTGCCTCTGTGGACCCATGCTGGCATCCCTTCCCCCTGAGGTACCAGGTATAGTATAGAATACATTTAGGGTATGGCTAGGGGAGTAGCAGAGAGAGAGACCAGCCATGAGCATAAGGCTGGCTTACCTTCATCTCCTTCTCATTGCTGGGACTGTAGTCTAGAATGTGGCTTAGGATAGCTAAGGATGAGTTTCTTCCTCAGCTGATGCTCAAGTGAGTGAGTGAGTGAGTGACAGGGCTCGCTTGCTGCTCTTGAGCAGAGGACCCAAGCTTGGCTCCCAGCTGACACCTGCCTGTAACCCTTGCTCCAAATTCAATACTCTTTTGCCCTCTGCAGGTGCTTACTTGCACGCGTGCATGGATGTACACACAAACATGCGTGTACATACTAAGTCCGGACCACACTAGCTAAAAGCACAAAACTCTAACATCCAGGGCCTGCAGAGATGGCTCAGCAGTTAAGATCATCTGCTGCTCTTCCAGAGGACTGGGGTTTGGTTCCCAACACCCATGTGGTGGCCCCAGTTCCAGTCCTGACCTTAGTGGACACCAGGCTCAAACATGCAAAACTCTCTCTCTCTCTCTCTCTCTCACACACACACACACACACGCACAGAGGAATTTGCTATTTACTTCCATTCTTCAAAACTTGACTGAGTGAAAACTACTTCTCAACAGGGAAAGGAAGGCGTCCACACTCTGTTCCAGTTTTGCAGGACAGACTGGATGGTGTTCACTACTGCCAGGGATGGTTCTCATAAAACCACCCGCTTTGTGTCCACATCAGGAAAAGCATGCACTGAAATGTTCTGCAGTCTTTTTCTCTCAGCTTTGGTCAGAGCTTTTCCAAAGTGAGAATTTCCAATGTATTCTAACTTCAGTCCAGGCCTGCGCTTCAACCCCACACATTCACACACTCAATGATCTGATTCCTCAAATTGGAGGGAAAAGAACATTAAAGGCGCCAGGGTGTGGCAGCTCATGCTGGAAGCCCCAGCACTGAAACAGCAGGATTGCTGAGCTCAAGGCCAGTCTCGGCCACACATAACCTGGAGCAGCTGAGGAAATGGAACAAGACCAAGGTCTCCCTAAAGTTTCCTTCCCTCTTCTGAAGGAATAGAAAGGACCCAATCATTTCTTGTTTTCTCAAGACAGGGTTTTTCTGTGTAGCCCTGGCTGGACTCAAATCACAGAGATCCACCTGTCTCTGCCTTCCACGGCCCAGCCCAGGACCCAATCTTTTTGTCACAGAGAAAAGTAACCAGTCAATTGATAAATGCTAACAATTGGTAAACCCAAAAACTGGTTTCAAACTCCCATTGCTCAAAGACAAAAAGAAACCCTGTCTTTAAGAAGCAGCACCCCTGAAAGGCCGCTAGGTCACAAAGGGCCCTGGGGTTGTGGAGGTCTCCGGTCGCTTGTGAAGTGCATCCTGAACTCCTCCAGGATGGAGGACACCATCTGCCTCACCTGGGCACTGGCCTGCCCGTGCTCCTGGATGTCATACATGAGCTGTAGTCCTCCTCCTTCTACCAACAGCTGGCAGTATTTGCTAGCTAAAAGAAAACACAGACACTCCATGGACAACTGGCATTTTAAATGTTCACAATTCACCACATTCACATGAAAGACTGAAGTGTTCGTGGCATAGGAAGCAACAGGTAAAAAGAGTCGATCAATTCTATTAATATGGTGAAAGCACAGACGATCGCTGTAGTGTGTTTTTTCTGGACAACTCTATGCTTCAGACATCTTTAGGTCTCGCTTTTAAGAAAAGAAGCACACCAGAGCTGGAGAAGTGGCTCAGCAGTTTTTGTTTGTTTTTCGAGACAGGGTTTCTCTGTATAGCCCTGGCTGTCCTGGAACTCACTTTGTAGACCAGGCTGGCCTTGAACTCAGAAATCCGCCTGCCTCTGCCTCCCAAGTGCTGGGATTAAAGGCTCAGCAGTTTTAACAGGATTTACTGCTTTTGCTGGTTGGAAATTCCAGTTCACCAAACTCCAAAAAAGCAGTCCAGTGAACTGGATGGATTTCTGACAGTAAGATAAAGGCCAGCACTTCCCAGGACCTTGTGAAACTGTTCTACCAAGAGAAACCATTTCCCTTTGGCCCAAATCACAAAAGGCGACCTGTGGTGTCCATTAGCATATCAAAGCTCATGTTGGCCACCAGGCTCTCTCAGCATCACAAATACCTGTTACACATTTCAAAGTCCTCCCCTTCTCCCCTCCCCCCTTCCCCACTAGATTCTCCTTAAGGATCACTACTCTCAGACAGCCCTGACCAAGTTCAGTCTGCTGGCCATACCCAGTGGACTTCTTCCTCTCTCTGCTCTAGACTTCTAGATGCCTCCGGCTGTTCTGGCTCTTGTTATCCACATTAGAACTCTCCTCCTGAACACACCATGGGATGGTCCTGTCATCAGTTTATACAGCACCCACATGGCAGTTTTCAGCCACCTGTGATTCTAGTTCCAGGGAACCCAACACTGTCTTGCATGCATGTGGTAACACTCAGGCACACACATACACACGAATATTCTAAATGGTCAACTGAATGGATGTAAAGCTCTCAGCTGCTGTCTCAGCACCATGACTATCTGCTTTAACCCTCTAAGGTTGTAAGCAAGACCCCAGTTAAATGCATTCTCTTCACAGCAATACAACAGTGAGAAACCTAGATAGATGGGTTCTGGGGATCCAATTCAGGCTATAAGCCTTGGCTTTGTTTGTTTGTTTTTTCCAGACATGGTTTCTCTGTATAGTTCTGGCTGTCCAGGAACTCACTTTTATAGACCAGGCTGGCCTTGAACTCAAAAAATCCATCTGCCTCTGCCTCCCGAAAGGCATGCTCCACCACTGCCCAGTTTGTGAGCCTTGTTCAGCAAGAGTAGTTATCTCTCTTGACCAAGGAAAGATTTCTTTTCCTTTCCTTTCCTTTCCTTTCCTTTCCTTTCCTTTCCTTTCCTTTCCTTTCCTTTCCTTCCCTCCTCCTTCCCCCCTCTCTCTCTCTCTCTCTCTCTCTCTTGTTTTGGAGACAGGGTTTCCCTTTGTAGCTCTGGCTTTCCTGGAAATTACTGTGTAGCCCAGGCTAGCCTCAAACTCAGGAGAGATCCACCCTCCTCTGCCTCCTAAGTGCTGATAATAAAGGTGTGCACCACCACCACCTAGCTTTAGTTTTTTGCTCATTTGTTTGGTAGAACACGTTCTTAAAAATCAATTCTAAACTCCTTCATTACTCAGGATGTTAGGCTGCAGAGCCCCTGCTCTGCAAGCACACTGAATACATACGGTTTTTACTGCAAACATGATGTATGGCCCACAGTGCCCAGCGCTGAACTTCTGGCTGAGAGAAGTTGACAAGGAGTGGGGAAAATGCTTTGAAAGATCTAAAACGACACAAAGATGTCAATTTAGGACTCCAGGATAGAAAATGTTTCAGTATTTTCCCTACAGGGTCTGTTCTACAGAGACAGATGTACTATGCAGTCTATATGGGGGGGTGCACTGGCTAGTTTTGTGTCTCAATTTGGCATAAGCTAGTCATCAGAGAGAAGGA
This sequence comes from Mus musculus, assembly GCF_000001635.26. Lineage (NCBI taxonomy): Eukaryota > Metazoa > Chordata > Mammalia > Rodentia > Muridae > Mus > Mus musculus. The sequence goes on from NC_000070.6 coordinate 108,183,916, forward strand.
AGCCTCAGTTGAGAAGATGCCTCCATGAGATTCAGCTGTGAGGTATTTTCTCAATTAGTGATCAGTGAGGGAGGGCCCATCCCATTGCGGGTGGTGCCATTCCCTGGGCTCGTTGTCCAGGACTCAGCTGAACAAAGCCATGGGAGGCCAGTAAGCAGCACCCTCCATGGCCTCTGCATCAGCTTCTGCCTCCAGGATCTTGGCCTGTTTGGAGTTCCAGTCCTGGCTTCCTTCCATGATGAACAGCAATGTGGAAGTGTAATAAGCCCTTTCCTCCCCAATCTGCTTTTTGGCGATGGTGTTTTCCTCATAGCAATGGAAACCATAGCTAAGACAGGGAGGAACAACTGCACATTGTCTCCCTTCATAAGAAAAACTGAGTCTTAAAGCTTTTAGTATTTATGAAGAGGAACCACAGGATCTGAACATAAGGCCGCTCGACATAATGCCTTATCACTGTATCACTGCAGAGTACACAAAAGAACAAGACTGAAGCACTAAATACTTTAAAAATTACCTGTAGGTCACCAATACTGACATGTCACACCGTGAACTTGGCCAATTCTGGATGGCTAAGTGCTGCACTCCAAAAGAGAGAGAGAGAGAGAAAGCAAGAATAGTATGTGCTATTGTTTAATTCTATTACTTAAAAAATAAGCACAATAGGTTATTTCATATTCTAATTATATATATTTGGACATTTTTAAAATGGGACTGATTTTTAAAAACTCAAACATACCATTCTGCCTCATCAACTAGATAGAATTTATGAAGTTTATGTGGAAAATATTACCGTGAAAGAGCCCAGTGACAGAGCGATTACCTAGTTTGTGAAGCCTTGAGATCAATCAGTGTCTAGTGCCATGAGAAAAGTAAAGAAAGGAGGGGATAGGAGATGACTCAGCAAGCAAGCACTTGCTGATTTTGTACAAAATCCGAGTTCTGTCTCCAGAACCCACATGGTTGCTCACAATCACCTGAAACTACACCTTTTGGCCTCCCAGGGCACCAAACATATGTGTGATGTAGAGATAAGACAGATATATACGGGCAAACATGAATATGCATTTTTAAAAAAAGCAGAGCTGGAGAGATGGCTCAGTGGGTTCAGAGCTCTGGCTGCTCTTCCAGAGGATCTGCACTCAACACCCAGCACCCACACAGTGGCTCACAACCATCTGTAACTCGAGTCCCAGGCAACCTGATGCCCTCCCCTCTTCTGGCCTTTACTGTCACTCCACACATGGTACAGAGACGCATATAGACAAAACATAAAATAAAAGGTAAAAAAAAGCCAGGCGGTGGCGGTGCACACCTTTAATCCCAGCACTTGGAAGGCAGAGACAGGCGGATTTCTGAGTTCGAGGCCAGCCTGGTCTACAAAGTGAGTTTCAGGACAGCCAGGGATATACACCCCCACCTCACCCCCCCAAAAAAGGTTAAAAAAATCATTTAAACAAAGCAAAGACCCCCTTTTAGAGCTAGTGACTGACTGCATATATTATCTATACACTTTCCTTAAACCTTTTGTTTTGTTTGTTTTTTGAGACAGGGTTTCCCTGGCTGTCCTGGAACTCTCTCTGTAGACCAGGCTGGCCTCAAACTCAGAAATCCTCCTGCCTCTGCCTCTGCCTCCCAAGTGCTGGGATTAAAGGCAGTGGGCCACCACTGCCCGACTTGGGTTTTTTTTGTTTTTGTTTTTGTTTTTTTTTATAAAAGGATCATGCAACACTGCTGGCAAGACATAGGATACTGGGGCTCTGAGGGATGCAATGAAATAGCATCTTGGAAAGATACTCCAGAAGAGGGCATCAGGTTTCATTTACAGATGGTTGTGAGCCACCATGTGGTTGCTGGGATTTGAACTCGGGAACTTCGGAAGCGCAGTCGGTGCTCTTAACCACTGAGCCATCTCGCCAGCCCCTTGTTTTGTTTTTTAAACAACAACAACAACAACAGAAAATCCACCTTTCTTCTTGCAAAAGATAAATAGAAAGCTACATTTCCCTGGAACATTTACAAAATGCTATTGTAAGATGAAACTGACAAAGTAAATGTCCACTGGGTTTAAAATAGAAGCAAACAGAAAACAAAGTAGAGCAAGAAGAAACGGACTTAATAGATATAGCACTGGGAAAGGTTCAAAACGAATGGAAGGCCTAAGGGAAAAAGTTTTGGCACACCAGGTTTCTTCTGACCTAGACTAGAGGTAGGACTGGAAACAGGTTCGTGCCTATAGTCACCCCAAATTGAAGGGTAGGAAAACAGGGTTGCCAGGTGTTCCAGATCAGCCTGGGCTGCAGAATGAGGCCATGTTTGAATAACAGATACACAAAACCACCAGGGATTTGGCTGAAAGGCTCAAATGGCTGGCCTAGATCTCTGCAGACCTTCCCAAAGAGGTTCTGCCAGGGAAATCCGATGAGCAATTATGGGTGGGAGAACCATACTAAACAGGATATCTAAATGCTCCAGGTTGAGGCAGCCCTGTCCCTACCTTCCTCCTTCACTGGGCATTCTGAGCCTTTCTGTGCTGTTCCCATGAAAACAGCAGATTGTTCTCTGTGTAAGCTCTGTGGAAAGACACCTAACCCACACCTCTCCAACCTGAAGCCCAGCTGATACATTCCACTCATCACACATCTCACTGGCTCCCAGGAAAACTTGAACACACAAACGTTTAGGAGCTAGAGAAACGAATCAGCATTTAAGAGAGCACTTGTTTTTTAGAGGACCCAAGATTGGTTCCCTGAAGCACTCTGGGCAGTTCACTTCTGCCTGCAACTCCAACACCCAATGTTCTCTTCTGGCTTTCACAAGCACTTGCATATAGGCAGTACACACACACACACACACACACACACACACACACACTTAAGCAGTGAGTCTGAGGCAGGGGAATCACCATGAATCTAAGCAGAGTCTGAGCTACACAAAGAAACTTATTTCAAAAATAAACAACAGGGGCTGGAGAGATGGCTCAGCGGGTAAGAACACTGACTGCTCTTCCAGAGGTCCTGAGTTCAATTCCTAGCAACCACATGGTGGCTCATAACCATCCGTAATGGGATCTGATGCCCTCTTCTGGTGTGTGTCTGAAGACAGCAACAGTATACTCATAAACATTAAATAAATAAATGAATACTTTAAAAAATAAAAAACAAAATCAGAACAGAGAAACTAAGAAACTATTGTTAATAACATATAATGGGATGAGTGGCAAAATTCATTAGACACAGAATTTTTCTAAAACTCATGATCAAGAAAAATAAGTTGTGTAAGAAAGAAATAACTCTAGATTTTGTTAAAGAACGGTTCTTGTACCAGGTATCGGAGAAGGTCAGTCCTTTGCAGGTCCCGGGATAGCCAGTGCTGCCTGTCACATGTCAGGTGGGCTAGTACACCCGCAGCCAGGAAGCTCACTTCCAGGTTGCTGCTGTGGAGCAAGCTGATGATGCGTTCTATCACATCTTCCGTCACCAGCTTGGAAGAGAGCTCTCGGACTTCAGCGACATTGTTCTACAGGGCAGGCAGCAGGACAGGAAAAGGATAAGGAGCTAGCACCTTTACTATCGCTCCCTTTACACACAGCACTTACCCCTGCTCCCCTGCTACCCCGCCCCCCCCCACACACACACTTGGCCTATTACCCAAATCCCACCCTGTCCTGATGGCCATGACGGCAAAGCACAGAGGAGAGCACTTACTAAGTGCTAGGCACAGTATGAGAGAAAGAAAATTAGTGCTGTCTGTATTATCTCTCAGTTAATGTTCAATCCTGCAAAGAACCCGGACAAGAGAGCAAGACAGACTTGTCAGGTTTGCATTGCTAGTAACTGCTTGAACCAGCAGCTCAAATCTAGGCCTAACCAGATGCTTAACATTGCTGGGGTTGGTTCAATGTTACGTTCATTCAATTTAACAATGAAAACTCTTCTGTTGGCTTTAACAGATTACATTCATTTTCTATGCCGTGTAATAAATTACCACAAACTTACTGGCTTAAAATAGTATGTTTTTACTACCTCACAGCTCCTGTGGGGCAAGAGACAGGACATGACTTAGCTTGGGTCTCTACAATGAGGTCTCATATAGTCACATCCTTATCCAGAGGCTCCAGTGAGGGCAATCTACTTCCAGCCTCACTCAGAATTCATTCCCTGTGGCTGCAGGACTGAGATTTCCTTCTCCACACACACACTTGCTGACATTCTGAGACAGTGGATTTGTATATGATGTGACCTCCTATCAGAGTCACCACACTCTATTGGTTAGAGAGGAGGAAATAGCAGGCCCTGCTCATACTGGAGGGGAGAGGTTTGCATGAAGATGACCTAAGGAAGCCTCCCTCGTTGGGTGTTTGTATCCGAAAGCACAAAGGCCTGAAGGGGTGAGGTGAGCCATTATAAAAGTAAAGTTAGCCCTTGAACTCCTTCAGTCCGCAGGACCAAACACAGTGGTCTGAGGCAGCCACGGGTCTGTTTCTGAAAGCCAAGCGATTCAGTGTCTCCTCAGCCACCCGAGCCACTTGAACACAGTGGTTCCCCACAAAGAGACACAAGTTCCATTAGCATAACGGATTACCAAAAGCTCTTGTAAGTCTTTAGCAGTCTACCAGGCTCCCAGAAGGACAGAAGGACTACCTGCTATTCTAGCAGGTAAGACGTTTCCCGTCTAGGGGGTCTCTCCTGCTCAGCTTTCTGAGATTGCTTTTACTGCTTTTCCTTTCTCCAGCTCTTTACCTGGGTGCTGGGGATTCAGGTTCAGTTTCTTACACTTGCATGGCCTGCACTCTACCAACTAAGCTGTGTCCTAGTCGCTCTCGTTTGGTTGGTTTTGATTTGAGTCAGGACCTTCCTACCCAGGCCAGCCTGGCCTCAAACTTGTTCGCCTCCCTGGAATTGGAATTACAGCTGGGTACAATACCCACCATCTACAGAGTTTTCAGTTAAATAAGAGAGCTACCATTATTTTTTTAATTTCTGATTTTAATTTGAGTATGTCTGTATAGCATGTGCAGGCAGGGCCCATAGAGGCCAGGAGAGGACATTGGATCCCCTAAGACTGGAGTTACATGATTGTGAGCTGCCATGTGTGTGCTAGAAATCAAACCCAGGCTGGGCAGTGGTGGCGTACGCCTTTAATCCCAGCACTTGGGAAACAGAGGCAGGCGGATTTCTGAGTTCGAGGCCAGCCTGGTCTACAAAGTGAGTTCTAGGACAGCCAGGGCTACACAGAGAAACCCTTTCTTGGAAAACAAAACAAAACAAAACAGAAATCAAACCCAGGTCCTCTAGAAGAGCAACCAGTACTCTTAAATCTCTCCAGCCCCGGACAGATATTATTTTAAGCCGCTAAGATGTAGGTTGTTCACAGCAACAGAATTACTGCATGAAGGTATCTGTTTGCTCAGAATGTAACAGAAATTAAATGAACCTATGATTTAAACTGGTTACAGCAGTGCCCAGCACAAAGTAGGTGCTATAGAAGTATTAGTTTTAATTAAAATTAATTCAAACAATTCATCTTACCAAAAGACCAAGTACTTTGCTTTGTATCACAGATATTGAAAATGTCTGTAAAAAAAGAACACTCAGGTCACTTTATCATGAAGAAAAGAACTTTATATCAAAACTCAATCCCACCTTCCCACCTCTAAGACTCGGATGACAGTTGCTAGTCCTTCGTTTTCCATAAAGTACTTGCAGGCCAATGGACACTCATCCGTAAGATTCCAAAGTGCTTTCAGAGTAAACAAGAAGGTGACATCATCTAAATTTTCAGCCAGCTTTTGTCTGATGATTGTTAGAAGTTCCTAAAAGCCAAAGAGATGGAGAGTTAAACCAACTCACTTCTGCATGGGAAGAGGAGGGAAGTGGGCCAGTGATACAGCTGGGCTCATGGAGTACTTGTAGCATGCTGAAGCCTTTCAGTTCTAGCCCCAGTTTGCTCTCAAATACCTGTCCCAGACAGACATAAAATAAATATCACATTTGTTTTGAGACAGGGTCTTGCAGGTAACCCTAGCTGTTCTAGAACTCACTATGTAGACCAGGGTGGCCTTGAACTCACAAAGAATCCCATTTCTGGCCCCCAGCACTGCATTAAAGTTGTGCACCACCACACCTGGCTAGCTCAGCGAATAAGAATACTTTCTTCCTTCTTTCCTTCTGTTTTGTTCTGAGACAGGGTTTCTCTGTTTAGCCCTGGCTATCCTGGAACTTGCTCTGTAGATCAGAGGTTGGCCTCCAGCTCATAGAGATCTGCCTGCCTCTGCCTCCCAAATGCCATGATTCAAGGCATGTGCCACCACTGCCCAGCAGGAAAGAACTTCTTAAGCATGGAAGCACATGACCTTAATCCCAGCAAAGAAAGGCAGAGTGTCAGGCCTACATATCTACATATCTACTTTCAGGCTTGCCAAAGCTACATAGTGAGACCCTGTCTCAAAAAAGAAAAAAAAAAAAGTACTTCATATTGTGTTTTATAAAAAAGAAAAAGCAGCCAGGAATATGTTTGGTGGGGGTGTGGTATGGTGTAGGGGGAAGGGGTACCTCTGCGGGCCCATGCTGAGGCATCCCTTCCCCTTGAGGGACCAGCCACATATATAATTTACTGGTATACTATATCAGTATAGTATAGAAGAGTTTATTTAGGGCATAGGGAGGGGAGTTGAAAGGGTAGTAGAGATGGACAGATAGACAGGGAAGGGGGAGGGGAAGAGAGAGAGGGAGGGAGGGAGTGGAGTGGAGTGGAGTAGAGGCCAGTCATGAATATGTGGAGAGAGAGGGGGACAGAGGAATAAGGAGAGAAGGGACAGAGGAGGAAGAGGGCAAGAGAGTAGGAGAGCAAGAGAGAGAGGAGAAGGCAAGCAGCCCCTTTCATACTGTGTGGAGCAAACCTAGCTGTTGCCAGGTAACTGTGGGGAGGAGCCTAGAAGGAATGCTAACATTTCCTAAGCAAACCTAAGGGCCTGAGTTTGAATTCTAGCAGCCATGTAAAAAGTGGCCACATAAGACCCACTGGGGTTTGCCAGCCTAGCTCCACCCTTAGTGAGAGACCCTGTCCCCAGGCAGGACAAAGAACTTTTGGCCCACTGTAAACAAGTACCTACCCTCCCACACACACACTCACACAAAGAGCTGGAGTACCAGACCAGGGTTCAAGTGTTTTTAAACCATTTAAAAAAAAAAGTATATAAAAAGTATATTTTTAATTACAGTTTTTTATTTATTGTGAGTGTGTATACATGTACGTGTGTGAGTGTATGTGCATTGAGTATGCGTGTGTGAGAATGGCATGTGCTACCGTGTATGTATGGACGTCAAAGGACAACTTTCAGAAATTGGTTCTCTCCTACCATATGGGACCAGAGATCAAATGCTTGGTAGCAAGGTGTCTTTACCCACTTTGTCATTTTATCAGCCTGCTCTAAGTGTCAGGAGTTATTTGCTCTATCTAGCAATACTTTGGTTTTCCCCAGAGAATATGCTACACAGAATGCTAGTTCCTATTCTCAATATTAAGGTGCCATATATTCACTCTCCTAGATTATGACTTTATTACTCAAGAAAGTGCCATTTGCCAGGCAGTGGTAGCATACACCTTGAATCCTAGCACTCTGGAGGCAGAGGCAGGCAGATATTTGTGAGTTCAAGGGCAGCCTGGTCTACAAAGTGAGTTCCAGGCCAGCCAGGAAAACCTTGTCTTGAACCCCCAACTCCCCCAAAAAAGTACCTCATGTGATTCATATCTGGCTGAATCCGACCCTCAATTTTGTCTCTCACTCACTCTGATGCATTTCACATAACCTCTTCTTTATTTAGGACACAATAAAATGATTTAAAAATCGCATCCATGAACTTCTTCTATTTTCTTAAAGCTACTAAGGGTAAGGATAAAGTTCCTAAGGGCTCAGCGGTACAAGGCCATGGGATCACCCCCCAGCAGCAGGGTAGGGAAGGAGTGGTGAGCACCTCAGCTCAGCAGCTCACCTTGATGGCCATAATGAGCTCCTCCTGAAGCTGTCCCATCTCCTCAGGTGAGAGCTGAAAGCAAACAGAAGGCCCAAGTGAACGCCAAAGCTCTCCTGAGCCACGGAAGGGGCGGAAATGGTGGCACTGGCACGCCGTCTACCTTCAGGGCTAGGATGGAGGTGATGCTCACTGCCATTGTTCGCAGCTTGGGGCTCTCACGCCTGCACACCCACCTCAGAGCGAGCTTGGCAGCATCGAACCTGAAAGGCAGAGCATATTTTTCTCACAACTAGGTAAAGTTTACAAATTATAAATAACAAGTGAAAATAAATCCTGTCTTCTCTTTTCAAAGACTATGCACACAGAGAAAGACTGCCAACAGAGGGGCTCCTGAGGTCCAGCCCCTCCCTGGGAACCTACCCACTGTTAAATGCTTACACACAAGGGCCTCGGACGCCCCCATCCCTCAGAACCTACCCAGAGAATGGCTTACAGCAGAGGGAAGGCTACTTTCTCCAGTGGTGTGGCCTCTGTTAAGCTGCCTATGCCCCTCCTTATTCATTAATAACTCCCTCACCCATTTTCCTGTAAGTATTCCTAATCAAATCAAACTAACTGGGTGACACAAAGACATGGAGGGCAGAAGGGTGACTATGAAGAGGAAGAGGCTCGGGCTGGAAGGGACCAAGAGAGCAATGGGAAATGAATATGACTGAAATATATTATACAGGTATGAAAATACCATATTGAAATCCAGTATTATATACAACACATGCTAAGAAAAAAATTAAAAATAAAAGTAAAGATGTCTAAAGCCTTAGCAATGAAAATAAAAACATTTCAGAGCGAGCCCAAGAGAAGTGCATCCCAATGAGAATGTGAATAAAATACGGGATGGGCAGTCCAGAAAAAGTCCATGTTGGGAGGATTCTACACTCGAAAAGACTGAAGAGAAGGAAAGCAATTTGTAAGCTGAATTGTGCATATCACCAAAGGCCACAGGAACAAAATTACCCATCTCTACAGCTCAATCCATCAACCTGCACACAGTTTAGGTTCCATTGCTCTGCCCTGTGGCAGGATTTTCCCAGTCCAATTAATTTAAATATTAGTGCAGCATGAGATCTGTGATTGGACAGGGAAAAAGGAGGAAGAGCTAAGAATTGCAGAGACAGGGAGTGACAGAGAGAGAGAGAAGGAAGCAAGATGGAGGACAAACAGGATGATTCAGATTCCACGTGGTTTTAAATTGCCACAGGTAAATATCATAAAGGACAGAATAATTGGGATAACCTGTCTAACTAGGTGGGCAGCTTATATCATTACCAATTGGCTCTGAAATTATTGTGTGGGCATCTTATGAATTGAGCATTTATTTATATGCAAATCTGATTGATTGATTAATTATGAGCTTCTAGAGTTTTGATTTACTGGGCTAAGGGGAATTGGTGATAACTAGTCGCTGGGGGTAGATGGCTGAGAAGATTCAAGCGGCCCTGAGGCAAGCGAACCGGAGTTGGGAAGCCTGTGATGGTCGCTGCATGGAGCTAGCCATGGAGTCAGCAGGTTGCTGGGGCAGAGAGTGGCTGGGTGCACCAAGGGAACTTGCCGTTCTTTTTAATATTTCCCACAACACTGCCCTTTGGCAACAGCCCTCAGATGTTTAAGCTCATGTATTTAGAGGATTCCAAACGCCTCAATAGAAATAGCTATGTAACATCTGGAAGTTCTATCTCAAAAAATGTGAATAATTAAAAAAATAAGAACAGAAATAAGTTTTCTACAATACTTTAAAGCACTATTATATTCCTATCTAATCCTCTTAAAGAGACATTACTTTTACAAAAGAGGAAGTTCTGTGCAAGGGGGCTAGAGGGAGCTTGGTGTTTCCTATTCCCACTGGATCCCTTGGATTTGTATAACTAGGATGCCACCAATCACTCTATGAAGGAAGCTCAAAAAAACCCTCTCCCCAGCACCTGACCCCCGCCTTAACCAGGCAGTCCTCTATTACACTAATAATCAAAAGCCAGCAGTGCGCCAAGTGTCGCTGGCCCGAACACAGTCAGATGATGTCCTATCTTTACTTGCCTGTCAAACGGAACATCCATAAGGATCCTGGAACTGGTTAAGGAGAGGAGGCAATTCTTCTGTAACTTTTAGAGAAAAAGGACAAGCATTCATAAGCAAATGGGATACTCCATTCCAAAAGCAGGTTAAGTCACGTGGCTGGGGCTGGAGAGATGACTCCGTGGTTAAGAGAGGACCAGGGGCCAATTCTCAGCACCCAGACGGCAGCTCACAACTCTCTGTAGCTCCAAGACCTGACATCCTCACACAGACATACACGCAGGCAAAATGCAAACCGTGCGCACGCGCGCATGCACGCACACGACAGGTGACTGAGATGACCGATAAGCTTGAGAGCTTATTATTTATGTAGTCTTCTTCCAGATTATAATTTTCTCTTACAATTGATTGTTGTGATGCAAGTATAAAAACTCTTAGAGACCAACTCCTGTTTTTATTTTTGGTTTTTTGTTGTTGTTGTTTTTCCAGACAGGGTTTCTCTGTATAGCTCTGGCTGTCCTGGAACTCATTTTGTAGACCAAGCTGGCCTCAAACTCAGAAATCCACCTGCCTCTGCCTCCCGAGTGCTGGGATTAAAGGCATGTGCCACCACGCCCGGCCAACTCCTGATTTTGAAGATACATTAACTTTGTGATTGTCTGAATGTGTGTGTAGGTATACATGTCTGTATGTACAGATGTCACAGCACACACATATGGAGGTCAGAGGACAACATGGTACAATCAATTCTCTTCTTCAACCATGTGGGACCTGGAGATTAACCTTAGGTACCAGAGTGGTGGCAAGTGCCTTTACCTTGAAACCTATTACATAGCCTCTGCCACAAACAGGATTTAAATGGAATCTTATTACCGACTCTTGTACCATGTTTTTGCTTGACTCATGGTTTTCAGATTCATGGTTCCTATGTTTCCTATGTAGCAGTAGTTCTCTTTCTTGTCAGACAGGATTCCTTTACAAAATACATTTCATTGGTGGGCAGTGGTGATGTACAACTTTAATCCTAGCACTCAGAAAGCAGAAGCAGGTAGATCTCTGTGAGTTGAAGGGCAGCAGAGCCTATAGAGGAAGCGTTCTAGGACAGCCAGAGTTATACAGAGAAAGAAACCCTAACTAAGACAAACCACATGCATGCCAGGTGAGTGCTCCCCTTGGCTACATTCTCAGCCCAAGAACCTTTAACACTGATGGATGCTGGAGCTGGAAACCAGGGCCTTGGCCTTACATATGCTAGGCAAGTCCTCTTTCACTGAGCTATGTATGGTCCCATACCCGAAAAAGAAAATTAACCGCCTCTGCTGTTAATAACCTAAAATATCTTTGATTACTAAGGAAAAAAGTATTTTCTGCTACACATTTCATGGGCTTGATTAGTTTATTACATTTATGTAGATAGGGAGAGAAAAAGAATGTGTATGCACATGTGTGTGTGTGTCAGAGAGGGGGAGGGAGAAGAGGTATGAGAGCATGTGTGTGTGTGTGTGTGTCTCTCTCTCTCTCTCTCTCTCTCTCTCACACACACACACACACACACACACACACACACACACACACACACACACGCAGGGGCCAGGAAGCAACTTATGCAAGGTTTCTCCTTTCACCATGTGAATCTCAAGGATCGAATCCTTAAGGTTTGGCGCTTTTACCTCCTAAGCCATCTCATTGGCCCCAACTCAACTTTCTTTCTCCCCCTGGGGTTTCTGTTTGTTAGAGTGAGGGTCTCCTGTAGCCCTAGCTGACCTTGACCTGAACATCTGAACCTACAGCTCCCACCTCCCAAGTGCTGGGATTACAGGTGAGCACCACCACACCTCGCCTGATGTGCTAATAGATTTGTCTTAGCAAATGGTTTTGTCTTTATTTTTGTATTTTTGGTTCTCTGAGACAGGGTTTCTCTGTGTTGCCCAGGCTGTCCTGGAACTCACTCTGTAGACCAGGCTGGCCTCAAACTCAGAAGTCTGCCTGCCTCTGTCTCTCAAGTATTGGGATTAAAGGCGTGCGCCACCAAGCCTTTTGAGCTTGATTTCTTATCCATATTTCCTACTTCTTTCTATAACATTAAGCCCTATTTTATCCTTAAAAACAGCAACTCAATAATACATATTTTCATAAATGTGTTTTAAGGTTAAAAATCAGTCAAGTATTTAGTTCAAATTACCTGTTGGTAGTAGGGGAAATTTTTCGTTGCTTTGAAAAGTAGATCGGTGATCTCTGCCAACAGACGAACAGGCATTCCCCTGGCCAGTTCCTGGCGTGTTAGGTTGAGAGCGCAAGCACTGGCTGTGAACTGCACTGGCAGATCCAATGGATGATTCCTCATTCCTATAGCCACAAGCTGAAGATAAACTTGTTTTTAGTGGGATTCAACTCTAGGGCCTTAGTCGCTCAGAGGCGCAGGGACTGAGCAGCCAGTGCCCATGGGAAAAGCCGGCAATGGCTTGGAGCCAGAACAGATGGCGGCTCACTGCAGCTAGGAGCCACCTTCCCAGAGTGGGTGAAGGTCAGACAATAGGCTAGCCCAGCATGGTGGGGCATGAGGGCCTGCATCTACGCTGGTGCTTGTGGGTGAAAGCCGCAACAGGCAAGAGTTGGGTGGAGAGAGGGACTGAGCAGAGACAGGGCCAGGAGCCATCAGGCAGTACAACTTGCTAGCTGAGCAGCAGAGAGACCTGGCAGAGTCCAATTACAGACACATGGAACTCCACAGTGAGGGTGGGAGGAGGGGAGAAAAGTCAACAAACTTGGGAAGATACTTAGGAAGTCCTTAAGGAGAGAGTTAGAGATTGAAAAGAAAAATATTTTCTATGCTAAAAAATGGAAAATGCAATGACACAATGCATCTGGATCCCATATGCTTTTGTTCCACTTATCAACATACAAATAATTTTTGTTTTCAGTAACAATTACAATTTTATGTCCCTTTTAAAGAGAGATCAGGAGAAAGAAGACTTAGATAAGGAAATGACTAAAAAAATTCTAGCTAAGTTATGAACAATAGAACAAAATTTAGACAATCCTATGAATCATAAAGAAATTTCAGAGGAATCTAACCCAAAACCTAAAGGGCCACCTTATGATGAAAGAACAGAATGGCAGCCTATTAAATTCCTAGTTAAAAAGACTTATGCTGAGTTAAGAATACAGATTATGTTTAATGAAGCCACCTGAGAACAATATCACAGAATGTGTTTCATTTTATAGAATCTGAAAATTTTAAATATGTACATGTGTTAATACACCATACGGGTGATGCAGAATTCCAAGGGGCTGCTCTGCCTTGAATTCTGAAAGGAATGATTCTGAGATTTCACACTTATTAGAGATGGTGGCTCTCTTGGAGATGCCTTTAGAGATTGAAGCTGATGATACTTCAACATATGTATCAATTAGAATATGAGATTATGGGGCTGGAGAGATGGCTCAGTGGTTAAGAGCACTGACTCTTCTTCCTGAGGTCCTGAGTTCAATTCCCAGCAACTACATGGTGACTCACAACCATCTGTACTGGAATCCAATGCCCTCTTCTGGTGTGTCTGAAGACAGCTACAGTGTACGCATATACATAAAATAAATAAAATCTTTTAAAAAAAGAATATAAGATTATTTTAAGCATTGTGGCATTAAATACATTACTGGCATATCTCACAAACCTACAGGACAAGCAGTTGTACAGAGAGATCTAACACAACCGTAAAGGAAATGCTCATAGACCAGAAGGGGTTAAGGAATCTCGCAGAGACAGACTAATGCTTTACTGACTTTAAATTTTTTATATGCCAATGAGAAAGGCAGCACAGATGCTGAAATAGAAAGGAGGGATGAATTAAATCAGTTTTTATATGTGAAAACCTTAGAATGGAAGGCAGGAGATGTGTTGAGTTGTGGAAGAGGTTTCTTGCCTTTGTTTCAACAGGAGAAGAAAAGCTACAGATTCCATCAAAATTAATAAAGATTAAGTTAGACAGGGAAGGCTTCCTAAAAATCTTGGCAGCAGACATGAAGGGGAAGAAACCAAGAACAACAAGACAGAGCAGAAGGACCAGACACCAAAGAAGACAAGGAGCCCAGGTGATCCTTCCTCACAGAGGGCCTCAAGTGCAAGTCCCACAAAAGTCTCAATCCAGAAAAATGTCTATGTGGCCAGCCAGATCGTCCAGCGTTAGGAACTGTTCCAGGCAGGACGTCAGGTGAGCCCTGCACTCACTTCCTCATCACACAGAGACTGCACAACAAACTATACAGCTAGCTGAACTAGGATGTGGCCAACATCCCAATTTTCTTAGGGTCCCCAAAAGAGAACATCACCCACAAACAGCAGGAAGCAGTTTTAAGAGAATGACACCTCATTCGGAAAAAATTAGGGTGGGTGGGTTTTGTCATTTGGTGGGTGATGGAGGTTTGTCATCGTTTAAGGGGAGTTGGTTACAAGTTGTTGATGGTATTGGTCAAACAGGAGGTTAGATTCAGGGATCTCTTTTTTGATTTTCTTTTCCCTACCTTTCTTCTTCTCCTATCTAATGTTATGGAAAAAGGGGGGAGAAGGGATGGAAATGAGGAGGATATATAAATGATAGGGGGCTGGTGAAATGGCTCAGGAGGTAAGAGCACTGACTGCTCTTCTGAAGGTCCTGAGTTCAAATCCCAGAAACCACATGGTGGCTCACAACCATCTGTAATGAGATCTGAGGTCCTCTTCTGGTGTGTCTAAAGACAGCTACAGTGTGTTTACATATAATAAGTAAATCTTTGGGCCACAGCAAGCGGGGGATGGAGTGAGCAGAGGTCCTGAGTTTAGTTCCCAGCAACCACATGATGGCTCAGAAACATCTGTACAGTTACAGTGTACATAAATAAATAAATAAATAAATAATGAATGAATGAATGAATGATAGGATAAAAGGGTAGATTATTGAACCTACTTTAAAGCTAAAGAAATCAACAAGCCAAATAATTTTATATTGGTATGAAATTTTGTATATTCATACAAATTTAAGGTTATATATTTGCTATAATATACTGCATATTTGTTTCAACTCTTGTTTAAGGTATTCTACCTATTCATTTAAATGCAATGTGAAATTCTAGTCTATGAAACCATTCAGGATAATTAAGAAATTCCAGTTAGTAGTTAAGCAAATGTGGAGTCATGTTAGCTACTAGTTTAGTTAATAAAAAAATTAAGCTTTATTTAGCTTTCTATAAATGTTTTCAAAGTTGAACAGATAGTAGATAGCTATTTGCCTATTCAGATGTACTATAGAGAGATAGATGATCTTCAAAAACCTCAGAGATCTAAAGAATATGGCACTTTAAGATGTTTTTTATTAATAAAAGACTTTACATGACAGTAAGACATGTCTGCTCCTGACAACACCCCTCCTCTACTTCAAGAAGATAATGAACACATGGAGCTTGCTTCAAACGGGGCAAGCTGCCACCAGGCAAAAACCTGTCCTTGTTTCAACTGCAGACTGCATGCTGTCCAAGCTGTGGACAAACAGGACATAGCCGAGCTTTGCAAGGACAAGGTAGGCAAGTCCTTCATAATTCCTGCTTCACAGCAAAGTTTTTCAGATATATGGCAAAGATGATGCTCCAACCACAGAGAAACCCTGGGTGACAGTCCAGGTATGCAATAACTTCTGTCATTTCTATAGTGTTGGAAGCTGTTTGCTTTGTACCTCCTGTTCTCTCGGGTAATATTTAGCCTTCTCACGTCTCCAATGGTATTATAGTCTCAAAATTAAGCTTAAGTTGTTTAGGATTAAGAAAATGTTTTAAGGTCTGTACTGGCTAGTTTTGTGTCAACTTGACACAGCTGGAGTTATCACAGAGAAAGGAGCTTCAGTTGAGGAAATGCCTCCATGAGATCCAACTGTAAGGCATTTTCTCAATTAGTGACCAAGGGGGAAAGGCCTATTGTGGGTGGTGCCATCTCTGGGCTGGTAGTCTTGGGTTCTATAAGAGAGCAAGCTGAGCAAGCCAGGTGAGGCAAGCCAGTAAAGAACATCCCTCCATGGCCTCTGCATCAGCTCCTGCTCCCTGACCTGTTTGAGTTCCAGTCCTGACTTCCTTTGGTGATGAACAGCAGCATGGAATTGTAAGCCGAATAAACCCTTTCCTCCCCAACTTGCTTCTTGGTCATGATGTTTGTGCAGGAATAGAAACCCTGACTAAGACAAGGTCTAAGATATTTTTAGGTTGGTAATGTATGTTAGGTACAAAACTTTGAGCCCACCAAGATAGAATAGATACTACTTTCTCCAAGGTTGCCAAATACACATGGATTGGACATTGTGAATGTAATTCTTACCTGATAGTTTTCCTAATTGCTCTTATTGTATATAGTTTATTGATGTTAGAGAAAGGCTTTTATTGGACTAAAAGGGGAGATGTAGGGATAATCTCTTGTATAATGTGTGGAAGTCTCACCAGTCAAATCTGAGGCAGGATTAGAAGGTGGGATATCCATCAGAGAGGAGAGAGAGAGAGAGAGAGAGAGAGAGAGAGAGAGAGAGAGAGAGAGAGAGAGAGAAAGAGAGAGAGAGAGAGAAATGATGGGACTGATGGGAAATAGGCACAGGAAGATCCCACACAGGGAATCAAAAGAAGTCAGACATGAAACCACGATGTAACCTGCCATGTGGTAGACATAGAATAGAATAAATGGAGTCACTGAGTTATGAGCTCGTCGGGGACCGAGCCTAGCTGAAGGCCTAGGCATTTATAGAATAAAAAGCCTCTGTGTAATTACTGGGGTGCAGATGGGAAAGCTTGCGGTTACATGCAACACCATTAACAATTCTTCAGTCTATTTTGGTTGGTACTCGTCATTTGCTTCATTAGACTAGTGTCAGACTTTTCCTATTCCCAGTGCTTACTCTGTAGGACACTGAGGAGTTGTAGCAATGGCTTCAAGTCCAGAGGATGACTCTGAACCTCTATTTCTCATCTGTAACATAAACTATATGTGATCATTTCCTGAGCATCACCCAAGCTACTGTGACAAGCACTGCCAAACACAAACATCACGTCATTTGGGGAATATTTCAAGATGAGGGTCTGGAATCACTATGTAGACCATGCTGGCCCCGAACTCAGACTGACCTGTTCTTCAGCCATCTCTAGGATGAAAGCTGTGGGCCACCATGACTGCTGGACAACAGCTTTCAATTGCCCAGGTAAGACATGATACAGCCTAAGGTACCTTTAGCATGACAGGCAGGACAGCACGCAGGGAAAGTGTTTCCGTGAAGAGCCTGAAGAGAGCTTCCTTCACAAAGCACGACCTGTTCCGGTAACGACTCAGTGCTTCTGAAATCTGACTCATGTTGGCTCCTCCAGCAACCTGGAAAACATGGAGTTACAGGACGTTTCACCTCCTCACACAGCATCTGGGTCCTGCCAACACTCAAAACAAATCCTGTGTTCTTACACTTACACACACACACACACACACACACACACACACACACACACACACACAACCTGCACATGTCTCCAATGAGTGACATGTGCAGCTCAGTACAGGAACAAAGCAAGAAGGTGCTGATGTCACAAGCATACACATATCCCTGTAACTGTAGTTCAGTTAAGACGGTAACTGGGTGGTGTGGGCCTGGAATCCCAGCACCTGGGAGGCAGAGGTAAGAGAACTGTCTCATCAAGCTTGAGGACAGCCAGGTCCTATATAAGTAACCCCGTCTGAATCAAGAAAAAAAGTCAAACCTCACAAAACCTCAACTGGCTGTGGTTTGGAGATTTGCATGAGTGATAAACCCCTTACCTAGCAAGAGTAAAGACCAGGTACAGTGTCTAATGCAAACAACAAATGAGCCTCATAGTAATGTGCAAAGTCTTGACAATCAAAAGTATGATGGGAGGAGGGTATAGGGGACTTTCAGGATAGCATTTGAAATGTAAATGAAGAAAATACCTAATAAAAAATTGGGAAAAAAAAAAAAGCAAACACCAAAAAAAAGTATGATGGGCCAGGTGTGGTGGCGCACACCTTTAATCCCAGCACTTGGGAGGCAGAGGCAGGCGGATTTCTGAGTTCAAGGCCAGCCTGGTCTACACAGTGAGTTCCAGGACAGCCAGGGCTATACAGAGAAACCCTGTCTCAAAAAACAAAAAAAACAAAAACAAAAAAGTATGATGGGCTGGAGAGACGGCTCAACGGTTAAGAGCATTGCTCTTCCGAAGGTCCTGAGTTCAATTCCCAGCAACCACATGGTGGCTCACAACCATCTGTAATGAGATCTGATGCCCTCTTCTGGTGTGTCTGAAGACAGCTACAATTTACTTACATATAGTACATAAATAAATCTTTTAAAAAACATCATGATGGAGACCTATCAGGACCTAAGTATTCACACAGGAAAAAACATCTGGTAAGACACAAAGGCCCAAGGAAAGGACCTCCCTCATTCTCAGTGTTTAACCATACTTCTCACATGTCACAACTTTTCCCTATTATTACAGGATGATATGTTTTAAATAGTCCATTTCAAGCAGACTATAACCAACGGAACTCTCCTGATTTTCAATCATACCTTCTCCTACTACACCCTGTCCTACAGCCTCTCTCCAACACATAAAATCAACAAGGAATTTTTGTTTTGTTTTGTTTTGTTTT
This sequence comes from Mus musculus, assembly GCF_000001635.26. Classification (NCBI taxonomy): domain Eukaryota; kingdom Metazoa; phylum Chordata; class Mammalia; order Rodentia; family Muridae; genus Mus; species Mus musculus. Next base: position 108,202,624 of record NC_000070.6, read on the forward strand.
GAGATAGTTTTCTCTGTTACAGCCCTGGCATCCTGAAACTCATTCTGTAGCCCAAACTGGTGTCAAATTCAGAGACCCACCTACCTCTGCCTCCCAAATGCTGGAATTAAAGACCACCGTCTCGCTATAAGAACTTTTTTTAAAAGATTTTATTTTATTGTTTGTTTGTTTGTTTTTGAGACAGGGTTTCTCTGTATAGCCCTGTTTGTTTGTTTGTTTGTTTGTTTGTTTTGAGACAGGGTTTCTCTGTATAGCCCTGGCTGTCTTGGAACTCACTTTGTAGACCAGGCTGGCCTCGAACTCAGAAATCTGCCTGCCTCTGCTTCCTGAGTGCTAGGATTAAAGGTGTGCGCTACCACGCCCGGCTAAGATTTTATTTTTTATGTCTCTGAGTACACTGTAGCTGTCTTCAGACACGCCAGAAAAGGGCATCAGATCCCATTACAGATGGTTGTGAGCCACCATGTGGTTGCTGGAAATTGAACTCAGGACCTCTGGAAGAGCAGTCAATGCTCTTAAACACCGAGTCATCTCTCCAACCCAGGATTTTTTTTTAACTAGGTGTGATCAAGCTTTCAACATTCCTGAGTAGTAAAGAACAAAAAAAAAAAACCTAGGGGATAGGAGATAAAGGATCTTACAAAATGAAAAGAGACTCAAAAAAATCTCTCCTGACTCCACCACTAACATCATTATTTCAGGACTCTACTAAACTGACAAGAAAATGCTGTTTTTGAAACAGGTTTTTAACACATACCTCAAACTGATTTCAAATTTACAATCTACCTGCTTCAGCCTCACATACTTTAGTTTGTGTTCAGCTAAAGAAGTGCTTTTAAAAAGGGAACTCTGTCAACTGCCCAAAAACTGATGGCCCGGCCTGGTGATCTGAGTTTGCCCATGCATTCCTTCACCACAAACAAGCTTGCCATGGGGAAGACCCTGATGGGGTACAGGCCTGATATGCCTTCTTGAGGCCAGCAGTGCTACAGGAGGTTGGTTTGGTGTTATGTATTCAAATGCTACATAACCCAAGATCTGGTTGACCCCCAATGAGGACACCAGCTTTTGTTGTCTGAACTTTGCTCCCCAAGTTAATTGGTCAATAAAAGGCTAAAGCCTGTGACTGGGCAATGAATAGGGGTAGGGAGGTTTTCAGTTACCTGGCTGGGGGTCGAAGGTAGTGAAGAGAGGAGAAAGAAGAAAGCAGAAAGAAAGAAGAAGAGAGGAGGAAGCTGCTAGGAGAGGCGATGGACCATGAATGGGGACTAGGAGAAACAGCAAGTGACAAGGGACACATGGCTGGGATGTAAGTTAGAACAGCTCAAACCTGCCCAATCTAGGCTTACAGCTTGTAAATAAAATAACTTGATTATGTGTCTTTTATATGGGCTACCTAGAATTTATTATTCCATTTCTACATTGCCACCCATCTTCTAGGAAAAGATATCCTGGAGGCCCTGGAAGTTACTCTCACTAGTCAGCCAAAAGAAAATTGCTGTAGGGTAAATGATTATACCTGTAGTAATAATTATGCTCATAAAAACTTTAAAAACCCTCCCCTAGGTCACTCCATTTCTAATGGCTGCTTTGAAATATAATACTCCCTACCTCGACGGGCTGTCCAACGAGCCTATCTGGATTGAATAGTAACCTCTAGCAAGGGAGAAACTAGAAGCACTCACACAGTTAGTAAAAGAACAAGTCCAACTTCACTATGTTCTCCCTTCCTACAGTCCACGAAACACCAGTGTGTTCATTATAAAAAAGCTCAGAGGGATGGAGACTGATACAAGATTTTAGGGCAATTAATAAAACCATGCAGGTTTGGGGGTCCCACACAAAGGGGCTACCCCTCATCTCCGCCATTCCCAAGGAGGATTTTATGCAAGTGCCCCACATCCCCAATATTAAGTCTAATGTACAAGAACCTATAATGCTAAGAAGACAAAATATACGTTAGGGACAAACCTTCAAGCCTTGCTTTGCCGTAAAGAAATCAGAATAGCCAGCATCTGTATACAAGAGTCCCACAAATCGCATGGCAGGCCGGTGCTGCAGAAAGGATTCCACAGCTTGATCAGTGACGTCGGTGCCCCCTGAAATATCCAGGGATGTGAGGTTGGGCAGGATGTCCTTCTGCTGTAACAGATAAAAAGCCAGGTCTGATCTGAGCTGCTGATGATCAGAAATATCAAGGTGAAGCAGGCATTTCAGTTGTCTGATAACTGCAAGGACCTGTGGGCTGTTCATGGCCAGGCACTTTAGATAGTGCATTGTGAGAGACCTGAGTCGGTTCTTACAGGAGAGGAGTGCAGAGATGTTGGTGACCAGAGTATTGGAGATATCCAAGCTTCCCAGGTTCGGTAACTGAGAAACACTAACTAGGTCTTCATTGCAAAAGGACACATTGGCAACACTTAAAGTGTGAAGCCCAGTGAAATGACTCAAGGCCACTAGTCCTGAGTTCGGAGGGATGCTGACTGAGTCTAACACAAGACACTGGAGGTTCTTCTGGATCCAGGCACTGCTCTGGAGAGCGTGGATGATGTCTGGGGCCAGAAGCTCCGAGTCCACCGACGTGGCATTCACTTCAATGAGCTTGTGATGGCAGAAGGCTTTCGTGAAGGCTGCTGCGGAGAGTTTAACTCTCGGAATATTGATGAGCTTCAGGCTCATCTGCTTGCCCTGGAAAATGCTCGCTGTTCTGTCAGTCAGCTTGCCTGTAAGAAAAGCAAAACCACGCTCAATGACGACCAGATCTCAGGCCTTTACTGAATGTGACACAGCAGTGAATGAGGAAGACAAATGCTAACTACTAGAATATTCTGACCATGGTTCCTGCAGACTGTGCCAGATGTTGTCCTAAACCCTCCACTAGCTTATCTCATTTATTTTCTGCACTAACTCTACAGAGGAACTATTTAGTACTGTTAAATGAGGAGACGGAGCCTTCAGGAGTTTATCTTACCCAAGGTCTGCTTGTGGAAGGTTGTACTTCAGAACTCAGACTTACCTACACCAACCCTGTTTGCAGAAACAAAACACAAAATCAAACAGGTAGACAATCAGTAAGTAGATAGCACCACTGTATCACTTTTGGGGGAGGAGATTTCAAGACAGGATCTCACTATGTAAGTATAGCTGTCGTGTAAATCACTCTGTAGACCAGGCTGGCCTCAAACTCAGAGCCCTGCCTCTGCCTCCCCAGTGCTGGGTGGGATTAAAGGTGTGCGCCACTGCACCTGGATTTTTCTGTTTTGACCACTTTAACTCAAAATACAGGATGACTTAACAAGATAATTATTTATCCTTTGGGCCTTCATTTTCTTTCTTTTTTTTTTTTTTTTTTAAGATTTATTTATTTATTATATGTAAGTACACTGTAGCTGTCTTCAGACACTCCAGAAGAGGGCATCAGATCTCTGTTACAGGTGGTTGTGAGCCACCATGTGGTTGCTGGGATTTGAACTTCAGACCTTTGGAAGAGCAGTCGGGTGCACTTACCCCCTGAGCCATCTCACCAGCCCCGGGCCTTCATTTTCTTTTCAACGTTTTTTTAAGATTGGGGCTGGAGTGATGGCTCAGCGGTTCAGAGCACTTGCTGCTCTTCCAGAGGTCCCGAGTTCAACTCCCAACAACCACATAATGGCTCACAACCATCTTAATGGCTCACAACCATCTATAATGGGATCTGATGTCCTCTTCTGGCACACAGATGTATATGCAGATAGAGCATTCATATATATATATATATATAAACTAAAAATATCAAAATATTAAAAACTTTTTTAAGATTGACTTATTTCATTTGTATGCATGTTTTTGCCCTCATGTGTCTATGGGTTTGTGACTGATGCTCATAGTGGTCAGAAGAGGACATCTAACCCCTTAGAAGTGATGTTACAGATAGTTGTAAGCCACCATGTGGGTGCTAGGAACCAAAACTAGTTCCTCTGCACCTGCAACAAATATTCTTAACTGCTGAGCCATCCCTCCAACCCTAGAAGGCTTCATTTTCTTCATCTGTAATACAAAGAGGCCATACTAAACTCTACTGAGCTACTAGTTACAAAGAACTCTCTATATATGAGACTCCATCCTAATATCAGACACCACAAAGAACCAATCTAGAAGTACATGCAGTAGATGATTAAAATAGTATGCTTGCACTCAAGTGCAAAACTGAGACTGGTGAGAATGGTGTGCTCTAGAGAAGTGTGTGTGTGTGTGTGTGTGTGTGTGTGTGTGAGAGAGAGAGAGAGAGAGAGAGAGAGAGAGAGAGAGAGAGAAAGAGAGAGAGAGAGAGGATCATTCTGTAGTCTTAGAGAGAGAGAGAGAGAGGGAGAGAGAGAGAGAGAGAGAGAGGATCATTCTGTAGTCCAGCAGCCACTCCTCCCTTACATTTATATTCTTAGAAAGACCCAGCCGGGTGTGATGGCAGACACCTGTAATCTCAGCATTTGGGAGGTAGAGGCAGAAGGGATCATGCGTTCAAGAGCATCCTCCACCTCATATATGCGATTGAGATCAGCCTCAGGAAGAATCATGAAAATGTCCAAAACAAAAACAAGCAAACAAACAAGACAATTTTGGGACAGTAAGTAATTGGAATAACTTCAGCTGGGAATGAGATGACACTGAAAAAGCTGTGTAGTTTGGAGCATTTCAGATTTTCAGATTAAAGTTGTTCAACTGTATTCCCAAATCCAAAATGTTCCCAGTCTTGGGAACATAAGCACAACCCTTCCAGAATTCTCTAACAGATTCAGGCATGGTGACGCAGGCTACAAACTCAACTAATCCAGAGGCGGAGGCAAGAGGATCACTTGCACACTCGAGTTCAAGGGATAAGTCCTTGTCTCAAAAACAAGAAAGAAAGAAAGAAGAGCTAGAGAGATGGCACCTGCTGCTCTTGCCAGGCACTCAGATTCCGTTTCCAGCACCCGTATGGCAGCTCAAAACCACCTGTACCACCAATTCCAAGCATCTGACATCTCTATCTGTCCTTCCTGAACACAAAGCACCTTAATGCATGTATGTATATGCAGGAAAAACATTCATGGACATAAAAAAGGAGATCTTCTTTTAAAAGAAAATAGATTTGTGTGGCGGTACTTGCCTTGAGATACAGAAATCTCTATAATTTTTGAGGCTAGTCTGAACTATATATATAGCAAGTTCCAGGTCAGCAAGTTTACATGGCAAGACCCTATCTCAAATAAAATAAAATAAAATAAAATAAAATAAAATAAAATAAAATAAAATAAAATAAAATAAAAATGTTAAAGGGCCAGTGAAAATGGTTCAGAAGATGAAAGAGCCTGCTGCAGAGTCTGAGAGCCTTAGTTTGACCACCAGAACCCACACGGTGAAGAAAATGAACCCTTGCAAACTGCCCTCTGGCTACACACACACACACACACACACACACACACACACACGTAAAAACCAAAATCTTTACTCTAAGAAAGCAAATCAAATAGAACCTTTAATTCCCTCTCACTGTTGGTTTCTTGTTGCTGTTTTAATTTTTAACTATGCATTTATTTGACTGAAAGAGGTGGCATACAGATGTCAAGGTGCATGTATGGAGTCAGAAGACAACTCGGAATTCAGTTCTCTCCTTCTTCCATGCAGGTCCCAAGGATAGAAACTGGGCCATCATGCCTAATGGTCAGTGCCCTGACCCACTGAGCCTTCTTGTTGGTTACTTTGTTTTGTTTCTCCCCAGACAGATTATCCTAGTACCAAACGGGCCTCAGACTCCTTGTGAAGCTGAAGATGACCAATATTCTCATTCCCCTGCCTCCGGTTCTTAGGCATGTGCCATCAAGTCTGGGCTCTTTTTTTGTGTGTCCTGCAACTGACTAGTCATGTTCCACTACTGATCTATACCTTTAGCTCCAAAGACACTTTAAAGCCTCACACCCATAATGTAAAGAATAAAGGATGAGAATACAACAAAACGTTGGAAGCCAGAAAACGGATGGGGATGGTTTCTTGCTGCTCTCTTCTGTTCTATTTTGTTTTTCCCCCAACCAGAATATCTTAGAGCCCAGACTGGCCTCAGACTCTTTATGGAGCTGAGGGTGACTGTTATCCTGATCCAGACAACAGAAGAATGACTTTATTCTCTTTACCTATTGGGCTGGCAGCAAGGATAGCTTCGAAAGCTTAGCTTACCCTGTAAAGACTGAGATAATCAAATTAAGAACTATAAATAAAGGTATTTTTCAAATAAGGAAGCACTGAGGTTCACTGGCTATTGTCACTGTAGTTGGGGGCCCTCTACAGCTGAAGACACCGGACACTCCAATTGGAGGACACAGTAATCTAGCTGGAGCTGGGTTGGAATCGTCCTCCCTGCCCTGTACAGTGCTACTGGGGGAGACCAGACATCAAGTCTTACTCAGCTGTGGAATACACATACTACACTACTGAGGACCAGGTGGGACTTGGCCCTGGGTACAACCCTGGCCAGTCTTCTATAGGGATAAGCAATGGCTCCTCAGATTGGAAGTCCATGCCACAACAGGGGATTCACCTCTGATACTGTAAATGTGGTCAAAAGCTGGGGAGGTAAGGCTATGCATCGTAGGGAAGGTACAGCTGTTGTTTGCTAGCTGAACATGAAATGCCTGTGAAATTACCTTCGGAATATTTTTTTTATCCGTAGATCAGTGCTGTTGTCAGCTTTGCAGAGGCTTACACTGCTTAGCTGCAGACATGGTCAAGGGCTAAGAATAACTGACTGTTGGAGTTGGGGAAATGGCTTTAGTGTGTATGCACACCTGCTATGCAAACATGAAAACCTGAGTTCAAATCTCCAGAACTCAAGTTAAAAGCCCATGACCCAACATGGCCACCACCCCAGTGCTGCATGATTGTGGAGATGGGGTTGCCTGGCTGTCAGCATTGTTCCAGGGTTAATAAGAGACTATGTCTCAAGGAGCTAAGGAAGGAAATGATAGGACAGATGACCTCACGTCCTCTCTAGGCAGGCAGACACACAGGCATCCACATGCTGATCCCTAAATGGGTATTCTCTATGGCCCAGTCCAAAGCTCACAGAACGATGCAGAAGAGAGGGAGGGAAAGACTGTCAAAAGCCTGAAGAGGGAGCGCCGTGCTGAGGAACGCTTTCTTCCTCTATAACAAAACCACTGCCTTCTTTACTCGGTGGCCAGCTCAGCACAAAAGCTACCTAAGACTGAGCCTATCCACACTCTGTCAGAGGGGGAAGGGAATCACAAGGGCCCATCCAAAGGTCCTGAGTTCAAATCCCCAGTAACCACATGGTGGCTCACAACCACCTGTAATGATGCCCTCTTCTGGGGTGTCTAAAGACAGCTACAGTGTACTTACATATAATAAATAAATAAATAAATAAATCTTAAAAAAATAAATAAAAATAAAGAACATTTAGTACCTTGCCAAGCCATCCTCTCAAGGAATTTATCGGCTATTTCATGAGGAAAATACCAATGCTCTGGAAGACACAATGTTCCATCAGGTCTTTTAGAACACCATTTGTCCAATTCAGCAATTAAGACATCCAGACAGATGTTGACCAATGAGTAGGGTGATGCCTCCTCCTAAGTCATCAAAAGAGGAAAAGGAAGAAACTGTTAGAATTCATCTGCAAACACTCAACATGAAAGTGACCACGGTCGGCAAGATGACTGACTCAGCAGGTAAAGGTGCCTGTTGTCCTGCAAGCCTGGGTTTATCTTTGAGAAGAACCAATGTCCATAAGCGTCCTTTGCCCTCCATACAGCACATACTAAATTAAAGAACAACAACAAAACAATCAGCCAGCCCTGACAGTGCACAGCTTTAATCCCAGCTAGACCATGGAAGGCAGAGCAGGCAGATCTCAGAGGTTTTTTGTTTTTGTTTGTTTGTTTTTTCTTGTTTTTTTTCGAGAGAGGGTTTCTCTGTGTAGCTCTGGCTGTCCTGGAACTCACTCAGTAGACCAGGCTGGCCTCGAACTCAGAAATCCTCCTGCCTCTGCCTCCCCAGATCTCAGAGTTTAAGACCGACCTAGTCTTCATAGTGAGTTCCAGGTCAACCAGGTATACATAGCAAGATCCTGCCTCAATAGTGATAAAAAATAATAATATTTTAATACTATTACTTCTGAAGTCAAATGCACAGCTTACCAGAACCTAGGAGACAGTGCTGAGGCAGATTTTAAAGTTCATAGTTTTAGAATTCTCAGTGTTTATACTTGCTGCCAAGCCTGGAGACCTGAGTTTGCTGACTAAGACCTATACAGCGACTCCCCCAAGTTATCCCCTCACATCTCCACCCCCACCTTTGCATGTGCTTCTCCCATAGAAGTAACTCCATGTACCACAAGGTCCTAGAAAAGCAACCCAATCCCAGTGTAGCTCAGGCCGGCCTCAGACTCTCAGTAAATCTCTTGCCTCATCTGTCTTAGTATTGGGATTACAAACTTGAACCACTATATCTGGCATATTCATTCATTTACGTATTATTTAGGGTTTTAAAATGAGGTCTAGGGCTGGAGAGATGGCTCAGCAGGTTAAGAGCACTGACTGCTCTTCGGAAGGTCCTGAGTTCAATTCCCAGCAACCACATGGTGGCTCACAACCATCTGTAATGAGATCTGATGCCCTCTTCTGGTGTGTCTGAAAACAGCTACAGTGTACTTACACATATAATAAATAAATAAATCTTAGAAACAAGGTCTAAGTTGAGAGATGACCTGAAAACCTGAGCTTGGGCAATCTGCCTACCTCAGCCTCCTGAATAACTTGACTACAGACACAAACACTTTGGGGCTAGCAATAAGGCTCAGTTACTTTTTCCTCAGGTCTCACAACCTGTGCTCAGTTCCCTGGATGAGTAAGACAGGAAAGAACTGACTACCCCTTAGGAGTTGGCCTCTTACCTCCACATATCTGCACCCACAAAGTAACTGAAATAATTTCTTCTAAAAAAATTTTTTTAATTGGTTGGCACAGTAGCATATACCTGTGAACCCAGCGTTTAGGAGGAAAGGGGCAGCAGCAGGTAGAGGAAGAGGATCAGTTCAAAGCCAGATAATTTTAGTTATTTACTGACTTACGAATAGGGTCTCTCTAGTAAGAAGCCCCGTCTGACCTCCTCTACCTCAGCATCCCAAATATTAGAAACGATCCACTTCTACATATTTTCTGGGTTTTTGTCTTTCTGGGCAACGTCTCCTGTACTACACCTTGAACTTGAAATCCTCCTCCACCCACTTCCCAAAGCTGGGATGACAAGGAGGAGCCGTAAGCACCTTCATACATGCCCAGCCCAGGATACCTTGCTTTCAAGCCTTACGGATTCAGCTCTCCACCTTTTGACCTTAGGTAAATAAACCCTTTTATTTATGAGAAACCAGACTACTGGGACTGGAGATGGAGCTTGACAGTTAAGAGAGCTGCTCTTGCAGAGGACCAGGGTTTGGATCCCAGCACCCACATGGCAGCTCCCAGAGGTTCCTAACAGTTCCAGGGGATGCAATACCTTCTGACTTTTGTGGGCACTGCGGGCATGGCGCACATACATGCAGGCAAAACACTCGAAGACATAAGAATAAGTCTTTTAAAATGGACTTTTTTTTTTTTTTTTTTTTTTTTTTTTTGGTTTTGCGAGACAGGGTTTCTTTGTGTAGCCCTGGCTGTCCAGGAACTCACTTTGTAGACCAGGTTGGTCTCGAAATCAGAAATCCGCCTGCCTCTGCCTCCCGAAAGCTGGGATTAAAGGCATGCGCCACCACGCCCGGCTCAAAATGGACTTTTTCTAGGTTCAAAACTCAACACTTCTCTCTTTCGTGTTTGTTGTATATTAGAAGTAAAGACTGACTGTAATTTCAATGTTCATGAGGCAGGTGCTTGACTCTTAAGAGCTGCTCTTTCCGATTCCCAGCACCACGTGGCAACTTATAACTCTCTCTTAATTCCAGTTCCAGAGCATTCCACATCCTTTCCTGCCCCTCTCTCCTCCCCAACACCAGACGCGGGAGCGAGTGCGCGCGCATGCATGTGTGTTCACTTAACATACATGCATGTAAAACATATACATGAATTAAATTAAGTTAAAAGAAAAAATAATAAAATACAGAGGCTGAGGTAGAACTACTTCCCTACAGTAGTTCAAGGCTGGCCTGTATAACAAAACAAAAATTCACACTATACACACCTCCAAACCCCACCAACCTGTTCATATAAAACTTACTCATTGGACAGTGGAATCTCAGCACTCAGAAGCAGAAGCAGGCACATCTCTGTGAGTTCAAGGCCAACCTGGTCTATAGAGTGAGTTCTAGGACAGCCAGAACTACAAAGAGAAACCCTGTCTCAAAAGCCCAAAACAAAACAAACAAAAATCCAAAAACCCTTACTCATGTCAATCCTCTTTGCTTCCTTAAAACCAAACAAACCAAAAAAACAAAAACCAAACAAACAAAAAACTTAAAACAAAAGTTTTCTTAAGCAGGTATGATGGCACATACCTTTAATCCCAGCACCCCAGGGGCAGGAAGATGAGGAATTCAACTCCAGCTTCAATTACTGGTGTGTTGCAATTTCCTCTGAATTGCAACAGTCCACCCTGGAGGAGGTTCTTTAGCAAGGCTCTGCAATATACAACTGACAAGTCTTTGGAAGTCCCTGCAATTTACAAGGACCCTGCCAGAGCTGGAGAGAGTCTGTGAGGCACCCAGAAAGGTGAGAGAAGACCCTAGTATACAAGAACGGAAGCTTTACAGTCCCAGCACCTACGGACAAAGACAAGCAGATCCCTGCACAGCAGGAAAGAGTATATTCTAAAGAGAAATTTCTACCTCTTGCTTTGGCCAGTGGACTATTGAAAGGATATATGGCAAGAAATTGCAGTTTCCCCTAGCATCATGCTCAGGGAAGAAAAAGTCTGAAGCCTGGGGCCATCCAGGGGAACCTGTCTTCTGCTAACAACCGCTGTGATGTACTACACTATCTTTTGGGAGACAACCATAGGTCAGCGACAGACAGAACCAGATCTTGAACCAGATCTCGCCTCTTCCCGCGATGTGTAACTTTGGCCTCTACTTACACCTAAAATTCACATTCGAGACTCCGAAGATAAACTTGGGATGTGTACTCATGGGTGCCATTGGGTCTGTTTGCCATTCTTCCCAATATTGAATATTTTTTTTAACTTTTTACTATTAATTTGTCTCTTTAATTGGCTCCAATGTGAACTATGTTTCAACAAATAAGGTAGAAGGGCCAACAAGATGGGTCAGTGGGGAAAGGAAAAAAAGAAAGGCTGGACATAGCAGCACTGCCTTTAATCCTACCACTTGAGGTGCAGAGTTCAGCCAGTCTACACAGTGAGTTCTAGGACAGCCAGTGCTACACAATGAAACTCTGTCTTAAAAAGAAAATGAATGGAAAGAATGAAAGAATGAAAGAACGAAAGAACGAAAGAAAGAAAGAAAGAAAGAAAGAAAGAAAGAAAGAAAGCCGGGCGTGGTGGCGCATGCCTTTAATCCCAGCACTCAGGAGGCAGAGACAGGCAGATTTCTGAGTTCGAGGCCAGCCTAGTCTACAAAGTGAGTTCCAGGACAGCCAGGGCTATACAGAGAAACCCTGTCTCGAAAAAACAACAACAACAAAAACAAAACAAAAAAAAAAAAAAAAAAAAAAAAAAACGAAAGAGAGAGAGAGAGAGAAAGAGAAAGAAATAAAGAAAGAAAGAGAGAGAGAGAGAGAAATGCTGGCAAGTGCTTGCTGATTGAAGCCTAATATGGCTGTCTCCTGAGAGGTTCTGCCAGAGCTTGACAAGTACAGAGGTGGATGCTCGCAGCCAACCATTGGACTGAGCCGGAGGTCCCCAATGAAGGAGTTGGAGAAGGGACTGAAGGAGCTGAGAGGGTTTGCAGCCCTATGGAGGGAGCAACAGTGTCAACAGGCCAGAACCCCCAGGAGCTCTCAGGGACTGGACCACCAACCAAAGAATACACATGGAGGGACCCATGGCTCTGGCCACGTATGTGGCAGAGGATGCCCTTGTTGGACATCAGTGGGAGGAGAGGCCCTTGGGCCTGAGGGTGTTTGGTGCTCCAATGTAGAGGAACACCAGGGTGGAAGATGGGAGTGGGTGAGTGGGGGAGCACCCTCATAGAGGCAGGGTGAGGGGGAATGGGATAGGGTGTTTCTGAAGGGGAGACCTGGAAAGGGAAAAACATTTGAAATAAAAGAGAGAGAGGAAGAGGGAGGGAGAAATAAAGGAAGAGATGGATGGGGCAAGAGCCATGGCTGGTAGAATAAGCCTATAGTTATAACTGAGAAATTGAGACAGAAGGCAAGCTGCCTTGCAACTTGCTGTGTAGACCAAGTTGGTTTGAGCCTGCAATGATTCTCCTGCTTCTGCTGGAATTATACATGTGCACAACCACACCTAAGATTTGTGTATGTGTGTGTGCCTATATGTGGCTACACACACACAAATGCAGGTATTCAGAGGTCAGAAGTGTCAGAAACCCCTGGAGCTGAAGTTACAGGCAGTTGTGAGTCACTCAACATAGATGGCCAGGAACCAAACTCAAGGCGTGCAAGTGCACACTTCACCTCTGAGCCACATTGCCCAAGCCTGAGACTAATACCATTTAACATCTGTAGACTTCTGTAATCAATAACGGAATATATATGCTTCTTTAAAAGTATTGTTATGTGTATGAGTGTTTTGCCTGCGTGTATGTATGTGCCACAAGTATATGCAGTGTGTGATGGGGCCAGAAAGAAAGTACTGGATCCCTTAGAACTAGAGTCAATACTGACACATGTGGGTGCCGAGCACTGAACCCGAGTCATCAAGACCAGAAACTGCCCTCAATGAACCATCTCTCCAGCCTCTAATATGCTTCTTAAATGTGAGCAAACCATAGGGCTGGAGAGATAGCTTCACAGTTAAGCACACTGGCTTCTCTTCCAGAGGACTCAGGTTTAATTCCCAGCACCCATAAGGCAGCTCACAACTGTCTGTAACTCATGTTCCAGGGAATCAGACAACCCCATGCACACACACATGCAGGTAAAACATTAATGCACTTAAAATAAAAGTAAGTAAAAATTTAAAAATTGAGTGAACCAAGAGAGAGAATATTTGAGCCTTATATCTTAAATTCTCAGTAAGCGAGCGCGCAAGCACGCGCACACACACACACACACAGATGTATATCAGAGCAATAGAATTTGCGTTTTGGCTCACTTCTAAGCTGAAACACTGAGTTCAATACATATGGCAGAACAGAACAGACTCCAAATGGTCATCTGACCTCCATAAATGTGTGCAAGGCACACACATTACAAAGAATCCACAAAAAAAATTACAGGTCCAAACCTATAATCCTACCACTTGTGACTTAGAGACGGGATGATCAGGAGTCAAGGTCACCCTCAGCTACATAAAGAGCTAGAGGCCAGTCGAGAGCATAGAAGTCAAAAACAATTAAAAAAATTACACATCATGTAAGCAAAATAAGGGGAATTATAAAGATATTACCCACAACTATTAAAATAAAAAAGGTGTATATCGGGGGCTGGAGAGATGGCTCAGTGGTTAAGAGCGCCGACTGCTCTTCCGAGAAAGTCCTGAGCTCAAATCCCAGCAACCACATGGTGGCTCACAACCATCCATAATGAGATCTGATGCCCTCTTCTCATGTGTCTGAAGACAGCTAGCTACAGTGTACTTACATATAATAAAGACATCTTTAAAAAAAAGTTGTATATGTTGGAAGATAATAACCAGAAAAATTACAGATACCATATATACACTAAAAAGATAATTTAAGGCTGGGTGGTGGTGGCACACACTTTTAATCCCAGCACTTGGGAGGCAGAGGCAGGTGGATTTCTGAGTTCAAGGTCAGCTTGGTCTACAGAATGAGTTTCAAGACAGCCAGGGCTACACAGAGAAACCCTGTCTCGAAAAAGAAAAAAAAACTCCATGAAGATTTCAAATTCCAATAAATTTGATAAACCGAATGAAGTAGAGAATACATTTCTTGATAGATATTACCAAAGCAAAATCTGTTATAGTTCTGGGAATGCTGTCCCCCCCCCCCCCCCACTTCTTTTTTTCCACTTTGGACAGTTTCTCTGTGTAGCTTTGGCTTCCTGGAACTCACTCTGTAGACTAGGTTGGCCTCAAACTAACTCCTGAGTGCTGGGATTAAAGACGTGTCCCACCATGGCTCAGCAAATGTTGTCTCCTTTTATAAATATGGAGATATACAAAGAACTAACTTTATTAACTCCCAAAAAATACATAGGCATATGAGTTAAAACCTGCAAGGCCCGAGGAGTAGCTCACTTGGTAAGACGCTTGTCTTGTAAGCAGGGACAAGCAGAAAGAAGCTGGGTCCCCTGTCACTTGCTTGTAATTGTAACCCCAGTATTGTTGAGAATGCAAGGCCAGCCTGAGTTACTTAGTGAGTTCCAGACCAGCCTGATCTTGGGTGGAATTTTATTTCCAGAATAAAATTAAAATAGGGGCTAAGGAGATGGCTCAGAGGTTAAAAGAGGGCACAGGGTTCTTCTAGAGGCCGAAACTCTGTTCCCAGCACCCACATCTGCCTGTCACCGGTGTATTTTTCGCTGTCCCCCACCCCACCCCCGCCAGGTACTGAGCATCCAAGATCACTAAGTTCTAGTGTAGACCCAGTCACCCTCGGGCTCGCCGCCTTCCGCACTCGGTTCCTGGGGCAGGTGGGTGGGCGACTTAGGGGAGCCGCTGCGTGGGGCGCTAAGAGGAGGCGGCTCGGGGCCCTGAGGAGAGGGGCGGGTCTGTGCTTGCTGAGGTGAGGCCATCTGAAGGGAGCGGGCTGAGGAGACCGGGCGGGCTGGAGGTCTGAGGAGAGGAGCGGGGCTAGCCTGAGGGGGTGGCGCCTGCGCGCAGCGGGGGGCTCAGTATGGCTGGGGTTCGAACTCGGGCGCCTTCCTCAGCAGCGCAGCGAACAGGAACCCCGCGAGGGCTGGACGCGGCGTCCACGGAGCCTGGAGCCCGGAGCCCGGGCCGGCCTGCCGGCGACTTCCAGGGAACCGTCACGCCCAACTCGCCGCCCGCCCGCCCGCCCGGAGGAGGCCGCCCCGCACCAGCCCGCCCGCCCGCGGGCCGCGCTGCACGACGGGCGGACGCCCCGGAGCCCGGACGGCGGCCACACTCACCTGCACCAAGCAGTGGCCCTGCGCGTCCTGCTGGGCGTCGGGCAGGACGAGGGCCCGCGGCCACAGCAACGGATGCAAGAAATGGACCATGACGCCGACGCCGCCCACGCGAGCCCGGCCGCCGACGTCGCGCCCCGGCGCCCCGGAGGAGAGCGCAGGAAGGTCGCCCGGCACGGGAGGAGAGCTCAGGAAGGTCGGCCGGCGTTTGAATGGCCGCCCCACGCCGCGCACAGGTCCGCCGCGACCCCGCCCCCGCCGCACGCCCAATGGTCCTCGCTCTCCAGCCTCAGCCACCCAACTCCTATTCACTCCTCGGAGGCCGAGCGCCCTGAGACCCACGCTGCCGAGGGCGTTCGCATAGCACGCACAGCGTTCCTCATTGTACATTTTTATTTTGTTTCTTCTTTTTATGGGGGGGTATTTTGTGGGGGGGGGGTGTTTTTTTGTTTGTTTGTTTTTTGTTTGGTTGGTTTTGGTTTTGAAATAAGGTTTCTCTGTGTAGCCCTGGCTGGTCCTAGAACTCCAAGTTCATAGACGTCCACCGGCCTCTGCCTCCAAAGTACTGGTATTAAAGAAGTAGCCACCCACCAGGGCTTGATTTTTTTTTTTTTTTTTTTTTTTGAGTTAGATAAGGAATCTAGAGCGCATTGTAGGCCAGGGCTCTACCACGTGCCAGATTTTTAAGTGCTTTAAACAAATTAAAAAGCATTTTCAAAGGCTTTGCCCCAGATACCAGTCACGTTTTGACTCCTTGATGAGGATTAACGGTACAAAATATTTCTAGAGGCTGCTAACCTGGTTGGAAGGGGACAGAGTGCAGTGTTAACGTCTGCTTACACACACGACACGCACACACAATAAAATTTCAAAAACAAAACACAGCACCTATTTTTATAAGAGCACAGGGAAGTGGAAACAGGATCAAAGGTTGAAGGTTTTCTTCTGAAAACTAGTTTGAAACTAACCTCAGCCCCCATTACTTTAAGACCATCTTATTTAACATACAACTATTGCTCGGATCCAGGCCAATGCTGTTAAGAGACCTAGACAGACAGGTGAAAGGCAGAGACAGAGAGCCCAATCTCTTGGATTGCTGGGGGTATCTGAAGCCTAATTTTTATCAACTACATGTAAGATCAGGTGAGAGCACACAGGCAGAAACCAGGATTGCTAAAGATAAGGTTTGTACTCAGGCACTTCCCAGGCTCGTGCTAGATGAAGGAATTCAAATGTTAAAATTAGTTTTCAAGAACAAAGGACCAGGCTACGCTTCCCTCAGCGGTCTGTTTTCTTGTTCACCAGCCTGGAATTTGCATTATAGCTGAAGATGACCTTGAACTGATTCTTCCACTTCCACCTCCCAAGGTGCAAGGTGAGTTGTATACAGCTGTCCTTGAAAGTAACTACAAAGCTAGCGATGCGGGGGCGTGGCTGCTAGCCATGTGGGGGCGTGGCTGTTAGACCACTCACTCCGCACACTGCAAGAACAGAATTTTAGGAATGAGAACAAGCCATTGCGGAAACTGAAGGTTAGAAGTAAGAGCCAGGATGAAGGGATTTTACCTGGGAAAGCATGGGCCTTTGATCCCAGCACTCGAGGGAGGCAGAGGCAGATTGAACTCTGTGAGTTCTGGACTGGGTAGGGCCAAAATAAATCAAAGACTCATTATTCAAATTTGTGATTTAAGTTGGCATGGCGGTGGTGAACGTCTGCAATCTCAGAATTTGGGAGACACAAGAGTCAGGAGTGCTGGCCCAAAACCTAAATATATCGCATTTGAAAGACTGTCTGGATTTCTGTTCTTAAAGTTTATTTTACAGTTATATATGTGTATGTTATGTCTTTTGTTTGTGGCAGGGTTTTGTTACTGCTGGTGTGTGTGTGTGTCTATGTCTGTGTGTGTGTATGTGTCTATGTCTGTGTGTGTGTCTTTGTGTCCTGCATACACAGTAGGACCTGGGGGTCAAATTCAGGTTGTGAGGTAAATGCAGCCAGTGTTTTACCCACTGAAACCCCAGGACTTTATTCTGACATTGTTTTTCTATTTATTGTTGGTCATTTAAAAAGTAAACAGCCAGGTGTAGTGGTGCACGCCTTTAATCCTAGCACTTGCAAGGCAGAAGCAGGTGGATTTCTGAGTTCGAGGCCAGCCTGGTCTACAGAGTGAGTTCCAGGACAGCCAGGGCTACACAGAGAAACCCTGTCTCAAAAAACCAAGCGTGCCCCCCCACCCCCTCCAAAAAGAAAGAGTTTAGTGGCACACATCTTTAATCCTGGCACTTAGGAGGAGGCTGAAGTAGGTGGGTTTCTGTGAGTTTGAGGCCAGCCTGCTCTACATAGAGAGTTCCAGTTCCAGGACAGGACAGACAGTTCTGAATAATGAGAAACTATCTCAAAAGAAAAAAGAAAAGAGAAGAGCATATTTGTGGGCCAGTGAGATGGCTCAGCTTGTAAAGATGTTTGCCACAACTTTGTGGAGAAAGTTCTTTCTTTCTTTCTTTCTTTCTTTCTTTCTTTCTTTCTTTCTTTCTTTCTTTCTTTCTTTCCTTTTCTTTTTTAAAAAAGATTTGTTTGTTTGTTTGTTTGTTTTATGTAGATGAGTACATTGTTGCAGTCTACAGACACACCAGAAAAGGATGTCAGAGACCCCATTACAGATGGTTGTGAGCCACCATGTGGTTGCTGGAATTGAACTCAGGACCTCTGGACCTTAACCTCTGAGCCATCTCCCCAGCCCCGTAAGTTCTTTCTTATACCTTTACATAGGTATCAGAGATTGACATTAGGATTTCAAACTTATATGGCACAAGCACCTTTACCCCACTGAGCCACCTTGCCAGACCCTGGAAATGTTCGTTGAGAGAGTATCATGGAGCCCAGGACAGCCTATAAATTACTATATTGCTGAGAATGGCCTTGAACTCCAGATACTGGGATTTGTGGCTTCAATGCTAAAAGGATTAATTTCACGACTAGCTGGTAAATGATGAAGCCAACTTTGGGGATTCTATTAAAGCTTACTATAGGCTTAAGCATGAGAGTTAAAAGGAGGACTCTCAGAAAGGAAGACTTATCCAGGTATGGCTACAACCAATTGTCATAGCATTAGCCATATACACTGTTTTGACAGCTCTCAAGTTCCATCTCAAAGGACGGCTAAGAAACACTCCCACCCCTTTTGATAACTGAGGTGGTTTGGACCCTGCATTGGCTGGAGGAGGTAAAACCATGACAACCAACAACTGTCCCTTCTGTTTCTGGTGAGATTCTGAGAGAGCTGCAGGTTTAGAACTGGGCAGAGGGAAAGGCCATAAGCAGTTGGTAATTAACTGCGCTGGATTCCTGCTCCTCTGCTGAGAGGCCTCAGAGATGAGGGTTCCTTCATCCCATGTGCCTGTCGCCTATCCTGCCTCAGGACGGCTTGATCTTATTTGGTTTGGTTTGGTTTTTAAATAAAATCTCACTGTGTAACCCTGGCTAGCCTGAATACATAGACCAGGCAGTCCTGGAATTCATAGAGATATACCTGCCTCTGCCTCCCCAGGGCTGGGCTAAAGGCGGAAACCACCATGACAGCCAGGCTTTTTTTTTTTCCCCCCACAGGTTGGAATCTACATAGAGACTGAGTTCAGAAATCACTTTAGAATATTAAATGATAAGATTTAGATTGTATATCTCTAAAACAATAAGAGGCTCACTCAAGGAAAACTTCTCTGGTCAACAGATTAGAATTTCTAGCTTGGGTGGAGACTTAACATTGCAGCTGGTCAGGTCAAATGACCTGGGGAAGGGGCCATCCCTGGGAATGCAGGGTTACCTTAATCCATGCTAAAGAACAAGGAGAGATGGCTCAGCTGCAAAGAGCACTTATTGCTCTTCCAGAGGACCTGACTTGATTCCTAGCACCCATATGGTGACTCAAAATTGTCCCTAACTCTAGCTCCAGGGAATCTATCTGACAGCCCTCTTCTGGATTCTCTTGTGCACTGAGTTAAGCTTGTTTTTATATTATTCAAATGTTGATTTCCATAACACTAGAGAGCTAAATATTGGACTTTGGTATTTTTATTCTAGTTGTTCAACGTTTTGTAAACATTCTTCCCCACCACCTTATGATTAATTTAACAAACAGCTGATTACAACATGAAAGGAGAGGGAAGGCAGGACAACCCATAGGAACTGTGGGGAGGGGGGAATCCACCGGGAATCTGACTGGCAGACATGGTGGTGGAACAGGTGCCTGGAGAGGAGCAATAACGGCTGTGTGCAGGGATCCACCCCATAATCAGCATCCAAACGCTGACACCATTGCATACACTAGCAAGATTTTATTGAAAGGACCCAGATGTAGCTGTCTCTTGTGAGACTATGCCAGGGCCTAGCAAACACAGAAGTGGATGCTCACAGTCAGCTAATGGATGGATCACAGGGCTCCCAATGGAGGAGCTAGAGAAAGTAGCCAAGGAGCTAAAGGGATCTGCAACCCTATAGGTGGAACAACATTATGAACTAACCAGTACCCCGGAGCTCTTGACTCTAGCTGCATATGTATCAAAAGATGGCCTAGTCGGCCATCACTGGAAAGAGAGGCCCATTGGACTTGCAAACTTTATATGCCCCAGTACAGGGGAACGCCAGGGCCAAAAAGGGGGAGTGGGTGGGTAGGGGAGTGGGGGTGGGTGGGTATGGGGGACTTTTGGTATAGCATTGGAAATGTAAATGAGCTAAATACCTAATAAAAAATGGAAAAAAAAATAACGGCTGTGTGGCAGAGCTTAATTAGAATAAATGGGTTAATTAAATTCTACAAGCTAGCTGGGAATAAGCTTAAGCTACAGGCCTAAGCATTCATAAATAAATAACAATCTCTGAATCATTATCGACAGCCTTTGGGGATGGACCTCCATGAACAATAGGCACATATGTAGTGTGCATACATACATGAAAGCAAAATGCTCGTACACATAAAATAAAATATACATTCAAATAACAGGTGGAATAATTGTGCCTTTAGCGGGGCAGTGGTGGTCCACGCCTTTAATTCCAGCACTCTGGAGGCAGAGGCAGGTGGATTTCTGAGTTCAAGGCCAGCCTGGTCTACAGAGTGAGTTCCAGGACAGCCAGGGCTACACAGAGAAACCCTGTCTCAAAAAAACCAAAAAAAAAAAAAAAAAAAAAAAAATGTGCCTTTAACGGGACAATGTAGTTTCCTTCCGTGACTTTTCTCTCCTTGCACAGTGCTTTACCAGGCTTACCTCCCTTCTTAAGCAAAACTTTTTCCCTTTCTTCTCTCTCTCTCTCTCTCTCTCTCTCTCTCTCTCTCTCTCTCTCTCTCTCTCTCTCTTTCTCTCTCTCTCTCTTTTTGCTTTGAGAAACGGTTTCTCTGGCAGACTTCAGACTCAGAGATCCACCTTCCTTTGCCTCCCAAGTGCTGGGGTTAAAGGTGTGCACCACCACGCCCGGCCTTTCTCTTTCTTCCTGCCTTTGGGTCATGTCAGTACCTCCCCTGGGTGGCTCTTTTCCTTTTCTCTCCTACTCTAGGCAGCAGCTGAGATTTACAGCTTACCTATCCTGGCCATTGTTTTTTAAAACTCTAATAAAAATTTCCACAATGTTCTCTTTAAGTCCATTCTCAAATTCTTTTATTAATGAGACTACAAACTCCAGAAAGGGAGCCTGAATTCCATATTATGTGGCAATCACAAAAGGACTCCCTAAAATTTTGGTAACAACATGATTAAAGTGAATTTTCCTGATCCTTATACTCTTTATAAAAAAAAAATACTTTTTTTGTGTGCTTAAAACTGTAAATGTGAAGAAAAAACAAATAAATAAAAAGAAAAAAGAAACAAAACAAAAAATAAATAAATAAAAAAGGAAAGAAAAACTGTAAATATGGAAGCTTAAATCTTTTTTTTTCAAGATTTATTATTTATTTTATTTATATGAGAACACTGTCACTAACTTCAGACACACCAGAAGAGGGCATCAGATCCCATTACTATGGTTATGAGGCACCATGTGGTTGCTGGGAATTGAACTCAGGACCTCTGGAAGAGCAGAAAGAAAAGGGTCACAGCCCACAGCTTGAGAACCAATGCAGTTGAAGGCACTTGCTGCCAAGACTGACATGAGTTCAAACCCCAGGAGACATATGGTGGAAGAAAAGAGCTGCTCCCCACAAACTGTCCTCAGACCTTCCAGGCTTGATGTGGCAGGAGTGTGTACGCACACACACACCTGCACAAATGTAAATATGTAAATAGAATTAAAAACAAACACACAAAACCTTCAAGTTGGGCCGGTGAGAAGACTCAGAGGGTAAGAGCATCTATAGCCACAGCTGACAGATCTGTCCTAAGGGGCAAGCCAGTCTAGCCAAAACACTTCATTTGCAGACTGTGTTTGTTGGAGGCCAAGAGGGAAAGGCTATGGCAAACAAGTGAGTTTTATGGAGATGGCCGACCATTTTGCATGGCTGCCATGGGTGCACTCTGAGATGCAGGGTCCTCAGAGACTTTATCCCAAGATTGGTTTTTTTTCTGCTGATATACGTCTGCTACTATTACATAGCCTAATGATTCTTGGGCATCAGGCCACCCTATTGAGCGTGGTTCCTACAGAATCGATATGAAGATGTACTTTCGTGTAGTCATGCTGTGTAGATGATTTCATAACTTCTGATTATAAATTTATAGAACTCCTAAATTAATACAAGTAATGTCAAGCCCCCTATAGAATAAAAGCTTCAATGAGAATTCTGTAAACCTTCATAGGTCACAGGCTAATCGCCTGGGAGAAAAAAGTACAGGCTTGGAACAAATTGATGATCAAGGAAAACATTTCTTCTAGGCTAGGAACGAAACCACTATCTGGTAACTAGAGGTGTAGGGTGGTTCCGATATTTTGATCAGGAATCTTTTTGTGAATGCTGGGGGTTTTGTTCTCCAATTGAGCAATAAAGATGCTAGCAGCCAATGCTTGGGCAGAAGAGATGGGGCTTTTAATAGAAAGATGTAAATAATTCTGCTCGAACTCCTTAAGTCTTATCAATCTATCTCCTTCCCTACTCTTCCCCCACTAAAACCTCCAACCCCACTTTCCCCTTCCACTGCCCAATCACAGGCTCTAGCCTTTGTTCGACCAGTTAAAATAGGGAGAAGGCTCACAAGAAATCACCTAAGCATGTGATCCACTCCTACTTGGGGCAGCCCCTCTTGAGGGTGAGGAAGCAGAGTTAACATCAGAATACAAACAGCACCAGGGTGACCCACAACATTGCTGTAGGGATGGTACTGATGCCAAGGTCAATTCTCCAATTGGTTTTTGATCCATCCATAAAGAAACTATGGGTCTGGGTCCCTGCAGGCAAGAGAACAGAAGCAGAAAAGAGAGGAAGAGAGAGTTTACCATGTTTCTGAGAGAGAAAAGGTGACCGGCCACGTGAGATCTCAGGTGCAGGCCAGAGACTGAGGATCTTGAGCTGGGCCTGAGGGTGGCAGAGCAAGGGAAGCTGAGTGCAGATTTATGGTGCTGAGCTGGAAATTCTGGGAAGGGCACTCTAGCTTCAGGACTTTAATTATGCCCAGCAATTGAGGCAATAAGGCAATTGAGCAATGTGTGTGTGTCTGTGTTTTTTATCCCTTGATTCAGGGAATCTGAGCGGGGGCTGGAAGCACTTCCAGTTCTGGAATTTAGGCAGGGTAGCAAAAGCTACATGCAACAGCTTTTGGCCACAGAATAGCGAAGAGTTGAAGCATTGGCTTTTGGCCCCCAGATAGTAAGAAAGAGTTACAAGGCCAGAGGTCATTAGCCTTTGGCCTTTATCCACTGTGTCATGTGGCAGTACCTGAATGCTGGGGGAGGGTGGCTTGTGTCTTAAGGGAGTGAGACAGAGCGATACAAGAAGATCCCTCAGCATTGCCTTCTATGTGTGCACCCATACACCAGACATGCACCAAAGACAACTTTGAAAGAAGTTTTATTTCATTTTATGTGTTTGGATATTTTACCTACATTTATCTGCATATTTTTATGTCGTCTAGATCCTCTGGAACTGGAGATACAGACAGTTGTGAGCTGCCATGTGGGTGCCAGGACTTGAGATCCAGGCCTCCCCAAATAAACACACACACACACACACACAGAGAGAGAGAGAGAGAGAGAGAGAGAGAGAGAGCAGGGCATAAAGGAACATGATTAATCCTGGCACTCTGGAGACAAGAGGTCTGACACAGGAAGATCCTGTCTCAAAAACAACAAAAAGATGAACCTATGTAATGCTCTGGGTTCTATACCCAGCCCTGAAAGGAAAATGAGCAGAATAGGATCCACACGTGTTGACACATACCAGCTGGGCGTGGCACATGCCTTTAATCTTAGCACTCGGGAGGCAGAGGCA